>NC_084618.1:52404710-52724710 GCF_033978795.1 Nerophis ophidion
AAGATGCAACCAAAACACATACTATGCAAAATGACAGTGTATGGAAACGGCCTCCAGTCGGTTTTTTTTTTAGCTGACGTCAGTAGGCTGACGTAGGTTCAGGAGGTAATGTGGGCAGGCCAAAATGTGGCTGAGACTCAAATCTGCCATCAGGAAACACACCTAAAATCTCTACTTTGGGGGAATATTCTACTCGTGGGAACAGAACTATGAAATAAGTGTCAATGTTTTCAGTGTTAAAAAGGTCCTTTTAAAGGAAAACTGCAGTGTTCTTTATGTTGTCTATTGTTCAGAACCATAATGAAAGACATGATGACGGCTGTATTTTTTTAATGCATTGTACCTCGAAAATAAACGTTAATATATGTCCGCTTACAACAAAGCCAATCTGAGGTCCTCTATTCCACCCATAAAACCCAGTAAAAAAAATATCCAAAACCGCCATTTACATTTCGGTACTTGAACATTAACCAAGTATTAGGGATGTTGTTATTATATGCGCTAACGCAGACAAACTATTTAAAACGGCACCGTGATCATAGGCTTGTGTGACTATGTTGACATCAAGTGGTAAGCTGCTTCCTTGCTTCCTTGCTCGCGGAAGTTAATTGTAGATCATAAAAGATGCCTCTCCTTGATAGTAGAAGAATCAGGACATCTTCCGACAAGTTGGTACACTTTGACAGCTAATTTAGACCCAAAATTGGCAAAAATGACAGAAAAAGACACTTGGTTTCACCCCACCTTTTCCTCATGGGGATTATGAGTTATTCTTCATCTAAACGGGACTATATCAATGGGCACCCCCATGACAGCAGACATTGTACAGAAAGGGATGCTTTATTATGTTTTTTGGCTCTTATAAAGTCTGCAGTCAGTAGTAATTAGTGATGTTGTTGGAAAAAAAGAAAACATTGCAATCCTTTTTTAAAGAAATAATGCGCCACGTATGTTTAAAAAGAGCAAAATACGTGAATATTAAATGTATTATGAATATGCCCGTTACTACATTACATATATACCTCCATCATGTCTACAAAACCTTAATGTTCTTTTCAGGGCTTTATAGGCAGAGGAGAGCGGCTCCTATAGGCTCCATCGTAAGCCGACTTTTGATCGCATTTATTTTTACTTTATAGGCAGAGTAGAGCGGCTCCTATAGGCTCCATTGTAAGCCGACTTTTGATCGCATTTATTTTTACTATTTAGAGTACATAAAAAAAAAAGAAAAAACACGTGTTCTTGTCTTACATAAGGAATGTAAATGATAGGCAACATTCCAAAAAAGTGCAGTTCCCCTTAAAACCATGAAAGACAATGTTAGACCTATATGTGCATCGATAAGTAATGTGTTTGATGCATGTTACGTGTGGTTGTTTTTGTGTTGTCGGGCAACACAACAACTGCCTATGGGTAGTATTTACATTTTCCATTGCATCAAAGCAAAACTAAGGTGTTCTAAAGTACAGTAAGGCTCCACTTTTTAAAATGCGCTAATTCGATGCCAATTTTTTATTGGATTTGCTTAAGACATGTTACTGATTAACATTAGCAATTTCACATGGCGATTTCAACACCTATATATTAGTTAATAGAAGCTACAACACAGACGCACCTACTCAGTGGCCTAGTGGTTAGAGTGTCCGCCCTGAGATCAGTAGGCTGTGAGTTCAAACCCCGGCCGAGTCATACTAAAGACTATAAAAATGGGACCCATTACCTCCCTGCTTGGCACTCAGCATCAAGGGTTGGAATTGGGGGTCAAATCACCATAAATGATTCCCGGGTGTGGCACTGCTGCTGCCCACTGCTCCCCTCACCTCCCAGGGGGTGAACTAGGGAATGGGTCAAATGCAGAGGACAATTTTCACCACACCTAGTGTGTGTGTGACAATCATTATTAGTACTTAAACTTTAACTTATAATCAAACAATAAAATACAAGACTTACTTTTACCAAAAATATATATTGGAATTATTGCCACAATGCACATATGCAACATTTTCACTCTGCTTTCACATGACTTTGTGCCTTTCCAATTCTTCTTTACTCACCATGTGCTTGGACTCGTGAGCAAACGTGGCGTCATGTGCAACCCAGCAATACGGACTTGATTTTCTGCTAAAGGAAACATTCACACGTTGACGTCTCTAGCCCAACAGAATGTGACGAGCACACAAAAAGGCGCAGTGTGAGGCAGCAAATCCATGCCAAGACACTTCAAGCATGTGTGTGTGTGTGTGTGTGTGTGTGTGTGCCTGTGTGCGTGTGTTTAGGAGGGAGGGAGCCCTTAAGTCGGTTCACAGACACAGATTGGTGCTTTGTGTCGTCATCGAGCAGTTAATACACACACCATCTGCATGAATGCATCACATGCTAAACCCTTATACTGCATTATCAAGTCATTGTTGTATATATCCATTTATCTGTCTATTCTCTATATCCAAAATAATTACAGTAAATAACACTGTCGTTGCCACACAATAATGTGAGGCAATACTGTTCCAAATGAGGTAATATTGTATCATATGTCGATGTCAGCATGTATTGCTCCTCTGGTTGGGTTTCTTTCTAGGTCCTTTCTTCAGAAAATGATGTATGTGGTTCATCTCTTCTGAGCAGTATCATGGTATGCAGTGTTATTGTATGCTCTTTGACAAATTTGAGGTTCTGCTTGTTGTCCTGGTTGCTCGTTCCTGCAAAAATCAGCTCTTAGTTCATCATTAAGGACATATGTAGAAATAATTGGTTTGTTTGTTCTAAACCAGTGGTTCTCAAATTATTTTCACCAAGAACCACCTCAGAAACACTTAGCCATATTGACCAACATTAAAAATACAGTAGCGTAGTAGGCCTAAGTGTTCATTTAAAACAAGGCTGAGGTTTTATTTAACAAGTGTATTTAATAGTTTTGGCCATTGTAACAATACACACAGTCTGAACAATAACACTTTGTTTGAATGTAGGAAAATAAAACACTGTACTTTAGCCAAGTGATTCTTTGACATATCACTAGATGGATCACGTGTACCACTTGTGGTACACATACAAAAGTTTGAGAATCACTGTTATAAACCAGGGGTTCTTCACCTTTTTGACCTCGGGGCCCAATATTTACACTACAGAGGGACCCAGAGCCCACTCAAATAATAACGCTGAGTTAGTAATTTTACTCTATGTTTTGATCGGATTCAATAATTATATCTAACAGGCTTACAGTTTGAAAGGATAAACTTGTAAAATGATATGAAACCATATCTTCATCACAAAGATTATTATCAAGATTCAGGTCGGACTGGTTACAAAAATGCTAATAAAAAATACTGCAAAAAAAGTGTAGAGAGGCGCAGCCGGCGAACGAGCAGCGGGGCAAGGCACGCTGGAGCCCTGCCCAAGATGGCGGCAAGGAGGCGGAGAATGCGGTGGAGCGGAGAGGCGGGGCGTGCTGGGAGCGATGCCGCAATCTGATTTAGGTGCGTGGATTGCGCACCGGCACACGGTTGACTTATCTCCTCACACTGTATAAAAGGGGAGAAGGAGGACAGATCGGGGAAGAAGGAGTCGGAGAGTCCGCAGCAGTGGCTGGAGAACAACAGGAAGCAAGACACGGAAAGCGAGCTGCCGGAGCGGCGACGGCACAACAAACTGTCTTTATTGAAAAATAAACGAGAGATTTCCTTCCTGGGTGGTCAGTGGAACCCGAGGGGCGACAGGGAAAGTCGTTCACAAAAAGGGACTCAGAAAAATGCTAAAAAATATAAATATATTTACACACAATTACCCAGTGCAAAAATAAATAAATTTAAACTAAATCGATGATAAATAATGAAAATAATATTGTGACAGACTTCCTGCCATCTCCATGTGGGTTGCCAGGACCATGGATGCACAACACCCCGTAGCAGGGTTGATATACATTTATTGTTTCAATAAACTGCGTCATTGGGTCCCAATCGGTCGCGCCACTTTCTAGCGCGCTCTTGGCTGTTTGTCTTCGCGCACCTTTCAGTGGCCGGGTGTTGCGTCTTCCGCGGGGGCTCATGTCTTTGCCTGGTCGCTCTCGTCGCTGGTGTCGTTGCTGTGTGCTGCCGTTCCTCCTCCGTCTCTCTCCGGTCTTTCCTCCCTCGCCCTTCTTGTGCTGTAGCAGCAGATGGAGAGATTGTGAGCAGGTGTGTGTCTGACGCCCCTGACTCAGATTGCCGCTCTCGTGCCGCTCCGCGTGCGTCACGCCGCTCCTCGCCGCCGCATGCCCCGCCTCCTGGCCTCCATCAGGGTCAGGACCGCTTCTCTCAGTCCGCTGTCGGCCCGTCGGCTGCGTCTCTCCACAAATAAACTGTCAATAGAATTAAAGTGCAAATGAAAATACACATTCGCCACTTCCGTCATAATGTTTGCGCTTTGGAAACTTCTCTCTAACTTAAGCTTCAGACATTCTTTGTTTAATATTGTCATTACTGCCACAAGTGGTGGAAAAGTGTACTTCAAGTGAATACAACTGAGTTAGAAACATTGTTTTTATAGCAACCTGAAGCGATAATTTGTTCACTATCAATGTCAATCGTATTTAGTTGTCAATCTTATTTAGTTGTTTAGTGTATATATATATATATATATAAATATATATATATATATATATATATATATATATATATATATATATATATATATATATATATATATATATATATGTTAGGGCTGGGCAACGATTAAAAATTTTAATCGGAGTTAATCGCACTATTTCTCTGATTAATCGCGATTAACTGCATTGTATACGCAAAGCCCAATAATGAATTCAAAAGTAGTGTGTAGTGCACCTTTATTGGAATATTCTCCCACATGAATAATAGCGCCAAAACATTTGTTGTGCAAACACAGTTTAAATCAGTCCCTGTTAAACAGTTGCAATTAAATAGCATATTTTATGAAAATCAACTCAAAAAATGTAAATACACACATTTAAGCTTACTACCACTGCCAGGGTATTTAAGTTATCCTGTTTTTTATGGAAAATAAATATAATCTACATACAAATCTCTGAGCCACAATCATAACATCTGAACAGGCAATATCTGAGGTAACACCAGAAACATTTTTTTTTATCAGGGATTTTATGTTTAAAAAACCTATATTATAGGTAGTGGGCTGTTTTAGGGAATGTTTGATCAAATTAGCCGTAGTAGCAATATTAATAATGTTGTGTTTATTCTGCGTTGTGCACTTAAAATAATTATGACCATATCTAGGAATTGATATGATGGGAATTTTGCGATTGTTTGCTTGGTGCTTTGATAAACTGAACGCCTATACATGGCACTATATTGTGACGTTATGAGCCAGGGGGGGGGGGGAAACTACCCTACCCAGCATGCAACAGGAGTGACGAGCATGCGCGGTACCCCGGTATAGGTTGTGTCGCCATGACGGCATCTTGTATGTTGTCATATGCACACTCTGAAAGCAAACGTTAAGAACTCAGCCAACACTCCTCGTCTGCATTATTCATAAATAGACAGAAAACACAAATACTCCGCTGCCTCATAGGCCGCTGGATGTGGCCGGCAAAGTATTCCCATGCTAGCTAGCCGGTCTAGCGAGCACGCGTCATTCAGTCCAAAACGGCCCGATCTATCCACATTCAGAATTGTCTGGCGGTCGTAAGTGATCCCGGAGTGACCACGCTGTAAGCCAGCCATGAAATTTGCAGAATTGTCCGGTATTTTTGTCAAATGTTCCATCTTTACCAAGAGCCCCTCGACGCCGAATTCCCAACCGGGCGACGCCATCTTGTTAAGAAAAGGCGTTAACAAAATAAAAGTATGTAAACAACATACGCAAATGTGCAGAGGTGGGTAGTAACGCGCTACATTTACTCTGTTACATCTACTTGAGTAACTTTTGGGATAAATTGTACTTCTAAGAGTAGTTTTTATGCAACATACTTTTACTTTTACTTGAGTATATTTATAGAGAAGAAACGCTACTTTTACTCCGCTCCATTCATCTACAATCAGGTCGCTACTCGCTACTTTTTTTTATCGATCTGTTAATGCACGCTTTGTTTGTTTTGATTTTGTCAGACACGCATTCAAAGTAGGAACCACGCATGCCTGCGTTTCACCAATCACATGCAGTCACTGGTGACGTTAGACCAATCAAACAGAGCCAGGTGGTCACGTGACCGTCACACGTAGAACCCGACATATTGAAAAACTTATTGGGGTGTTACCATTTAGTGGTCAACTGTACGGAATATGAACTGTACTGTGCAATCTACCAATAAAAGTTTCAATCTATCAATGAATCAATCAAAAGTGTAAACGAAAAAAGACACTTTTTATTTCAACCGTACCTCCAACCCTAAGCCAAAAACTGATTGCACAGTTCCTGTCTTCACAATAAAAGTGCCGCTCCATCGCGCCTGCGCCAACAAAATAAGAGTCTCCGAAAGCTAGAGCAAACAAGCTAGCAAGCTACGGAGTTTGCCGCCAATGTATTTTTTGTAAAGTGTACAAAAACGAATATGGAAGCTGGACAGATAAGATGCCAAAAACCAACGACTTTCATGATGTATTAGACAGGAAGGAGGAACTTTTTTTCTCCTCCATTTGAAAACCGGGACGTTATCAGCACTACTGTCAGGTAATACACCAACTTATATTTTTGTCTTCATTAAAGATAGGAATCTATATGTCAAACATGCATGTATATTCATTAAAACACCTTTAACATGTGAACAAAAACGGCAAAATAAATAAATATAAATTATATACTGTATATATAAAGGTATGTATATATATGATATGTGTGTATGTATATGTATATATGAGGTAGATCACCTCGACTTGGTCATTTATTAAGTAATTTATAAACGTTGAAAATCTTATTGGGGTGTTACCATTTAGTGGTCAATTGTATGGAATATGTACTGTACTGCAATCTACTAATACAAGTTTCAATCAATCAATCAATAGATCAATCAATCAATCAATGCCTACTGAGCCTATGGTGCTGTTAAGTTACTGTGGCTCAATTTGCCTTAATTTTTATTTTATTTTAATGTATTATTATTTAATATATAATATTGTTTTAGTTGCTTAAGAGATATTCCTGGCTGTGAATTTGCTCATTGCTATTTTTATGTTTTTGTGCATTATTTGTTGCCGTAATCATTAAACAAACAGGTTACTCATCAGTTACTCAGTACTTGAGTAGTTTTTTCCCAACATACTTTTTACTTTTACTCAAGTAAATATTTGGGTGACTACTTCTTACTTTTACTTGAGTAATAAATCTCTAAAGTAACAGTACTCTTACTTGAGTACAATTTCTGGCTACTCTACCCACCTCTGCAAATGTGCGATAAAATAATTGTCGGCGTTAATAGATTGATGAGTTAACGTGTAATTAACGCATTAATTTGCCCACCCCTAATATATATACATACCTGTATATATTAGATTGGAATCATACAGCACTTTTAGAACACACACACAACATTCACACTCTCATTCACACACTAGAGCCAATTTAGCGTTGCCAATCAACCTATCCCCAGGTGCATGTCTTTAGAAGTGGGAGGAAGCCAGAGTATATATATATATATATATATATATATATATATATATATATATATATATATATAAATATAAATATATACATACACATACACTCCGGCTTCCTCCCACTTCTAAAGACATGCACATGGGAGATGGGAGGAAGCCGGAGTATATATATATATATATATATATATATATATATATATATATATATATATATATATATATATATATATATATATATATACACCCTCCGGCTTCCTCCCATTCTAAAGACATGCACCTGGAAATAGGTTGATTGGCTACTTAATTGGCTCTAGTGTGTGTGAATGAGAGTGTGAATGTTGTCTATCTATCTGTGTTGGCCCTGCGATGAGATGGCGACTTGTCCATGGTGTACACCGCCTTCCGCCCGATTGTAGCTGAGATAGAACCCAAAAAGGAATAAGCGGTAGAAAATGGACGGATGGATGGATGTTTCAAGAAAAACAAAAGTGCTATATGATTCCATGTGCTATAGAATTCCAATCCAATATAATATATCCATCCATCCATTTTCTACCGCTTATTCCCTTTCGGGGTCGCGGGGGGCGCTGGCGCCTATCTCAGCTACAATCGGGCGGAAGGCGGGGAACACCCTAGACAAGTCGCCACCTCATCGCAGGGCCAACACAGATAGACAGACAACATTCACACTCACATTCACACACTAGGGCCAATTTAGTGTTGCAAATCCACCTATCCCCAGGTGCATGTCTTTGGAAGTGGGAGGAAGCCGGAGCAGCCGGAGGGAACCCACGCATTCACGGGGAGAACAGGCAAACTCCACACAGAAAGATCCCGAGCCTGGATTTGAACCCAGGACTGCAGGACCTTCGTATTGTGAGGCAGACGCACTAACCCCTCTTCCACCGTGAAGCCCAATATTATATATATATATATATATATATACATATATATACATATATATATATATATATATATATATATATATATATATATATATATATATATATATATATATATATATATATATATATATATATATATATATATAATATTGGATTGGAATCCTATAGCCAAGGAGCAGCGAGAACACCAAGAAGCGCATATGCCAAATCTTCAAAGAAAACGGCCTACGGATCACGATTGAAGCCAACAAGCAAACCGTCAACTTCCTCGACGTCACTTTCAACCTGAGAAATAACAGCTACCAACCATTCACGAAACCCAACACAACACTCCAATACGTGCACCATGACAGCAACCACCCACCCACCACCACGAAAAGAATACCTACCGGAATTAATAAAAGGCTATCGATGCTGTCATCTAGCAAAGCTGAATTCGACCAAGCAACCCCCCCGTACCAGAAAGCACTTGATGAAAGCGGATACAACTTCACCCTCACCTATGAACCCACTTCAGGAAACCAACCAAAAAAGAGCAGAAAACAAAACAACATCATCTGGTACAATCCGCCATTCAGCAAAGACGTCTCAACCAACATCGGCCGCAAGTTCCTCACTCTGATCGACAAACACTCCCCCAAAGGCAACACCCTAAGAAAAATATTCAACAAGAACAACATTAAATTGAGCTACAGCTGTATGAATAACATGCAACAAATCATTTCAAACCACAACAAAGCAATTGCAAAAGGACTGCCTACCCCCAGACTAAACGACTCTGAAACCAATAATGAATGTAACTGTCGCAAGAAACCTGATTGCCCTCTCAACGGAAGGTGCTTACAGACATCAGTCGTTTACCAAGCAAAGGTAATACACAAGGATATTAACACATCCGACACGTACGTAGGATTAACCGAAGGAGCGTTCAAAACAAGATGGAATAATCACAACGCCTCCTTTAGAAACCAGACTTTGCAGAATTCTACAGAACTCAGCAAACACATTTGGAACCTCAAAGACAATAATGTTGAATATTCAATAACATGGCAAATTCTTGCATCCAGCACACCTTACAACAGTGGTAATAAAAGATGCAACCTATGCTTAAAAGAGAAACTGTTTATTATATATCATCCAGATCTATCATCCCTCAACAAGCGCAGTGAAATCATTTCAACATGCCGCCACAGACGGAAACACCTCCTACGTAACACATGAGCCAATCACCACACCCTACGCCTGCCTGTACCCACCCACTCTGTGCTCTATATAAACCATTGTATGTGAATGCTTCCATTAAAATCTCCTGATGATTGAGGGAACCCCTCATGAAACAGATCTGTAGAGATGAAGTAGTCTTGTGATTTTTTCCCACACCTACATATATATATATATATATATATATATATATATACATACATGTATATATATATACATATATATATATATATATAAATATATATGTGTGTATATATATATGTGTGTGTGTGTATATATATATATATATGTATATGTATATGTATATATATATATATGTATGTATGTATGTATGTATGTATGTATGTATATATATATATATATATATATATATATATATATATATATATATATATATATATATATATATATAATATTGGATTGGAATCCTATAGCACATGGAATCATATAGCACTTTTCTTTTTTCTTGAAACATCCATCCATCCGTCCATTTTCTACCGTTTATATATATATATATATATATATATATATATATATATATATATAGATATATATATATATATATATATATATATATATAAAAGGGACGGCGTGGCGCAGTGGGAGAGTGACCGTGCGCAACCCGAGGGTCCCTGGTTCAAATCCCACCTAGTACCAACCTTGTCACGTCCGTTGTGTCCTGAGCAAGACACTTCACCCTTGCTCCTGATGGGTGCTGGTTAGCGCCTTGCATGGCAGCTCCCTCCATCAGTGTGTGAATGTGGAAGTAGTGTCAAAGCGCTCTGAGTACCTTGAAGGTAGAAAAGCGCTATACAAGTACAACCCATTCATTTATTTATCTTATATATACATATATATATATATATATATATATATGTATATATATATATATACATACATATATATATAAATATATATATATACATAAATATATATGTGTGTATATATATATATATATATATATGTTTATATGTATGTTTATATGTACTGTATAGTAATATTAGATTGGAATCATACAGCACTTTTTTTCTTGAAACTTAAAGCGTGAGAGTGCACTAATTAACTAAATAATATTGACAACTAAATACGATTGACATTGATAGACAAATTATCGCTTCAGGTTGCTATAAAAACAGTGTTTCTCACTCACTTGTATTCACTTGTAGTACACTTTTCCACCACTTGTGGCAGTAATGACAATATTAAACAAAGAAAGTCTGAAGCTTAAGTTAGACAGAAGTTTCTTCAGCGCAAACATTAAGACTGAAATGGTGAATGTGTATTTCCATTTTTATTTTTCTTGAAACTTAAAGCGTGTGACATCGAGAACTCATAGTTTGATCACCTCACATTCACACAGGTGGTAAGCTGCAATTGTAGCCACTGCTTCCCTGGGGTGGACTGACAGAATGTTATATTTCCAAAAGTGAAGAAGACAACTGATCGGAGAAATGTACATCGTCACTTCAAAATTCTTACACAGGCTTGACACTTCGCTTGTGTTATTTTTAGCTTTCTTGAGGTGGAGGGAAACCTTTTGTTTTAATGCAACGCATTTTTTGTTGTGTACATCACAATTATTGAACGTTTTACAGGCCCCCAAACTGATGGAGATATTGAGCTACTTAAATATGCTGTATACAATTAGGGTTTGAAATTAACCTGGTTCTAAATGTAGCTTGTTATAATGCAATACAAAGATACCGTATTTCCTTGAATTGCCGCCGGGGCGCTAATTAATTTAAAACCTCTTCTCACTCCTGCCCTTACCAAAGGCATGCGGTAAAAGTAAGCATGCGCTAATTATTTTAAAACCTCTTCTCACTCTGGCACTTACCAAAGGCATGCAGTAAAAAATTGAGTGTGATGTAAGCTTGGACCTTAAATCATACTGAATAGCTCTTAATGGTATTCCCTTTATGCGATTTCAAATTACCGGTATTGAAATCAGCCTCCTCCATTTTGAAAAGGACGACAGGGGAAGTGTCACTCGTGACGTAACGAGTTTGACCAGGTGGTAATAATAAGCATGCGCTAATTATTTTGCGAAGCGAGTTTGACCCGGCAGTAATTCAAGGCAGGCGCATACTATATGCCCTGCGGCAATTCATAGAAATACGGTATTCAAATAATACATTATAACGCCGCCAATAGTGAGCTGGCAAGTAGTGGGCTAACCAGCGCGAATCGCAAGCTATTTTGAATGCTAATATGAATATAAAAACACATTTATTTTTTCATGTTTTTATTGTAAACCTTTAAGGTAGGCTGGCCTTGTCGCTGCTATCTATAAACTACAGTGTGTTGGATCAATGTTAATTTGTATTTAAAGACATTTAAATTTGAGAAAAATATATGGGGTAGTATAAAAGAATATGCATAAAAAAGAAAAATGTACCAAAAGTTTCACGACCCCCTTGTAGTACCTCTGCAGACCTCTAATTGTCACCGACCCGCTGCTGACAATCTCGAGTGTACATAGTTAATAAGGGCTCATCTTGCTTTGAAAGTAAACAATCAGTGAAACAATCATTGTTCTATGTTTGTCTTTGGTGTTTGGTTGCTTTTTTTTTCTATTTTCCAAGGGAAAAACAGAAATTCCAACATCTGTAACAGATAGTGTCCAAAGGTAATTCTGTACATGCAAATGTGCTATTTACACCTTGCACAGAATTGAAAATAATTTTGTAAAACAGAACATTTTGCAACCTCGAGGCCTTAACTCCCCCACATTCATACTGGGTGAACAATGTTGTCTGGTAACAAAGATAAGAGAACCCAGAGATTATGTGCAAGGCTTGTTGACCAAAACTATTCGCCCACACTCCCATCTTTGTGGTTCACCCACTCATACAGGTTGCCGGTTGTCAGTCCATTCCCTCCCACCTAATGAATTAGGAGTTTTGTACATGCACACAATTGAGTGAATACTGCTAATGTCTGCAGTTCTCTTACTGTGCATGCTCTACAGAATGTGGCACAAGAGGTTTGCAGAGGCTTTAATTGAATACCTTTCATAAAAGCTTAAAGTGAAACAGTCCTGTTCAATGTTTACTGTGCAAAGAAGGGACCTTCAGCAAGGAGGGACCGTGGTGTTCGACTTGCACAATTCAAGGTCTAACTAACCAACACATCAATTCATAACCACTGGAAGTTTTTCTTTGATGCTCGGCAGCACAATTTCTTCTTAATGGTCTACCAAAAAGAAAGTGAAAGAAAAGGTCAACTTGTAATTGTTTTTTAATTTCTCACTGAACAATGCTATCATTTTAAGGACAAAATGCAATATATACAACTTAGTAAAGGTCTACTTTGCAATTTAGTACAACTTGTTAAGTTCAATCAGTCAATAAATGAGTCAAAGTTTGGTAGGATTAAACTACTTTCCATTTCATTTTGCCACCAACAAAACGTTATCATGTGTTTTGGGTGTGACTGTTTCGGGTGTGACATCCATCTATCCATTTTCTACTGCTTGTCCCTTTCGGGGTCGCGGGGGGTGCTGGAGCCTATCTCAGATGCATTCGGGCGGAAGGCGGAGTACACCCTGGACAAGTCACCACCGTATCTCAGGGCCAACACAGATAGACACCATTCATACTCACATTCACACCGTCTATGGACCATTTAGTGTCGCCAATCAACCTATCCCCAGGTGCATGTCTTTGGAAGTGGGAGGAAGCCGGAGTACCCGGAGGGAACCCACGCAGTCACGGGGAGGACATGCAAACTCCACACAGAAAGATCCCGAGCCCAGGCTGTACATTACAACCATAAAATGTTGCATAAAAGCTGAAAAACTTTCCATAATTGAAGAGAATGTGTTTTGTATTCATAGTTTTTAAGACTTTTCAAAAAACATGTATTTAAAAACGATGGGATTAAGTGACTTACCATGCAGCCATGTGGTACAGAAATGTAATGTTAAATCCTGGTCAAGAATGTAGGGGTGTGGCTTAAATTTTGAATTAGGGGCTCCTCTAAAACTCTTGTGTTTTGGTAGTGACAGAAAACCAAGGACATGATTTTTTGACGATGTTTTTTTTTTTTTTTTTAATTTAATCTGCAATAAATCTAAGTATTTTAACCTCTGTTTGAAATTTTTCATAAAAATATTTTAAATCACATTATTGATACAAATTTTAAACATTTTTCCAGCTGTATTTTTCTAAATTAGAATGTAGGGGTCAGGAATGGGGACAGCTACCTCTCAATAGAAAGTACACTATAAATGCTGATTTTGTATGTATTTATCTTATCTTTATCTCGATTAATGCCCAGGGTTTAAACAAACCCTGATATAATCTCAGTAATAAGTCTAAGTACTTAATTGTTTTGTTAAACCCTTTTTTGGGGTTTAACCTTATGCTTATGTTGCATAAGGTTGTGCTGCCCTTCTCCCCACACCAATCAAACTTACATTGTTGTGTCTGATATATCACATCCAGTATATTTGACAGTGCACTGTAGATGTAAAAAGTGAATAAAGTGTATGGAAGCACTTTTCTGAAAAAAACCCCCCACAGTTAATTAGGATTAAAGCTACAGACACACGTCATACCAAAGCTATAAAAAAAAAATGGGACCCATTGCCTCCCTGCTTGGCACTTGGCCTCAAGGGTTGGAATTGGGGGTTAAATCACCATAAATGATTCCCGGGCGAGGCTACCGCTGCTGCCCACTGCTCCCCTCACTTCCCAGGGAGTGATCAAGGGGATGGGTCAAATGCAGAGGACAAATTTCACCACACCTAGTGTGTGTGTGACAATCATTGGTACTTTAACTTAACCTAACACAAAACATATAGTAATTTCCAGACCATAGAGCGCATGTAAAACAAACAATTTTTAGACTTAAAAAAAAAAATGTTTTTAAATATTGGCCACAGGTGTACACGCTTGTGTTCATTAATAAATGTATCAAAAGACACGTAACACGATACAAAGTAGCATACGGGAAAAGTCATTGAGCACAGTCTTCGTCCTTCTTATCCTTCTGGGCACTGACGCTGTCTTCTTTGGTGTCGGAGTTGCTTCCTCCAGCATTTTGTCAGCCTCGTTTTCACTTTCTCTTCTGGGTCGCCTTGGCAGTCATGCCATCTGATTTCATTTAGTGGTGGTCTAACCTTTCGAGGTAGATTTCTGCCCGGTGCCGCGGATGTTTCGACTTTGCGGCTACGCCGTGTGCATTTCGTCTTTTGATGAGGGTGAGTCTATAACACACTAAATGGCTGACTGAATGATTGTGCGAGTGGGTTTGATTGAATGTGAACAATTTCACTGGTCCCCCGTGACCCGTTCGGCAATGTCATGGTTCTGATCTGACGAGGGTAAATTTTTTGGCGGCATGTGAACCTGGAAAAATCCATAAATTAGACGCACCACTGTACAGAGCACAGGGTTTAAAGTGTCGAGAAATGACGGTATAGTCCGGAAATGACGGTACTTTTAAACTAAACTTCAGCATATCGTTTAGATTTTGGACAACACACTCTTGAGGGACAGCTCATGGACCTTTGATGAGATATCAATCAATCAATCAATCAATGTTTACTTATATAGCCCTAAATCACTAGTGTCTCAAAGGGCTGCACAAACCACTACGACATCCTCGGTAGGCCCACATAAGGGCAAGGAAAACTCACACCCAGTGGGACATCGGTGACAATAATGACCCAGTGGGACGTCGGTGACAATGATGACTATGAGAACATGATACTGTGAAAGATCAATCCATAATGGATCCAACACAGTCGCGAGAGTCCAGTCCAAAGCGGATCCAACACAGCAGCGAGAGTCCCGTTCACAGCGGAGCCAGCAGGAAACCATCTCAAGCGGATCCCAAGCGGAGGCGGATCAGCAGCGCAGAGATGTCCCCAGCCGATACACACAGGCGAGCAGAACATGGCCACCGGATCGGACCGGACTCCCTCCACAAAGGAGAGTGGGACATAGAAGAAAAAGGAAAGAAACGGCAGATCAACTGGTCTAAAAAGGGAGTCTATTTAAAGGCTAGAGTATACAAATGAGTTTTAAGGTGAGACTTAAATGCTTCTACTGAGGTAACATCTCGAACTGTTACCGGGAGGGCATTCCAGAGTACTGGAGCCCGAAATGAAAAAGCTCTACAGCCCGCAGACTTTTTTTGGGCTTTGGGGATCACTAATAAGCCGGAGTCCTTTGATCGCAGATTTCTTGCCGGGACATATGGTACAATACAATCGGCAAGATAGGATGGAGCTAGACCGTGTAGTATTTTATACGTAAGTAGTAAAACCTTAAAGTCACATCTTAAGTGCACAGGAAGCCAGTGCAGGTGAGCCAGTACAGGCGTAATGTGATCAAACTTTCTTGTTCTTGTCAAAAGTCTAGCAGCCGCATTTTGTACCAACTGTAATCTTTATACCTTTTGGGACTCTTAAACTAAACTTAAACTAAGGTATAGTATAGTTTGTGTGTCACAAAATGTTGCTGTGGAATAAAATATGAACATATATTTTCTTTTAATTTAATGCATTGGACTCACCACTTTTGGTTTGACCCTGAGCTAATGTGACAAACTCACGCCACGTGGCAGATGATTTTATCAGACAATGACGCCGGCTTCCATTATTTGGGATGATTTTATTTTTTCACTTTGAGCAGTTTAAAAATTGCATCAGTACTTTTCAGGTTACAATGTAGAAAATAGGCATGCGTTTATAACAGAATGTTTATAGCTATGTGACTCAGCGGAAAAGTGCAGTTATTTCCATCTTATTGAAGGCTTTTATTGTGCTGTTCATCAGAGCTGCTTTGTTGAATGCCTCTGAATGAGAAATTTGACAGCAAATTAGGCAATTATTTGAAAAAATCTCACTGACAAGCCCATGAAAGCTATTTTTGTTGTTGACCCTGTCGTTTTGAGAGCAGCATAACAGTACTTGGTATGAATGCCCAGATTTATGGTACATTGAAGTTTGACGTACAGTATATGCAGCCAGACTATTTTTTTATGTCCTGGTGCAATTGGAAATGATGCTACAGGTTGAATAGAAATATTATTGTTGTTGAATATTTATATGTTTGCATACTAAAAAGGATATGATTATGCTTTAAATGTTCTCGGTAGCTAATGAACAGTAAGTGAACAGATAGTCTTTGAGATATTTGCTCGTTAGTGAAGGCTTTGCCACACCTGATTAGTAGGATGTAATTTAAGAATCATTATGTAACCCATTGCACGTAGACCTTCTTATGAGTAGAAAGGGTTTTTTATTTCCCTCTGTGTTTCAAAGATCATATGAAGGCCAGTAGATTATACAGACTGAGCTCTGTGACGTCATTGCAGGGATCAACTCCCAGTCATTGGCAGAGAAAATGTTGTTGGACACCCTGTGATTATTACGCTTCTAGCTCTTCCTGGAACATTAAAAGCAGGGCCGGCAGAGCCCCCGGAAATAAATGTCTTGCCCCATCAAATTAAAATGTTTGAAGTTGAGAAAGTACATTTTAATATACCCACAAAATTTGTACATGACAAGTTGACTAAATTGTCCGCAATAGCGTAAAAGTCAGGTGAAAAAGGGACATGCTACAACAGTCGGATGATATCATCTTCCTATGGCCACACACACACACACACACACACACACGCACACACACACACACACACACACACACACACACACACCCCTCTCAGCCCTCAGTAAACCAGTGTCGACAAATTCAAAACAAGACGAGTAGTTGTCAGAAACCATCCATTTCCTACGGCTTGTCCCTTTTAGGGTTGCGGGGGGTGTTGGACCTTATCTCGGCTGCCCACGGGTGAAAGGCGGGGTACACTCCAATATGTACAATATGACAGAGGGTGGGGCTAAGCGATGAAGGAGAGACGATCAAATGCTTTTGTTATTGGGAGATGAGGAAGCTGAATGTCTCACCGGCGGCGAAGGCGCCTGAAACAAAAAGTTGAAGATTTAACATGTTCTACATCACAATATGTGAACACCTGGGAGAAAGTGAAGAGGACACATTTTATTTTTGTATGATGCCATCACAGCATGGTGGAAAGGGGTTAGTGCAGTGGTTCTCAAACTTTTTTCAGTGATGTGCCCCCTGTGAACATTTTTTAAATTCAAGTACCCCCTAATCAGAGCAAAGCATTTTTGGTTGAAAAAAAGAGATGAAGTAAAATACAGCATATGTCATCAGTTTCTGATTTATTAAATTGTATAACAGTGCAAAATATTGCCAATTTGTAGTGGTCTTTCTTGAACTATTTGGAAAAAAATATATAAAATAACTAAAAACTTGTTGAAAAATAAACGAGTGATTAAATTATACATAAAGATTTCTACACATGGAAGTAATCATCAACTTAAAGTGCCCTCTTTGGGGATTGTACTAGAGATCCATCTGGATTCATGAACTTAATTCTAAACATTTCTTCGCAAAAAAAGAAATCTTTAACATCTATATTTATGGAACTTGTCCACAAAAAATCTAGCTGTCAACACTTAATATTGCATTGTTGAATTTATTTTCACAGTTTATGAACTTACATTAATATTTTGTTAAAGTATTATTCAATAAATATATTTATAAAGGATTTTTGAATTGTTGCTATTTTCAGAATATTTAAAAAAAAATCTCAAGTACCCCTTGGCATACCTTCAAGTACCCTAAGGGGTACGCGTACCCCCATTTGAGAACCACTGGTCTAGAGTGTACACCGCCTTCCGCTCGAATGCAGCTGAGATAGACTCCAGCACTCCCGCGACCCCGAACGGGACAAGCGGTAGAAAATGGATGGATGGATGATGCCATCAGCAGGCGAGCTATCGATCGTGACATCTGCACAACTGTAAGTCAAAGCTGTGTGTATTCACTGCTTCCGGTGTTCTTTCGAAATGAGCTGTTTCATCGAAGAGAGCTATCAGTTGCTATTTCTGTTTAAGCGGTGATGAAAACGAATATGTAGGCTACCATTGTTAGTGTCAATGTGAACTTCCTCACTCTGCAAGTGTCTACATGCTTTGCTTGCAGTCCGATAATATACAATGTGAACTTCCTCACGCCGCAAGTGTCTACATGCTTACTGGTCAGAGCACACAATGAAAAAGATATGCCGGTAATTGAAAAGTACAGGGACAACAATTGTTGGTTGTAACAATAAAGCACAACTTGAAAAAAAACAAAAAACATTACTATGTCAAGAGTGTAGGCAGTGCTGAGAAGTGATTCTGTGTTTGTACACGTGTGTGTGTGTGTGTGTGTGTGTGTGTGTGTGTGTGTGTGTGTGTGTGTGTGTGTGTGTGTGTGTGTGTGTGTGCGTATGTGTGTGAGAATGAGTGGAGAATGCAGATACGTGATGCAGCTGTCATAGCGATAAACTTGTTTGAGAATAATATTTTTTTATTATTGATAAGACTACTGTACTTTTCAATTTTGTAAATATTGACTATTTCGTGACTATTTCGGTAAAATCCTACTCAAGGTTAAATTCCGTTTAAGAGTTAGACCATCAAGTTAAGATAAGTGTTGTGATGGTTGTTAAAATGTGGATGAAGGATACTTTATTTTATCTATTTCAATTTTGTTTTATGGTTTGCCTCCTGGAGGATTGTCATCTTATTGTGGTTGAGAGCTACCAGCAAGAGCTTAATATTCAGATGGGACACCCAAGTTGAACAGGTGTGACGGTAGAGGCCTGACAAAGTGCAATCTTCTACTCCAGGTTGAAGTTGGACACAGGTCCTGATTTACTAAAATGTTGTATGTACTAAAACACGTGCAAACCTGATTGCACACGCAAAGCTGATCTACTAAGTTTGTGCAAAGTTGATTGGGTCTGAGTAGAATAAGGCATGCAATCCATTTTGCCTCCCGGTTTTAATTAATATGCTAAAAATATGCCGATCATCAAAACGCCCACAATACTGGAAGGAGAAAAGGCAAATGTAATTATTTAGCACGCGTTACACACCGTTTCGCAAACAGTATTTTGCGTTGTATTTACTAAATGTGCAAACTGTCATTTCAACACATGACTGCTGGATCAGTGCTCATGCTGCAAAGGCACACATTATAGACATATTGTTTATTCAGCAACATAATTTTAAGATTTCATAGCTGCTAGAGTAGAGGCCTTAAGGGGCTGATTAAAACAAATTCAATTGATGCTTTTTGTTAGTGTTTTTATAAATACTTTCACACAAAATATACTGTATATTATTAAGATATTTTTCATATATGGAAAAAAATATTGAAGTATGCATTTTTACGTATAGAGCACGTTCAGCCTCCCTCCCATGTACCTTCAGTGATAAAAAAAAAGAAACAAAATGAGTTCCACACTAAATACACTGCACGACTCCTTCTAAAATGCCCATGAAAAGTGGTAATGTCTCCTGCATGTTTGAAAACATAGCGAAACACCACTAGTCGGAGCATGATAACATGAATGTGCAGTAAACGAGATTGTCTCCTTGGTGATGCTCCGTATCGTCCATCCTTCCATCCATCATCTTTCGCTTATCCGAGGTCGGGTCGCGGGGGCAGCAGCCTACGCAGGGAAGCCCAGACATCCCTCTCCCCAGCCACTTCGTCTAGCTCCTCCCGGAGGATCCCGAGGCGTTCCCAGGCCAGCCGGGAGACATAGTCTTCCTAACGTGTCCTGGGTCTTCCCCGTGGCCTCCTACCGGTTGGATATGCCCTAAACACCTCCCTAGGGAGGCGTTCGGGTGGCATCCTGATCAGATGCCCGAGCCACCTCATCTGGCTCCTCTCGATGTGGAGGAGCAGGGGCTTTACTTTGAGCTCCTCCCGGATGGCAGAGCTTCTCAACCTATCTCTAAGGGAGAGCCCCGCCACTTGGCGGAGGAAACTCATTTCGGCCGCTTGTACCCGTGATCTTATCCTTTCGGTCATTACCCAAAGCTCATGACCATAGGTGAGGATGGGAACGTAGATCGACCGGTAGATTGAGAGCTTTGCCTTCCGGCTCAGCTCCTTCTTCACCACAACGGATCGATACAACATCCGCATTACTGAAAACGCCGCACCGATCCGCTTGTCGATCTCACAAGCTCCGTATCGTACACGCATTTAAATACTATACAATGATCCGTATCGTACACGCATTTAAATACTATACAATGCTCCGTATCGTACACGCATTTAAATACTATACAATGCACAGGCAGTCTTAATAAATCACGTAACACATCCACTATTAGTACACATTATTTTATAGAATGCTCACACTGTTTACCGCGTGTTTTTTGGATCTTAGTAAATTAGGCCCATACCATTGCTAATAACCAAATTCTATGAAAAAGGCAATGTTTCTACTGTATTATAACAGAAAAAAAAGTGCTGTAGCATCATGGAGCAGTGTGTATACTTGATGCTCTCTTCACATTTCTTACTGCCCCCTCATATATGCCTGCCTCGAATCGGCCCTGAATAAAAGCAACATTCCTTATGTCGTCATTCATAAGGATGCCGTTATTCAGTGTGTGTTGTTGGGCATTTATCTCCGATGATGTGAGCATTTTAAGAGTAATGGGTAATTCAATGTCAAATTTCATAGAACAGGGTCATTTATTGTATAATTCCAAATTGATTTTGCAGGTTTATACCAGGGATATTTAACCTCACTGTTTTGTTGGTCACATTTCCAGAAAACTAAGGCCATCTTGGACTTCTCCCTTGACTATTAGTCTTATTTTGTAGGATGAGGATATTTGCTGAGGAAGGAATACCAAAGTTTGAGTTACTCATTAACATATTAGCAATTGACATCTAAAGTGGGATTATGTACAACACATGGAAACACCCATAGTCAGCTAAATGGTAATTAAGATGAGCGGATGTTTACATTGAGTTGTGGTATGTTGAATGTTGCTTACTTGTTCCCCCTCCGGATGCAGAGACCGAAGGAAACTTGGGTGTAAAAAAACACAGTAAGTTACATAATACATTACAAACGAGAGAAAGCAAGACTGAGGTTAATAAAGGGCAACTGTGCAAACCAGCATAATTTAAAGCACTCCGGGGGATAAAATTAAGTGTCATGAATACAAAGGAGCAGTTGAAGTAATTAAGAGAGCTAAGGCGAATAACGAGGCATTGCAGTAAGACACAGAGGGTCTAATTTACAAAAGTTTTGCATGTACTAAAACACGTGCAAACTTGATAACACACGCAAAGCTGATCTACTCAACGTGTGCAAAGTGGATTGTGTCTCTTATAGGGCAACTGCATTTTTCTGGGGGATTTTTTCCTATCATTCACAGACTTTATAAGAGATAAGACCAGGCCTGGGCAATTATTTTGACTCGGGCCGCATTTAGAGAAAAAAATGTGTCTGGGGGCCGTTATATCTATTTTTAGGGATACTAATAAAAAACTTAGCAATAATGTCTGATTGAATGCTAAAAACGTTCTGACTGACTGCCTTAAAAAAACTAAATGGAATTTAAAATTTTTCTATGAAGTATAAAAACCTGAATATTGACAAAATATCAACGTCACACCCCCTTTCGATCGACATATTTTATAATCAAATGAAACCAAACAAAAATGCAAAAAATAGTGAAATATGAACGCGAAGGGTACAAAATAAACCCACCTACAATCTGATACATCACTAAGCTTTAGAACTTTGTTGTGAAGAGCTCCTTCCGCGTCTGTGGAAACGCTTCCCACCCACACTGCTCGGTGCCTCGTCTGAGCTGCTGTGACGTAGATGACCATAGTAACTAATTAGATTACCATAGTAACTAATTAGATGACCATAGTAAGTAACTAATTAGAT
Organism: Nerophis ophidion; assembly: GCF_033978795.1. NCBI lineage: Eukaryota > Metazoa > Chordata > Actinopteri > Syngnathiformes > Syngnathidae > Nerophis > Nerophis ophidion. The sequence continues at coordinate 52,427,200 of NC_084618.1, forward strand.
GACCATAGTAACTAATTAGATTACCATAGTAACTAATTAGATGACCATAGTAACTGGTATATCATCCATAAGCACAGATTCCAACCATTGAAATGCTTTGCATAGTTGAAGACTTACGGTCATTAGAAAACATGACTGCACATCATAATGGCAGCTACACTTTACATCTTAAAGATCTAAATAAATATTTGGGAATGTCCGGCAGGCCAGATTGAAAATCCCCCAAGTCTTAATTTTCCCAGGTCTGGACAAGACGATGGATGTAGTTATTTTTTTGCATTCTAAATTTTTAAATAAATGCGATCAAAAGTCTGCAAACAATGGAGCCTTAAAAAAAACATCCAAACACCTTCGTTGAGGTTTTATATACATGATGTAAGTGTATATGTAATGTAGTAACTGGCACATTTATAATAACATTTAATATTGACGTACTTTGCCTGACCCTCATGAATTAATCATTTACTGAGGGGCTGACTTCTGACTGTTGGACAAAAGCCTTAATTTTTATGTTAATTTGGTTTTTAAATCATGTTGTTTTGTAAAAAATTGCTATGTATTTTATCTATTTTGAGATTAAGAAAAATAATCTGATTTCACACTGTTTGTTTATTTACATGGCATTAATGTAGCAATATTTTGTACCACTCATCCATACGACCGTGAGCTGTGAAATATGGTGGGAACCAGGGGCGTCGCCAGACAGATTTCACTGGGGCACGTGCCCCACCGTTGATCTGCAGTGCCCCAGTAAAAATTTCACCAATAAAAAAAAACGCTTCAGAGTTTTAAGTCTACATAAAATAGACAACAGCACACATACTACTTAGTATGGTAATTGATTGCTACTGTATTCACTCCACAAAACAATGAGCACATGGCTAATTAATATGGTAATTTATTCACGTGTGGATGAGACTTCGGTTGAGAGACAGAGAGAGAGAGAGAGAGAGAGAGAGAGAGAGAGAGAGTATGAGAATCACTGCGTGAGGTAGGTAACGTTAGCCAACAACAATTTGTTAATTACATTATTTTGATTTTGATTTGACTCAAACTGTAACTCCTAGATGGATCTAAGAAAGTTATTCGCCCGCAGCAGAGAAGAAGCGAGGAATGAGAGATGTAAGTGAAGTCCTAGCTAGCTAGGCAACATCATTGTCTTAAGTTGATGCTAAGTTAGCTAACCTTATTCCTTGTATCAAGACAAACATATTTATTTGCTGTACGAGCTGTCGGGGGAATTTCCAATGAACATGAAACATAATGTTGGTCATTGTCTGCTGGTTCTGCATCAATGATGATTTGGGGTAAGCATGTGTGAGTTGAGTGCTTCTCAAATGGTTTATCTTCAGGAAGAAAAACATTTTTCCATATCAAGTTGTGAGCCAAATTTTTAAATCATTCAAGTTTATTACACAGAAAAATAGCACAGTAGACTTGTCTTGTTAATCGGTGTGACTTTGACTAAAATAATCTTGTTTTGTCACCAGAAAAATGGCTACAGCTAAAGCATCTGGTTTTGTTTCCAGAAAAAATAGTAACATTTCTGTATTTGTTTTCAGAAAGATGGCTGAAAATATTGGGTTTTGTTGCCCCATTTAGATTTTCAAAAAATATATTTCCATTTCTGTCCTGGGTCCTCCTCCAACTTGTTAGTCGGTTTGCCTTTTGCTAAAATACTCACTAATAGTCACTAGAAAAATGGCTAAAAATATCTGGTTTTGTTGCCACAATTAGATTTTTTTCTCCCTAAACTTTTTTTTTTTCCATGCAAACATCTGACTGCGACTCACTGAAAATGACACACAATCCACTTTTATGTCACGACCCACCAGTTGGGAACCACTGGTCAACTGTATAACAGTTACTGTAATATTTCCATGTCTGTCCAGAGTGATTGACCACTTTGCAAAAATGTAAACGAGACGTTACAGTTTACTTCTCACAAAATGATTCCCTGAACAGACACACAACAGCTGTTCATTTATTCTACTACTGTGGATTTATTGTTTTGTGTATATTTTATAGTTTTGTGTATCTGAAATAGGATTAGCCACATTGCCATAAATGGAAATTAAATAATATAAAAGAACCCAGAGATGTAGTGGTGCTTTATTTTGTGTTTTACTTTTGTAGATGTTACATTTGCAGATGATTACTGCAATATATATTTCAAAAGATTCATTGCTCTTCCTTTTTGCTTTTACCAGTAGCAGTTTAGGAGTCTGGAGTAAAAAAGTGCACAAGTAGGTCAAATGCATTAGTTAATTTCAGGTGGTTAATCAAAGATCCATAAAACATAATCTGATATGATTTCATAGTTTAAAGCGCTATTTATGTATTTTTTATGATAAATAAGTGCTAAAAATGTTTTTGCTTGCGCGCTTTGCACGCTCACATGAATTATTTGTGCTCCAGGTGTGCCCCAGTACAGTATTAGGTCTAGTGACGCCCATGGTGGGAACCCAAACCACACGGGAACCTTTATTTCCAGAAACTAAAGGTTTCGGAAACTTTTTGGACTTTTGGTGGAAGAGGGTCTAATATTACACCTAAAAATTTTATTAATTTTACCCTGTTAATGTCTACTCAGTCTTAATATATGTGTTTGACTTCCACTCCTTCCATAAGCAAATAACATTATTTTAGTTTCACTCAGTCTATTTTTGTCAAACCACCTCTTTAGTTCGTTCATATTTCTGTTATTAATTGTAATAGCTTCTGTTTGTTCTCTCTCAAACTAAATGTGGTCGTATCATCTGCAAATAGTACTAACTTCAAGTATTTTGTAACTTTACAAATGACTTTTATGAAAAGATTGAACAATTTTGGTCCCAGTAATAACCCCTGGGGTTCACTGCAAGATTTATTTAAAGCTGTTGACGTATGTTTGTCTAGCTTGATGTACCCAGTTCAAGTCCAACCCTCTTATGTCATACCGTTCTAATTATTTGATAATGATATCTGAATAGGATCCAAGTCCCCCGTAACCCTGAGAGTGACAAGCAATAGAAAATGGATGGATTGTGATTATTGTGTCAAATGCTTTTGTTAGGTCTATTTAAACACTGCATCTGCACACTGTTTATTTCGATTATTGCCATTAATTCTCATACATTAACTCCGTAGCCACATTGTTTCTCTTTTTTTATGTATTTGTCCAATCTGATGGTAAATCATTATCCAAAGATTTTAAAACATTGTGAAAGTAAGTAAATATCTGTTTTTTTCAGTCTTATAAATGTGTAGATTTGCTCAGTGAATTTGGTTTGGAAATGTAACTGTTTGAAATGATTGGTTGTTGATGCACAGTAACGCTATTGAGATTTCCTTAATTGCTTTTTCCATTTTCTGTATCACTTGAAAATATCGTGACCAATGGTCATTTGTATAAGGCTATTTGTGGTTGAATTCCTCCCTATTTGTCCACTTTACTTCAGAGAATAAACAGTTTCTATGCATTTCTGATCATCTATTGCCTGGGTCATGTTAGGTTTAGTTGAGTATTTTCTTAGATGTTGTTTATTTCTGTTTCAGCACCCTTGTTGGTTTTCTTAGTATCCATAGGTGCTGATTTTCGTCAACTGCCTCTGATTGGTGGGTGGGACACTCACCTGCTCCTAGTCACTAATCAGAGACCTACCATATTTTCCTGACTATAAAGCGCAGTTAAAATGTTTTTTTCCCCCTCAAAACTCAACAGTGCACTGGTACGCCTAATGTAAGGAATTAGTTTAGTTGAGCTAACCCACCTCAAAGCCATTTTATTTGGTACATGGGGTAATGATAAGTGTGACCAGTAGATGGCAGTCAAAAATAAGAGATAAGTGTAGACTGCACTATGATGACATTACTTCTTAAGGAAACAACACCAACATTTTAAATGTTTCATTGAAAATATAGAACATTACACACGGCGTTCAAAAATCCATCAAAATGTTTCAATACGACTTTGGTGAGCTATGAAGCCGCACTACTTGCAGGATTTTCGACGCATTAAACATGAGTACTATTATGGTGTGTGTATAAGGCAAGACGTATTAGCTAATGATTTGTTTCGCAATATTATGCAAAAACAACTTTTTTTACCTTCTGGTACCTGCTGGTCTGTATTTTGGATCTGCATAAATCCTGAAAAATTGCACGCATCCGCATTTGGAGTCTGTGAGACACCGTAGTCGATAAGATTTTTATTTTTCCTCTATCTTCTTGTTATGTGACATTCATCCTCCACTGTTGCCATTTCTTATATAAAGTAGTGTAAAGTTCTTACTTATATCTGTCAATAAACTCGCCATGAACGCGCTAAAACATACGGGTGTAGTAATGTTTACATTATTCACCCAAAGAACTTTAGTTATTAGAGTCGCACGGTTTTTCACGGGACACATTTTCTTTGTTGTTGTTTCTGGATGAGGAAATGCTACTCCGTTATTGATTGAAGTAAAGTCTGAATGTCATTAAAACAGTTAGCTCCATCTTTTGACACTTCTTCCACTCCCATCCTTGCACGCTACACCACTACAACAAAGACGACGGAGAGAAGACACTGCCGAAGGTGAGCCATGTAAATAAGACAAAATGACGCATTCGGAAGCGACTGTCAGAAAGCAGCTAGAAGATGATCTATAAATCATAATCTATGCAACATTTTGACCAAAGAACCAGCATTACATGTTATGTAGACCAAAAGGAAGCGTTTTCTATTTAGAAAAAAGTAATAACAATATGACTCCTTTAACGCGCCCTATAATTCTACTTTATGAAAAAATACCAAAATAGGGCATTCATTGGCAGTGTGCCTTATAATCCGGTGCACTCTATGGTCTGGAAAATACAGTATACTGTATACCCCTGCTTCACGCCTCATTCTGCCAGGAAGTCTCGCTCGCTTCATGCCACAGTTTTCGTTTTGGTTTCTCCTACTTGTCAAGAGCCTTTGCTTGTTCCGGTGTTAAGCTGAGCTGCATTTTCCCGCCCCCTATGTATTTCTTTCCCCTCGCTTATTGAGAATAAATAAGCATCTTACCTGCATGCTGCTTTCATGTCCTTTCTGCATGTTGAGGACACCACCACTGCAAACATGCCACCTTACGTAACACATTTTGTTCCAACATCACTTGTGTTTGAACACTTCCTCGTGTGAGAACTGAATTTGGGAAAACAGCTTTCTGTTTTGCTGTCCCCTCGGCATGGAATACTCCACAGACTCAATTAAAACTCTCTGAACTTCTTCCACTCGGAGCCTTCTGTTCTATCCTGAGAGATAGACGGCGTGATACGAACAGTGCCTGTGTTTTAATGTGGTGATTTTGTCCTACAGTTTCATGCTTATTGCACGAGTCCCCTTGTGAAATAGATCTGGACCTCATTAGGTTTTTATCTAGTTAAATAAAGGTTAAATAGACACATATAAATAATTAAAAAACATGTGACAGTGACAGTCAACACACAAACGGAACGACAAAAGAAGTTCTTCATAGCGACAGCCATCAGACTGTATAATGCATATGTTTCTTTTTGACTGTACTTGAATGTATAATAGACTGTATTTATATTATTCAAATGTGAATAATGCTGTATATTAGACTGTATTTATATTATTCACTTGTGAATAATGCTGTATATTAAACTGTATTTATATTATTAACTTGTGAATAATGCTGTATAATAGACTGTATCTATATCATCAAATGTGAATAATGCTGTATATTAGACTGTATTTATATTATTCACTTGTGAATAATGCTGTATAATAGACTGTATTTATTTTATTCACTTGTGAATAATCCTGTATAATAGACTGTATTTATACTATTCACATGTGAATAATGCTGTACAATAGACTGTATTTATAATATTGACATGTGAATAATGCTGTATAATAGACTGTATTTATATTATTCACATGTGAATAATGCTGTATAATAGACTGTATTTTTATTATTCACATGTGTATAATGCTGTATAATTGACTGCATTTATATTATTCACATGTGAATAATGCTGTATATTAGACTGAATTGATATTATTCACATGTGTATAATGCTGTACATTAGACTGTATTTATATTATTCACATGTGAATAATGCTTTATAGTAGACTGTATTTATATTATTCACATGTGAATAATGCTGTATAATAGACTGTATTTACAATATTGACATGTGAATAATGCTGTATAGTAGACTGTATTTATATTATTCACATGTGAATAATGCTGTATAATAGACTGTATTTATATTATTCACATGTGAATAATCCTGTATAATAGACTGTATTTATATTATTCACATGTGTATAATGCTGTATAATAGACTGTATTTATATTATTCACATGTGAATAATGCTGTATAATAGACTGTATTTATATTATTCACATGTGAATGATGCTGTATATTAGACTGAATTGATATTATTCACATGTGAATAGTGCGGTACATTAGACTGTATTTATTTTATTCACATGTGAATAATGCTTTATAGTAGACTGTATTTATATTATTCACATGTGAATAATGCTGTATATTAGAATGTATTTATATTATTCACATGTGAATAATGCTGTATAATAGACCGCATTTATACTATTCACATGTGAATAATGCTGTATAACCGACTGTCTTTATTTTATTCACATGTGAGTAATGCTGTATATTAGACTGTATTTATATTATTCACTTGTGAATAATGCTGTATATTAGACTGTATTTATATTATTCACTTGTGAATAATGCTGTATAATAGACTATTTATATTATCAAATGTGAATAATGCTGTATAATAGACTGTATTTGTAATCCATCCATCCATTTTTCTACCGCTTATTCCCTTTCGGGGTCGCGGGGGGCGCTGGCGCCTATCTCAGCTACAATCGGGCGGAAGGCAGGGTACACCCTGGACAAGTCGCCAACTCATCGCAGGGCCAACACAGATAGACAGACAACATTCACACTCACATTCACACACTAGGGCCAATTTAGTGTTGCCAATCAACCTATCCCCAGGTGCATGTCTTTGGAAGTGGGAGGAAGCCGGAGTACCCGGAGGGAACCCACGCATTCACGGGGAGAACTTGCAAACTCCGCACAGAAAGATCCCGAGCCTGGATTTGAACCCAGGACTGCAGGAACTTCGTATTGTGAGGCAGACGCACTAACCCCTCTTCCACCGTGAAGCCCACATGTGAATAATACTGTATAATTGACTGTATTTACAATATTGACATGTGAATAATGCTGTATAATAGACTGAATTTATATTATTCACATGTGAATAATGCTGTATAATAGACTGTGTTTATATTATTCACATGTGAATAATGCTGTATAATAGACTGTATTTATATTATTCACATGTGAATAATGCCGTATAATTGACTGTATTTACATTATTTAAATGTAAAAAACATCTAAGTGTTTATTGTTTATTGTGAGCGAACTGTGGTGTTGAATTTCCCCCTGGGATCAATAAAGTACTTTCTATTCTATTCTATTCTATTTTATTCTATTCTATTCTATTCTATTCTATGACTCTGAGCCTTGACTCATCCCTTAGCCATAGCTCATCAAATCTTTAAACAGACCCTGTCGTGTTTCCAGCATGTTGTTGTTGTATCGTTTCTGTGATGTTGTGCGTCAGTGACTCTGTGCCCGCTCGCCTGCATAGGGGGTCCCGTATGAAAGTAATTTCTATCGCAGATAATTTGATCCCCACCCGTGTGTGTTGTCCATGCTTTGATATGATTGGCCTTTGAGGAGCAGACAGTGTCCACACCAGACAGGCGCACATCCTCCTTTGTTGATGTTTGTCATCAACCCTGCTGTTCTGTTTGCTGTCAAACCGAAACAAAAAACCCTAACATTGAGTTTATACAAGACCTTACTTGTCTGTGACCGGTACAAAAATATACACTCACATGTCAAAACTTGAAGTAAACCTGTATGTTCAAATGAGTTCCAATACAGGATATTGTTAGTTTTGCAAGTAGAGGAGCACGTTCGGCAGCACACAATCACAGAGTACTTACAAGCAGACACAGTGTGTATACAGAAAAAGGAGAACGGACGCATTTTGGCTTAAAAACCAAAAATACAGGTTATGTTATAACACTGAAACGCCCTCAGGAAGAGGTGCTTTAAGAAATAGCTAATGAGCTAGCGGCGAATATCCATCCTCAGTCGGCAGTGTTTTAGCTAATTCAAAATCACTAATCCTCGCCTCCATGGCAACTTTTAAAGTATGTTTCTTACAAGTATAATCCCAAAAGGACAAGAAATAGCTAAACATGCTTCACTACACACCGTAGGAAAATACGATAGCTAACCGCTAATGTAAACAAATGCTCTAGACCTTACATCCACTGTCATGACACCAAGTACAGTAGCATATGTAGTCGATACTACTATGATCACATAGATATTTTTTTTATCGTCACAAAATCTTTTTTCCTTTTTTTAAAATTCACATTATGTTTATAAACTCAGGACACACGAGGACTTTGAGTATGACCAATGTATCATCTTGTAACTACTTGGTATCGGATCGATACGTAAATGTGTGGTATCATCCAAAACTAATGTAAAGTATCCAAACAACAGAAAAATAAGCGATTATTACATTTCAACAGAAATGTAGACAGACCAAGTTAAAAGAGAAAGTAACCAAATATTAACAGTAAATGAACAAGTGGATGAATAATAGATTTTTACAGCTTGTCCATCATAATTTTGACAAAATAATAGAATGAGAAATGACACAAAATGGTAATGCATACGTCAGCAAACTAATTAGGAGCCTATGTTTGTTTACTTACTACTAATAGACAAGTTGTCTAGTATGTTCACTATTTTATTTAAAGACAAAATTGTTATTTGATAGCAATAAGAAACATATTTTTAATGTACTGTAACATTTGTTGTTAAAATAAAGCCAATAATGCCATTTTTTTCTGGTCCTCCTTATTTAGAAAGTACCGAAAGTATTGAAATATATTTTGGTACCGGTACCAGTACTAAAATATCGGTATCAGGACAACCCTATTTGGTTGTAATTAGTACCCATGTCTGTGCTTCATGCCTCTGGAAGAAAGAGAAGACAGAACCACAGCGAGAGATGACAAATGTTAGCCTGAGCAAATTATAGAATCTTAGATGAGAGCACTGAAGATGGGTATTCCGACATAACATACAGTAGGTAGGGGATTCATATGGCCCCATTCGTCTGAGTTTACCTGACACATGAAACATGACGAATTATGAGGTGCACTATCCACTTTAGCCGCCAGATGGCGGGAGAGTGTTGAATATCTTAAAATGTGTTTTGTGGTAATTACAACTTTGACCCAAGCATCAGTTACTATGTAGACTACCGCTTTCCATCATTTTCTGCAGACTGCATAGCAAAATAATTATCCCACCGCCTTTCTTCCTCTCACGCGAAATCCACCCAGGAATGGGGCCATATGAATCCCTTCCCTACTGTACAACCATGGCAACAATGGCGTGGCTCAAAGTGAAGCAAGATTCTGGCTTGACCTAAGTGAAAAATCGTGGCGGAAGCTAAAATTTTGACCTCAAAACGTCGGGATTTAGGGACTATCTACAAAAAGAAGTGGACCAAAAATATTTCCTTCCTAACAATAGTGTGCTTGAAAACAAAGTACTAAGGCATGTTTTTCGGGATCCAATATATATTTCACGAAATTACAATAAATAAATATTGCCCATTATTCTCGAGTGCATGATCTTTAACTTATGTAATATTTAGGGCTGCAACAATTCATTGATTAAATTGGTTATTTCTAATACAAAATATTTTTTTGATTAGTTGGTTCGGTAAATTAGTTTAATTAATACAATTTATAAAATCCAGACAGCATAGAGTAGCCAGAACTTAAAATCAGGGATGTGAATATAGTAAAATAAAACTCTGTATTTTAATCAAGTGATTCTTTGGCATACCACAAATGGCACACATGCCACCGTTTGAGAACCTCTGCACTAAACAATTGGAAAATAAGGCACTCTGTCTGTGTTGGTCCTGCGGTAGAAAATGGATGTACTCTGATAAAGTCTGCTTTCATCAACTCTTTCTTTGAGGTAATACAGTTTGATTAAAACAAAAATAATAATGCTGTATGACTGCAGGCTCTTCTCGTGAATGCTTTCCTTGTGTATCTGAATGGGCCAAGTCAGATCTGTTCAATAGAGTCTTTATTCAATCAAATCAAATCGACTTTATTTACAAAGCACATTCCAAATTTACCACAGGGGTAACCAAAGTGCTGTACAATGGGCAGATTAAAAGATAATACGAGAACCGAGCAAACAACACAACACAATCAGAACATGATAAAAAATAAATAAATAAAAATAAAATAAATAAAACATAAAAACAGGTTCACAGCAGGTGTATAATGGGGCGCCATTGCAGGATGGATATCACTCAGTGTTAAAAGCCATGGAATAAAAGCATGTTTTTAAGAGAGATTTAAAAACAGGAAGAGAGGAGGCTTGTCTAACACTCAGAGGTAGGTCGTTCCAGAGCTTGGGAGCAGCAGCGTCGGTTAAAGCTCTGTCACCTCTAAGCTTCAGCCTTGTGTCAGGGACCGTCAGTAGCAGCTGATCGGCTGATCTTAGGGATTGGGTGGGACAGTAAGGCTGAAGGAGGTCGGAGAGATATGTTGGCGCGAGGTTGTTTAGACATTTAAAAACAAACAGAAGGAGTTTAAAGTTGATTCGGTAACGCACAGGGAGCCAGTGAATGCACTTTGCTAAATAGGAGCACCATTGATGACGCTCAAATCAGAGACGTAACGTATTGGTTGTATCAGACGGCTGAACTTAGAAGACATACATTTGTCATGAGTCTCGGGTAGACGACGTAATGAGGAAGAGCCTTATATATTATTTATATAATTTTCTTCCTAGTTCAGGTGGCTTTCCAACTTTCTGCCTCTTACAGTTGAAACAGGGGTGCCCACACCTTTTCTGCAGGCGAGCTACTTTTCAATTGACTAAATCGAGGGGATCTATCTCATTCATATATCCATCCAGCCATTATCTACCGCTTATTCCCTTTTGGGGTCGCGGGGGGTGCTGGTGCCTATCTCAGCTACAAATATATCATTTATATTTATTTATTTATGAAAGAGACGTTTTTGATAACAAGTTAAATGTGTTTAAGGATAATACAAGCATGTTTAACACATGGATGTCTTTCTTTCATGAAGACAAGAATATAAGTTGGTGTATTACCTGATTCTGATGACTTGCATTGATTGCGGAGGGGGTCCGGTCCGATGGCCTTGGATGAAGTACCAGCTGTCCAGAGTCGGGACCCAGGATGGACCGCTCGTCGGGACCCAGGATGGACCGTTCGCCTGTGTATCGGTTGGGGACATCTCTACGCTGCTGATCCGACTCCGCTTGGGATGGTTTTCTGTGGACGGCACTCTCGCTGCTGTCTTGAATCCACTTTGAATTGAACTCTCGCACCTGTGTTGGAGCCACTACGGATTGAACTTTCACAGGATCATGTCAGACACGTTCAACATCCATTGCTTTCGGTCCCCTGAGGTCCTCTCCAAGGTTCTCATAGTCATCATTGTCACTGACGTCCCACTGGGTGTGAGTTCTCCTTGCCCACTGGGTGTGAGTTTTCCTTGCCCTTATGTGGGTTCTTCCGAGGATGTCGTAGTCGTAGTGGTTTGTACAGTCCTTTGAGACGTTTGTGATTTAGGGCTATATAAATAAACATTGATTGATTGATTGATTGATTGATTGATTTATTGATTGATTGATTGATTGATTGATTGAATCAGAGAGTAGTGATGATAACGTCCACATTTTTGAATGGAGGAGAAAAAAAATCCTCCTTTCTGTACAATACCACATGAAAGTGGTTGGTGTTTGGCATCTTATTCATCCAGCTTCCATACACTTTAGAAGAAAAACATTGGCGGCAAATTCCGTAGCTTGCTCGCTTGTGCACGCCAGCTTTCCGAGCCTTTAATTTTGTTAGCGCAGGCAGCATGAAGCAGCGCTCTTATTGTGATGATAGGAAATGTGCAGTCGGTCTTTAGAGTTTTGACGGAAGGCACGACGCGACAGTCTGTTGAAAAAAAAAAGTGTTTCTCGCCTTCCTGTCGGTCATTTTTTCTTAATAATGATCTCGCTGCAGCCAGCGTTCTCACAAGACCCTCAGGTGACGTCTTGGTAAAGATTGATGATCGCTAATATTTAGGTGTATTTTTTAAAAAGCCTGGCTAGCGATCGACTGACACACCTTCCGCGGTCGACCAGTAGCTCGCAATCGACGTAATAGGCACCCCTGAGTTAAAAGTTAAAGTCCCAACGATAGTCAGACACAAACTAGGTTGGTGAAATTATCCTCTGCATTTGACCCATTCCCGTGTTCACCCCCTGGGAGGTGAGGGGAGCAGTGAGCAGCAGCGGCGGTCGTGCTGGCGAATGTTTTGGGTGATTTAACCCCCAATTCCAACCCTTGATGCTGAGTGCCAAGCGGGGAGGTAATGGGTCCCATTTTTATAGTCTTTGGTATGACTCGGCCGGGGTTTGAACTCACGACCTTCCAGTCTCAGGGCGGACACTCTAACCACTGAGCAGGTTGTCACAGGGGAACTGCACTTTTTTTTTTAAACTTTGCTAATCATTCAAAACTTTTTTTTGTTCACACACCAGCAGACTGTACAACTCCTCTCTTGGGGGCAGGGGGGTATTAGGATGACGGGGTGCAAAACAATAAAAACACAATTTTAAAAGTGCAATACATTTTCATAATATGGTCACTACTGCCTAGTTTCTCCTGTTATATTCTTATTTTTACTTTTATATTGTTATTCTTATTGTTGCTTTTTATTTTTATTCTTATTGTTATATTTTCTATTTTATTTTATACTTTTTACTTTTTAAATTAGTTCTCAATTCTGTATACTGTTGCTGGAATTTTAATGTTCCTGAGGGAGCTCTCCTGAAGGAATAAATAAAGTACTATCCATCCATCCTCCGTCCGTCCAACCATCGATCGATCTATCTATCCATCTATCTATCTATCCATCTATCCATCTATCTATCTATGTATCTATCTATCTATCTATCTATCTATCTATCTATCCATCTATCTATCTATCTATCTATCTATCTATCTATCTATCTATCTATCCATCTATCTATCTATCTATCTATCTATCTATCTATCTTTCTATCAATCTTTTTTCCCTGGAGGACATGAACTGACATAGGGTTTATTGGAACTTGGGGAAGACAAACATACTTAGGCTGATACTGTACAGCTCGGGACTGTGAAACGAACAGAAGGCCCAGCTTTTACAAACACGAAATAAAACATGACCAGGTAAACTTAAAGGCCTACTGAAATGCGATTTTCTTATTTAAAGGGGATAGCAGGTCCAATTTATGTGTCATACTTGATCATTTCGCGATATTGCCATATTTTCGCTGAAAGGATTTAGTAGAGAACATCGGCGATAAAGTTCGCAACTTTTGGTGCTGATAAAAAAGCCTTGCCTGTACCGGAAGTAACAGACGATGTGTGCGTGACGTCACGGGTTGTGGAGCTCCTCACATCTGAACATGGTTTACAATCATGGCCACCAGCAGCGAGAGCGATTCGGACCGAGAAAGCGACAATTCCCCCATTAATTTGAGCGAGGATGAAAGATTCGTGGATGAGGAAAGTGAGAGTGAAGGACTAGAAAGAAAAAAAAAAGGACTAGAGGGCAGATAGGGAAAATTCTGTGAGAGGCGCTGTGGATGCCGTGGGGTTGGCAGGACCACTCGGCCAGGCCCAACCGTAACAAGGGATAGAGCCATACCGCTTTGAACCCGACGCTGACGGTCAGGAGGACACTGCTGATATTGATGCTGGAGTAGCACACGACATAAATCGCCTTCAGAATACAGAATGGTAAAATGTTATTTATTAATACACATAATACATCGTACTTTGTGTGTGTGGTCCAATCCAACCATGTTCGATTGACATCTCTGTTTCATAGTAAAGCTTGACTGTCATTTTTCGGGAATGTAAACAATAAAACACCGGCTGTGTTTGTGTTGCTGCAGCGGGCCACAATACACCGCTTCCCACCAACAGCTTTCTTCTTTGATGTCTTCATTGTTCATTGAACAAATTGCAAAAGATTAACCAACACGGATGTCCAGAATACTGTGGAAATTTGCGATGAAAACAGACGACTTAATAGCTGGGATCGATGCTGGCACAAAATGTCCTCTACAATCCGTGACGTCACGCGCAGGCGTCATCATACCGAAACGTTTTCAGCAGGATTTTTCGGCGCGAAATTTAAAGTTGCACTTTAGTATTGGCATGTGTTGCAATTTTAATATTTCATCATTGATGTATAAACTATCAGCCTGTGTGGTCGGTAGTAGTGGGTTTCAGTAGGCCTTTAAAAAGTAACCATGATGGATAAACCACCAGTCCAACACATGTTCAGTATAGAAGCGTCCAGAAAGAGGTTTTGTATTGTTGTGCAGCAGTATGCTCGCCAACTTTTTGACAACTCGGAACGTGCCTTTCCTCCCGTTGTTGAAGGTTTAAAGAAAGCGGCGTGTTGCTGAAGGGCGCTCACCTGAAAAAAAACAAAAAACAAACATTGTGACCAGTCAGTCTGTACTCCATTTCCTGTGGTTCAGTTAAAGTCTAACTAGGGTCAGGGATGAGCTGCAGATGAGGATGTGTAGGAAACCACTTAGTGACTCAGTTACTTTGAAGGGTTTGTATGCAATGTAGCACATACTGTACAGTACACAATGGCATTGACACTGCATGACCTTACCAAGTTCAATACGAAGTATGTCAGATGGAGAGGCCTTCTTGTAAGTGTGAAAAATGAAACAGGGAAATGAAAATCCTGTGCTAAATGAAGCCTATCTTTTCGATTTATCAGGACTTTATGTCAGACTAAATGAATAAATACATATTGACTTTTTCTGTGGCTCTTTTGTGTTGTCACGTACCATTCATGACACAAATCTAGAATGTGATACTAACCATAGATCCGTACTGTGCAGGGCCAAGATATCTCCCTCAATAATGTGAAAACACTGTTTAACTGCACAGTGGTCAAGAGTGATTTATGGGACTTTTTTGCACATTCCGGAGATGGTTATTCATTGTTTTTGATATGTAAAAATGTACAGGTGTGTCTCAATTAAAAAGGATGTGGTGCACATTATTTAATTTCAGGGGTTCAATTTAGCCGAAGAAGCCATTCAAGGAAATGTTGACATTCATTTGCTGATTAGGGTGTGGACCAGTAGTTAACAATCATGCATTTTTTAAAGAGATTTTCCATTCTTGATGCCATACTCAATTTGGAAGCTTTATTAATCACTGAAAATGTAAATACATTAAGAAATACATTGGGCAGCAACGAGTTTGAAATTCTGGACTAACAGCCTAGACGCAGACAATAGAGATGGAAAAATAAACATTTAGTATTAAAGTTGAAATGGACATATTAGATTTGATATTTTTGTAAGACAATAATAATAAAGATATCGGTGTGTAAATAGAATGCAGGTCAGTCATTTATGTCAGCATGATAAGTGAATGTAAACACACCATCTTTACTTAAATTATGATATGTGATTATGATGTGCAGTACAATGAGGATGAGTATGAATTGTATGCATGAGGGTATGTAGAGATGGCCGCTTTTTAAAAACATTGTATTATTATACATTTTTCACTGCTACCCTTTATTTAATTTTTCTCTACACTTCCATCCATACATCCGTTTTCTACCGCTTGTCTCTACATTCACCGTAATTATTATTTCCTAAAAAGAAGCAATGTTAGAGGACAACACATTATTAATTATATGAAACAACTGCAAAAAAGTTAGTTTTTTTTAAAGACATATTTAATTCTGTGCATAGTGAATATATAGAATATAAGACTTTTCAAAGATATTTCAATTTGTTGAAATGTCCTTGTAAATGTACTGAAATTATTAGTCACTGTTTGCAAGTCAATTTCAATGTGTTTCTTTGTTGTAAATATTGTTTTATTTTATTTGACAAAATGTTTGTTTTTGGTGTTATGGTTAGCTTTTAAAATTATATGTTTTGTTTTATTTGTGGGTCTATTTAGGTTTCAAAAAATATTTCAACATTGTTAACCCTTAATTTATGGTTTTGCTTTTGTTATTTTTCTCACTTTTTTCTAGAATCTTCTTGACTCGTGAAGTCTTTCAGACAAGCATTAATTCATAATTATTTTTATTTTTCAAAGCAATGTTAATGGACAAGTCATTGTGTAATTTTGCAATAGAGTAATAGGGGAAAAAAACAATAAAAAAATAAATGGGTTGTACTTGTATAGCGCTTTTCTACCTTCAAGGTACTCAAAGCGCTTGGACACTACTTCCACATTTACCCATTCACACACACATTCACACACTGATGGAGGGAGCTGCCATGCAAGGCGCTAACCAGCACCCATCAGGAGCAAGGGTGAAGTGTCTTGCTCAAGACACAACGGACGTGACGAGGTTGGTACTAGGTGGGGATTGAACCAGGGACCCTCGGGTCGCGCACAGCAACTCTTCACACCGCGCCACGCCGTCCCTATACTGTCTTGAAATATTTCAATCCATGCATAGTGAATGTATGGAATACAATACTTTTCCAATATGATTTAATTTACTGAGATAGGCCTGTTTATACAGTATACTGTTATTATTAGTCTCTGTTTGCATGTTGATTTAAATGCATTTATTTATTTTAAATATTGTTTTACTTTTTTATTTATTTATTCAAGTCTCAAGTTTGAATAACTATTTCAACATTGTTAACCTTTTATTTTAGCATTTAGTTTTTTCTAACTTTTTTCTAAAATATTATTGAATAGCAAAATCTTTCAGAAATGTATTCTTCATGATTTTTTTTGTTTTTTGTTGTTGTTTTTTTTTTTTAAAGCAATGTTAGAGGACAAGGCATTTTATAATTTTTTGAAACTATTGAAATAAATACAGTCTTGAAATATTTCATTCTATGTATAGTAAATGTATAGAATATAAGACTCTGCCTGTTAATACAGTGCTGGAATTGTTAGTCTCTCTTTGTGCGTTAATTTTAATATATCTGTCAATTGTAAATATTGTTTTATTATATCTGAAAAAATATTAGTTTTTGCATAATTGTAGTCACTGCTTTAGGATTTTTTTTTTCCGGTCCTTGGTATTATTTTTCACAATACCATTTTTAAAAATATACATACATATTCGTATATTAGTTTCAGGCTTAAAACAATACTTCAACATTGTTAGCCCTTAAGTTTTGCCTTTGTTTTTTTAAAACCTTAGATGGAAAAGCCTTTCAGACAATTATTAATTTGCAGCGGAAGCTGTACAGTAGTTACTATGTCACTGTGTAATCATAATGGAGGGGCTGTCACGCTCGGCTGCAACGTAAATACATGACAGATTAAGAGCGACGACACAGACCAGGCGGACCAACAAGACTCCATCATTTTGTCTTAGAGGCCACAGTTGAGTCCGCTAATGACAATGTTGTGTAAGAGCATGCAAATAAATATGGTCTCCATCAGCAACTGAAGCTGTAATTATCACAAGGACATATTTAATTGTTCAGTCAAGAACTGTTCATGCATGGTCCTCAGCTCATCTCACACTTTATTGCAATTATAGATACCGCCTGTTGATAGGGAGGAATGACTCCATAAAAGATTCCAATCAAAATCTAAGTTTGACTTGGAATTTTTTGTTATTATTCATTACTTTCGACTTTTATTACTGGATGTAAAAATCTGCTTTGCAACCACATAATTTCTGCTGTAATATGCATGCCAGGCCAGTAATTGGCAATATCACCGAAGAAACAGAATACAAACCACCCAGACACTTCATTGTCTGAATTAGAGATGTGACGTTCGTGAACGAGTCGAGTCTTTGGATTCGTCTCTTTTTTAAGTGAAAACATTTGTCATTGCGAGGCGTTTTTGTGAGCAATTTGAATACACATTTGCAGGCATGTGCACCCCATCCGATTGGACTGAAAAATGTGTTGAACTCAAAGCAATCATTAGAGCATTTGCGTTCACTTTTCTGGTCACTTGTTTGACGTTGATTCCTAAAGTAGTTCAGGCGTAAACAAACACCAAGAAAGGTAGTAAAATGTCGAATTCACATGTTTATCTTGTCCTAATTTTTAGTCCAGTTGTATCATCCATGCATCCATCCATTTCTTACCGCTTATTCCCTTCGGAGTGGCGGTGGGCGCTGGAGCCTATCTCAACTACAATCAGGTGGAAGGCGAGGTTACATTCAGACATCCATCCATCCATCAATTCAGACATATTATTTGTATATTTTTGTGTACTCGTGATCCACAATATTTTAGGCGAAGAAAGATTTTAAAAAGTGAATTGATTGTCATATGGGAGATGGAATAAAGGCGTGCCTTATGGAATGTTTACATTGAAATTCAGGGCTGCCCTGAGCTCGCATGGCTGCAGTTGTTGTGACCCCATGATGCAGGAACCAGGAGACGATTTTAATATCATAAACAGAGGAGAACGCAGTCTTGCATGTAACAGTTCACAAAGATAAATCAATCCTCGAGGACTGTGGAGCATGTGAGGCAAGCATAAATACGCCTGGTAATTACCACCAGGTGTGGCAAAGCTGCCTAATCAGCAGCAGGTGATAACAGTGTGACCTCGGACTATGTTAAGGTAACGTTTGGAGGTCCCCAGGGTTTGGTCCTTGGCCCTGCACTCTTCAGCATCTACATGTTGCCGCTAGGTGACATCATACGCAAATACGGTGTTAGCTTTCGCTGTTATGCTGATGATACCCAACTCTACATGCCCCTAAAGCTGACCAACACGCCGGATTGTATTCAGTGGGAGGCGTGTCTTAATGAAATTAAACAATGGATGTCCGCTAACTTTTTGCAACTCAACGCCAAAAAAACGGAAATGCTGATTATCGGTCCTGCTAGATACCGACCTCTATTTAATAATACAACTTTAACATTTGACAACCAAATATTAAAACAAGGCAACTCGGTAAAGAATCAGGGTATTATCTTCGACCTAACTCTCTCGTTTGAGTCACACATTAAAAGCGTTACTAAAACGGCCTTCTTTCATCTCCGTAATATCACTAAAATTTGCTCCATTTTGTCCACTAACGACGCGGAGATCATTATCCATGCGTTTGTTACGTCTCGTCTCGATTACTGTAACGTATTATTTTCAGGTCTCCCCATGTCTAGCATTAAAAGATTACAGTTGGTACAAAATGCGGCTGCTCGACTTTTGACAAGAACAAGAAAGTTTGATCATATTACGCCTGTACTGGCTCACCTGCACTGGCTTCCTGTGCACTTAAGATGTGACTTTAAGGTTTTACTACTTACTTATAAAATACTACACGGTCTAGCTCCAGCCTATCTTGCCGATTGTATTGTACCATATGTCCCGGCAAGAAATCTGCATTCAAAAGACTCCGGCTTATTAGTGATTCCTAAAGCCCAAAAAAAGTCTGTGGGCTATAGAGCGTTTTCCGTTCGGGCTCCAGTACTCTGGAATGCCCTCCCGGTAACAGTTCGAGATGCCACCTCAGTAGAAGCATTTAAGTCTCACCTTAAAACTCATTTGTATACTCTAGCCTTTAAATAGACGTCCTTTTTAGACCAGTTGATCCGCCGCTTCATTTCTTTTTCTCCTCTGTTCCCCCCTCCCTTGTGGAGGGGGTCCGGTCCGATGGCCATGGATGAAGTACTGGCTGTCCAGAGTCGGGACCCAGGATGGACCGCTTGCCTGTGTATTGGTTGGGGACATCTCTACGCTGCTGATGCGACTCCGCTTGGGATGGTTTTTTGTGGATGGGACTCTCGCTGCTGTCTTGGATCCGCTTTGAACTGAACTCTCGCGGCTGTGTTGGATCCACTATGGATTGAACTTTCACAGTATCATGTTAGACCCGCTCGACATCCATTGCTTTCGGTCTGCAAGGTTCTCATAGTCATCATTGTCACCGACGTCCCACTGAGTGTGAGTTTTCCTTGCCCTTATGTGGGTTCTTCCGAGGATGTTGTAGTCATAGTGGTTTGTGCAGTCCTTTGAGACATTTGTGATTTAGGGCTATATAAATAAA
This sequence comes from Nerophis ophidion, assembly GCF_033978795.1. Lineage (NCBI taxonomy): Eukaryota > Metazoa > Chordata > Actinopteri > Syngnathiformes > Syngnathidae > Nerophis > Nerophis ophidion. The sequence goes on from NC_084618.1 coordinate 52,447,398, forward strand.
CTTTGATTGATTGATTGAGGACTGTGGAGCATGCGAGGCAAGCATAAATACGCCTGGTAATTACCACCAGGTGTGGCAAGGCGGTAATTACCACCAGGTGTGGCAAGGCTGCCTAATCAGCAGCAGGTGAGGGGGAAACAGCGCTCAGCGGAGACATGCAGGAAATGGAAATTAAAATAAGAGCACTGATAAAAAATAAACACAACAAGGAAGCATAGACAGAAATTTTGTGACAGATAATCACACGCCCCTCCCTATACGCATATCATACGCTGTGTTTAGGGCCTTGTAATCTGTTGGGATCCTTGTTTTGCATGAAGATAAAATAAAAATGTATGAATAACAGTGCGCTTCATATTAAATTTGAGGAATAAAACATATTGCCCCGTCACTGATATGAATATAATGGCAAATTTCCCTAGAAGTACTCACTGTCACTTGTGGCATGCAGCTAGTCTCATATGTCACACATACAGAGTTTGAGCTCCAATTGAAAAAGGTATGCAAACGTATTCTTTAATTATGTTACATTTGTTATTTTGCAGACAAAACATTTTTTACATCATGAATTTATTTTAGCAGATGTGAAAGTCGCTTCCTCGCAGTCCCACTGTCAGACACGGCACAGGAGTCCAGCCTGCAGCTTTAACCAGGTTTTTAATGATCGTATGTTTTTATGCCAAGTTTTCTCTCTCAAAACGTGATTTTTCAGTCACTCTCCAAACTTCCTCCTCCTCCTGCACCCGGCCGCTCACTCTCAAAGACAACAGATGATTAGATTAACACGTACCACCTGTGAAATCTAATCCCCTGCCAGTTGTGTCTCGCCGTCAGCACATGCCTGATGGCGCTCGTCCTCAGCACCGCGGACAGTGGCGATGACTTTTACTCGTACAGGCAGCGCTGGCTACACCTCCCCAACAGCAGAAAATATGCATCAAATTAAACTCAACAACGTTCCATTGGATTAAAGAAAATGTGATGTGAGGAGCCGACCCGACAGCAGAAAAAATATTTAAGGGGGAACATCAAATTTCTTCGGGGGGACCCATGCCAAAATATATATATTCTCTGCGCTGTATGAATATTGGGTTTCAGCCTTGACAAAGGTCCATATTTTAGTGAGGGTTTGTACACTTGGAACACAACAAAGTGCTAAACAGTACTGCATATCAAACAAACATGACAAGGGAGTGATGGGTCAAATTTCTCTGTTGGATCAACACAGGTACAAACACACACACAGAACTCACAAAAATCCTTAACTTTAACAACGTTAGTGCCACAATAAACATTTAAAACAGTAAAAAAAAACACATTAACATTGGCAAGGAGCTGAAGAGAAAGAATTAGACAGAGAGAGAAGGAAAGGGGCGGGGTGCGTGGGTGTGCTGTTGATAGAGAAGCAGTGCCATTTCCTTCGTGGTGAAATAGAACTGCTCTGGCATTTTCCCCAGAAAAGTCCGATCTCATCACAAATAAAACTTTTTGTAGTACAAAATCTGCCCCGTTTATTCTGTCATAATCGTGAGTGAAATTCATGTACGCCTCACAATTAGTTTTACTCATTTTTCCTAAACTACACAGCGATTTCCTCCATATTTCCAAGCGGGTCTGTAGAGTTTTTGGGACTCATATTGAGTTGGCATAATGAACAAAACTTGTGAAAAGATTAAAAAAAACACAGTGTCATAAAAAATTTGAGAACCACTGGTATATGGACATTATAGCAGCAGACAATGCCGATAACAAAACATCCTACTCAAGTTCGGTGAATATGTTTACTGTTAATAATCACAATATGACACCAAACCAAGATTTCAGGCAAACAACCAACAACACCACAAGTGAACAATATAACAATACAAATATACAACAATGTGAGACAAAGCATAGTAATAATGTTAACAAAATAATATGCATACCATCCCTTTTGTTTGAGCTAAATTGTGTAAAATACCAAAATGAAGGCAAAATGTACTCAGCAGTTCACTTTATCCACAGTTTAACTAAATGAACAAGTTATGTGAAAGAACTGGAAACATGTGATACATTACATTTTAATTGTATTGTATGCATGTTTGAAATAAACTAAACTGAACAACACAGGCCTGCTGGAATCTGATTAAACTTGTGAATGAGTAATTGGACAAGGCGATAATAAACAAATGACATAAAATAATGATTCAAATATCGTATTGATACCAAGGGCAGAATATCCGTACATGATCAAATCTAACCTGATGAGATTGATATTTTTCAAATGTTGTCTGTTTATCACAAATTTCTGATTTTTAAGTTGTGTTGTTCATCCATCCATGGATGGATGGATGGATGGATGGATGGATGAACAACACAACTTAAAAAATGTTGTCTGTTTATCACAAATTTCTGATTTTTAACTTGTGTTGTTCATCCATCCATGGATAGATGGATGGATGAACAACACAACTTAAAAATCAGAAATTTGTGATAAACAGACGACATTTGAAAAATATCAATCTCATCCGGTTAGATTTGATCATGTACTGATATTCAGCCCTAGGTATCAATACGATATTTGCATCATTATTTTATGTAATTTGTTTAATATTGCGCTGTCCAGTTACTCTTTCACAAGTTTAATCAGATTCCAGCAGGCCTGGGCAAAAAAAAAAAAAAAAAAAAAAAAAGATTTTATCGAAAAATTAAAGGTTTTTGTTGCACACAATTAAAAAAATATATATATATTTTTTCTCCTATTGCTCCAAAATTTTTCGTCTCCAGTGTCACAAAGTGTTGGTGACGAACCCCAAGATGCAGAGACGGCAGGCTTGGTGCAGGAAAACATGATTTAATGTCCAAAATATCAAAGAAAAACACAAACCAGGAACCAGGAATAGGCAAACTGGAGACAGGTAACAGGAACCAGCAAACAGGAACTAGGAACAAAAAGACAGCAAGCTGCAAACAGCTACAGGATACAGGTTACAGCTTACTGATAGTAGCTTACGGCTACAACGACAACGACAATACTCCAGCACTGACTGGAGGGCAAAGCAGGTCTAAATAGTAGCCGGCTGATTGACACCAGGTGTGGCCAGTTGCCAATCAGCCGCAGCTGAGGGGAAACAGCGCACATGGAGAAAAGCAGGAAACTAAACCAAAATAAGAGCGCTAACAGGAAATCAAAACAAACAGGGGAAAAAACAAAATATAACTAAACTGTCAGTGACCAACTAGGCATCCAGGAGCCTCTACGTAGCTTGCAACCTCCCCCTTACTTCCTTAGCGGAGATTCACGTGCTTAGCAAAACATGGCTAATGCTAATGCTAGCTAGTGCAAAGCGCTCGTTCCAAATAAAAGTGTTTTTCAGTGGTTTGGATTTGCAGCAACACACCTGACTGCACTCTGCCTAGTTTGTTTGAAAAAAGGCAGCAGCACAACAAATTTATTCCTGCATCTCATATCGAAGCGTTAAGCCGAGAGTGGGAAATGCAAGTTTTTACGAGGCGAACAAGACCGTAATTACCAACAACAAATTCCCTTTGAAAATCAGAATCACTGACACAAGGTACCATGTATCGTAAGAAAGAAGCTCAGTGGAAAACCATCACTGAAGCAGTCGCTCTGCACGTAGCTAAACATGTGGTACCCATGATAGAGTGGAAAAGCCTGTTTTTTATCCAATCATTAAAACTGTTGAGTCTTTTATTCAAGACAGAAGATTTAAGTTTGTACTTTATCGATCTCAAAATGTGAGTTGTTTTTATCTGCATGCAATGATGTGCTGCACTTTTCTTTGCAGAAATACTAAGACAGAAGTTATGCCATCCACAGGAAGCTCTATATTGAATATTGTATCAGATTATGCATATTGATCCACATATGAGCAAAAAGATCACAGTAAATATGCCAGAATTAGCTACAACAGTTAGAATTAATCTTTTTCACTTAGGTTATTTTTTGAAATTAGTCCAATTTATGTCGATTCTAAAAAGAACCCACTTTATAAAACTTTTTTTTTTTGCCAAGACTAAGATGAAGTGTAAGTCGTGTACTTTCAAACTACTACTTTTTGATCAAATAAAAGCAACACTTGTTTTGAATAAACTCTGACATTTGTATCCAATGGTTTCTTTCAAATGCAAAGGAAAAACAAATGTAAATCGAATGTTTTGAAAAAAAAATCTGAGATTTTATTTTGAGGCCAAACTTAGATTACATTCGTCTTCTTGTTATTTTTTAAGTTATTTATGAAACGAATACACAATACAAAATGCAGTGCAAAATATAATGCAAAACATGTACCATGCAATAAGACAAGCATACATTGAAAATATTGTTTACGTACAAAACAAAGACAGAAAAGACCAAAGAAGAATTTAAAAAATATGTCATTATAAATAAATCTAATTATAATTATTGAGTATATCAATGCATGGGTTATTAGCAAGTATGCATCTGTTTAATACTTATTGTATATTGTAAGTTGCAAATTTGAATTACCTTTTGTTTATGCATTGAATTGTATAAAAGCATCAACTCCTCCACCTTCTGAGTTTAAAATATTGTGTCTAAAAACTTCGCATTCTTACGTTTCTTAAATGTTCCCGCAGGCTCATCTGGGATGAAGAAAACATGTTTTATTCAGATAAATGCAAATTGGAACAACCATGGGAGCTGGTATTCATATTGTTCCTTATTATACATGCAAAAAGAAGTCGAGCACATAGTGTTATAGATCAGCACACAGCTGTGGGTCTTAGACACACACTTTCTCTCTCTTACATGCACACACACACACACACACACACACACACACTGTCTACAGGATTGTACACACAATTACGCATAAATTGGAAATATACGTAGCTTTTTACATATACATACATTCATGCAGACTCACATCCATGCATACATTCATACACACACATGTGCCTATTTGTGTGTACCGTATTTTTCAGAGTATAAGTCTCACCTGCCGAAATGCATAATAAAGAAGGGAAAAAACACATATAAGTAGCACTGGAGTATAAGTCGCATTTTTGGGGGAAATTTATTTGATGAAATCCAACACCAAGAATAGACATTTGAAAGGCGATTTAAAATAAATAAAGAATAGTGAACAACAGCCTGAGTAAGTGTACGTTAAATGACGCATAAATAACCAACTGAGAAGGTGCCTGGTATGTTAACGTAACATATTATGGTAAGAGTCATTCAAATAACTATAACATATAGAACATGCTATACGTTTAACAAAAAATCTGTCACTCCTAATCGCTAAATCCCATGAAATCTCATACGTCTAGTCTCTTACGTGAATGAGCTAAATAATATTATTTGATATTTTACGGTAATGTGTTAATAATTTCACACAAAAGTCGCTCCTGAGTATACGTCGCACCTCAGGCCAAACTATGAAAAAAACTGTGACTTATAGTCCGAAAAATACGGTATACAGATGAATGTTTGTGCCAAAAATGTGTTAATACTAATCTTTATACTAATGTGTATGTGAGATCAATATTATTAATGGCCTATTAAAATAAAGACCGGTAAATTAATCATAGATGATAATGACAAAGATGGTTAATTTATGGATAAGGAGTGGGAGTAAATAAGTGTCACTTCTTCCCACTCCTTTTTGGATCAATCAATCAATCAATGTTTATTTATATAGCCCTAAATCACAAGTGTCTCAAAGGGCTGCACAAACCACAGCGACATCCTCGGTACAGAGCCCACACAAGGGCAAGGAAAAACTCACCCCAGTGGGACGCCGGTGACCGAAAGCAATGGATGTCGAGTGGGTCTAACATGATATTGTGAAAGTCCATGAATGAGGAAAAACTTAATCATTATGTAATGTTTTCATTTTTTGTGTTTTTTTATTGTGACGTATTTGTTTCTATATACATCTGTATTATTAATAATATTTTCTTTTTATTATTATTTATTTTTATTTTTCAAAAAATATATAATCGTTTTTTGTTGTTGCCTGGTTAATATAGTTTCATTGTTGATATTGTAATATTTGTACTTTTTTATTGTATGCAAAAAAAAAATGTGTATCGTATTGTTGATATTATTACATTCTGTAGAATAAAAATGGAATGAATATAATTCTCAGGCCATGGAATCAATCACAGATTGTCTTCGAAAACGTTTGTCCTCTTTTTGGAGCAGGCTTCATCAATTCATGCTCACAGATGTAGATAGGACAGCTCTGGTCTGGCAGGATGGTGCTGGATAAAGTTAAACAAAATCAATCAAACAAAACAAAAGTAATCGTCATGGACCCACCAACTGCAAAAGTGAGCTTTGCAAGCAGCTAAACAGACTCAAATACTCCACGGTGACTGAAACAATACAAAAAGAATACGTAAGTTAATAATGCTAACTCAGACACTTGTACATGTATATAAAATATATACTGTATTTATTTTTGCTTGCAATCTTGTTTTTGTGTATCTGATTATTATTTTTAAACTTAAATAAATTCAAGCAAAAACATACCGGGAGCAACTGATCCTGACCTTGAATATACTCGATCTCAAACAGATTCAAATATGTGCGTAGTTTGAGGCAGTGTTATATTTTGATGAAACACCCAAGTATTCATTACATTGCTACCTCAACTTAAGAGTGTTTTGAGATAAGATCTGTCTCTTTACTAATTGTAACAATATCAGCTATCTCTTTGATTGTGCCATCTTGCTTTCTCGGGATTGATTCTTGAGTGACAAGAGAAACTGAAAGTGAGTGCTATAAAGAGCAAAGAAATTATAGCTAACAGTATGACAGTTTTTGGATTTATAAAAACGGACTGAAGTCAGATCAATGTGTTTTTTAAATTATGCAAGGCGCTCGCCCTCACCAAGACTGGTAATACCCCACCACCTTAACCGCGCTTACCCTTTAGAGCAGTGGTCCCCAACCACCGGGCCTCATCCCGATTGGTACCGGGCCGCAGAATAATTTTTTATTCATTTTTATTAAAAAAAATAAAAATTAAAAATAAATAAAAAAATTAATAAATCCACATAAAAAACACAATATACACTTAAAATTAGTGCACCAACCACAAAACCTCCCTTTTTCATGACAAAGAAAAAAAAAAAAAAATGTATAAAAGGATTTTAACAGTGAATAGTATACTGTATGAATATAAATGTTTATATATTAAACACGTGTATAAATGTCCGTCTTTTTTTACGTACGTTGTACATAACCAAATCTTGTACTGTGTAAACTGGGAGCTTAGTTGCAACAATTTTAGCGTAATATTTGCAGTTTTTTGTTGTTGTTTCAAAGCATTTAGAATAAAATAAAAAGTACATGAAATTAAATTCAATAGAATGGAAACACGGAACCAATATTGTTTTAGGTTAAAATTTGTGCAACTTTTTTACACTGTACAATCTACAGTTGTTGTGTTTTATAGTGTATTATTCTTCTATATTGAAAGTGGATTATACTGTAAAAAATCCATCCAGCCATCCATCCATTTGCTACCACTTGTCCCGTTTGGGGTCACGGGGGGTGCTGGACCCTATCTCAGCTGCACTCGGGCGGAAGGCGGGGTACACCCTGGACAAGTCGCCACCTCATCCCAGGGCCAACACAGATAGACAGACAACATTCACACTCACATTCACACACTAGGGACCATTTAGTGTTGCCCATCAATTTATCTCAGGTTTATGTTTTTGGAGGTCAATTTTTATATGAACAGCTTGTTGGATTACTTGCTTTGAAGTCATAAGTCAAGCAGATATTTATGTAATTATCTTTATTTGAACAATAACATTGTTTTGAAATGTATGATGGCATAATTATTAGTTTTATTTTTAGAGATGATTAAAGTGTAAATATATGAAATTGTATGCGGTATATGTATTTTTTTGTAATAGATTTATTAAGACTTTTATTTGATTGAGACTTTTATTAGTAGATTGCACAGTTCAGTACATATTCCTTACAATTGACAACTAAATCAGTGGTTCTCAAATGGGGGTACGCGTACCCCTGGGGGTTCTTGAAGGTATGCCAAGGGGTATGTGAGATTTTTTTTTAAATATTCTAAAAATAGCAAGAATTCAAAAATACTTTATAAATATGTTAATTGAATAATACTTCAACAAAATATGAATGTAAGTTCATAAACTGTGAAAATAAATGCAACAATGCAATATTCAGTGTTGACAGCTAGATTTTTTGTGGACATGTTCTATAAATTTTGATGTTAAAGATTTCTTTTTTTGTGAAGAAATGCTTAGAATTAAGTTCATGAATCCAGATGGATCTCTATTACAATCCCCAAAGAGGGCACTTTAACTTGATGATTACTTTTATGTGTAAAAATCTTTATTTATTATTGAATATTTTTTCCAAATAGTTCAAGAAAAACAACTACAAATGAGCAATATTTTGCACTGTTATACAATTTAATGAATCAGAAACTGATGACATAGTGCTGTATTTTACTTCTTTATCTCTTTTTGTCAACCAAAAATGTTTTGCTCTGATTAGGGGGTACTTGAATTAAAAAAATGTTCACAAGGGGTACATCAGTGAAAAAAGGTTGAGAACCACTGCACTAAATGCTAACACCCGAATAAGTTTTTCAACATGTTTAATTCGGGGTCCACGTTAATCAATTCATGGTATTTGTTTAATTGATTGTAATTAGTGTCAATGATGGGAGATATGAGTGTTCTGAGTTCAGGTTTCCATCAATTAAGCTCGTAATTTGAGGCGCTGCTGCAGTATTATTTATGTTGCACTTCAATAACAAAACGATGCCAGTCATATTTCTGAGTTTTTTTATTCCATTTTCAGGAAGTTTTTTTTTTTTCCTTCACAAAAAAATGTGACAACGACAATCATGAATAGACATCTAAGAAAAAAATAGTTCTGATTGCAAAGAGACACTCAAGTTATAAAATATTTCACAAGCTGTAAACATGTCCGCTCGATGCTGTCGGCAAGCACGATGACGTCACACTCAAAGTTCTCAATTTTTGGCGCGTGTCCATGGCAACGGAGCCGCGTTGCCCAGGAGGCGCGGAGGGGTGGGGGGAAGCCGCCTCTCCTTAGTTTTCTTCTTTTTTTTTTGCCAAAATGTCTTAAAAGGAGCTAACAGATGACGCACCTGTCCTTGTCCTTGCCGTGTCCGCCCCCCACCGCCTTCTCCTTGATGTACATGAGGTCGCTGTGCACGCTGGGCCTGCGCGCGCACGGCGTGACCATCCCGTACGCCGCTTCCTCCTTCGCCTTCTTGCTCTTCAGCGACTTCCGGTGGAGCATGTCGCAGTGCTGCACCGACACCTTCCGGTGGAGGTCCGGGCTCATCTCGTGCGGCAGCTTGGCCAGGGAGAAGAGGGCGCGGAACATCTTGTCCACGTTCTCGTTGCGCTTGGCGGAGATCTCGAAGTAGGCGCACTTGTCCTCTCCCGCCACCAGCTGCTCGATCTCGTCGCGCTGCACCTGGCGGCAGAACTGGCGGTCGCCCTTGTTGCCGCACACCACCAGCGGAACCTCCACCTGCTCCTTCATCTTGCTCCGCAGGCACGACTTGGTCTCGTGGATCTGACGCTTGAGACGCTGCACCTCGCGGAAGGAGTCCCGGTTGTCCAGACTGAAGACCAGGATGAAAACGTCGCCTGTGAGGGGGACACAACACAACACCAACTTCATTTTTAGCGCCATTTGTTTTTGTTGTTGTTGTGGTGGCAAAGGTGCGCGCAACAACACCAACTTATTTTTAGCGCCATTTGTTGTTGTTGTGGTGGCAAAGGTGCACGCAACAACACAACACCAACTTATTTTAGCGCCATTTGTTTTTGTTGTTGTTGTGGTGGCAAAGGTGTGCGTAACAACACAACACTAACTTATTTTTTGTGTTATTGTTGTTGTTTTTGTGGTGGTGGCAAAGGTGCGCGCAACAACACCAACTTATTGTTAGCGCCATGTGTTGTTGTTGTTGTGGTGGCAAAGGTGCGCGCAACAACACCAACTTATTTTTAGCACCATTTGTTGGTGTTGTGGTGGCAAAGGTGCGCGCAACAACACAACCCCAACTTATTTTTAAGCGCCATTCGTTGTTGTTGTGGTGACAAAGGTGCACGCAACAACACAACACCAACTTTTCATTTTTGCGCCATTTGTTGTTCTTGTTGTTGTGGTGACAAAGGTGCGCGCAACAACACAACACCAACTTATTTATAGCACAATTTGTTGTTGTGGTGGCAAAGGTGCGCGCAACTACACCAACTTATTTTTGGCGCCATCTGTTGTTGTGGTGACAAAGGTGCGCGCAACAACACAAACTTATTTTTAAGCGCCATTTGTTGTTGTTGTGGTGACAAGGGTGCGCGCAACAACACAACACCAAATTTTAATTTTAGGGCCATTTGTTGTTATTGTGGTGGCAAAGGTGCGTGCAACAACACAACACCAACTTATTTTTAACTGCCATTTGTTGTTGTTGTGGTGGTAAAGGTGCGCGCAGAGGCTGGCGCTTACCTGTCAGGATGGACAGCCTCCTCATGGCGGGGAAAGGGTGGTTGCCGGACGTGTCCAGGATGTCCAGCTGGTACACGTCCCCCTTGATGCTGTACAGTTTCCGGTGAAAGTCCTCGATGGTCGGCGTGTACTGCTCGTCGAACCTGCCGGTAAGAAAGCGCGACACGATGGCCGTTTTCCCCACCTTCGTGGAGCCGAGGACGACCATCCTGTAGGAGTTTTTCGCCGGAATGTCAAAGTCGCTCTCGGACGGGGACATCTTCTTAATCATATCTTCTTTTTTTGTTTCTCGCTGAAGAGAAGAGGACTTAATCTGGTGCGCTTGGAGGTTTTCTTGTGCGCGCTGGAAGGACCGAGGATGTATTTAAACGCCCGGGTGGGCTCCGCCTCCTGTGACGTCACGGTTGCGTCACCCTGCTCTCCGATTCGAGTAACTTCGAAGATACAGACATGATTGGCACCCGTCCAATATCAATACAGTCAGTATTGCCAAAAACACGAGACTAATGAGCATTTCAATTTATTATTACAATCATGGTAAAGAAAAGCCCTTAAAATATTAACCTTATTTGAGGAATGTATTTGTTATTTTTTCCATCCATCCATCCATGGCCTACCGCTTATTCCCTTTCTGGGTCGCGGGGGGCGCTGGCACCTATCTCAGCTACAATCGGGCGGAAGGGGCGTACACCCTGGACAAGTCGCCACCTCACCGCAGGGCCAACACAAATAGACTGACAACATTCACACTCACATTCACACACTACGGCCAATTTAGTGTTATGTTTTACATATTAAACATTTTTATAAATGTTTTTGTTTGCTTGACTTTGGTAATGTTTGAAATATTGAAATGTATTGGAAGTGCTTTAGTATGTCTGCATATTTCAATGTGTACTGTTGGTGTGTTTAATAAAAACTAAAAAAAAGTATAAAAGGGCAAAAGGAAACCCAAGTTCTGTCATAGGTTTAATAATTTCAATGTATCATTAAAATATTGGTCAAACATAGAAAAGCCCTTAAAATATAACCTTATTTGAGGAATCTGTTTTCATTCTTCTTTTTAACATACTTTCTAATTTTTTATCCATCCATCCTTTTTCTACCGCTTATCCCTTTTGGGGTCGCGGGGGGTCGCTGGAGCCTATCTCAGCCTTCAGGCGGAAGGCAGTTTACACCCTGGACAAGTCACCACCTTTTTTGTTTATTTATATTATTTTTGTATCCATTTATATTGTGTCTTACTTGTTTTTAAACCTTTACATACAATGTTGATTGCTTAACGTTGTTAATGTTTGAAATATTGAAATGTATTGGAAGTCCTTTAATATGTTTGCATATTTCAATGTGTACTGTTGGTGTGTTTAATTGAAAAAAAAAGTGCAAAAGGTAACCCAAGTTCTATCATTGGTTTAATCTTTTCAATTTATTATTATAATCTTGGTAAAATGCAGACAAGCCCTTAAAATATTTACCTTATTTGAGGATGTTTTTCTTTCAACAAATTTTCTTATTTGTATTTATTTATATTTATTTTTTGTATCTATTTATATTGTCTCTTACTTTTATTTAATCCTTAACATAAAATGTTGATCGCTTAACCTTGTTAATGTTTCACATATTGAAATGCATTGGAAGTGCTTTTAATATGTCTGCATATTTCAATGTGTACTATTTGTGTGTTCAATTGAAAAAAAGAAAAAAAAAAAAAAAAAGTAATGTGCTGACCAAAACTGATACCACTCACGCTCCTGGGGTCGACATATGGATTGACTCGTCCACACCAATTTAAGGGCAAAGCAGTATTTTTTGCACAGACACACGTACTGGAGGTCTTAGTCCACGCAATGTTAATAATTGGCCCAACTTCCGTCGTTTTGGTTTTTGTTGTTGTTTATTAAGAACCAAGCGAGTGAATATTTTGCCTTTCTTCTCCAGCTGTTGCAATAATCTGTGAATTTTAACGTTTAGGGACACCGGCAGAAAGTGAAAAAAAGGAAAAAAAACAAAACACCACTTTGCTCTCTTAAGGGTATATTTTCTGGGGAAAATAACATCTTGAGGTCAGATGTTACTATTTCCATTCTTCCACACCAAACTCACCTGCACATGCATTTGTGCACATAGAACTGTCTCAAGACTTTTGTCTAAGTAGTGAAGCAACAAAGCTGCACTTATTAAAATGACCAAAGGGGGACACTAGAGGCAAAATCAATGCACTTAATAAAGCGTGCTTACTGTTTCAATCGTTGTCATTAAAAAAATATATGCGCATTTTGAGGACATGCAGTTTAATATTTTTAATGTGATGCAAATTGTTTTTTAACATTTTGTTGTATACTTTTAATTTTGTAACGGCCTTCATTTTTTTATTGTACATTATACATACTGGTTATTGTCTTTTTGCCCCCCTCTCTCTGATGATGTTGTCTTTGTAAAACATTTTCAAAACATCTTGAATAAACTTGCTCAATAAATAATGTTCACTATTGTTATGAGAGTGGCGAAATGATGAAAAAGGCCTGAGGACACAGCTGATACTGTGTAAATACACTGTGTACACTTCACTGACACTATGGATGACATGACAACCAGTCACATTTTTGTGAATTATTCAATATCCCGTAAAAAACCTATTTAAGTCACAAATATTTATTTAAGTAGATAGAGGTACAATTAATCAATCATAAAGCAAAACAAATGTGTGTATGATCGAATATGTATTTTTCCACATTATGATAACCCTCTACAACGGAAATAACACATTTTAGTCACCTTGACACTCTTAGTCCAATAGTACAGTCCTGCTCCCTGAGGCTTTAAAGTTAAAGTACCAATGATTGTCACACACACACTAAGTGTGGTGAAATTTGTCATCTGCATTCGACCCATCCCCTTGATCACACCCTGGGAAGTGAGGGGAGCAGTGGGCAGCAGCAGTGCCGCGCCCGGGAATCATTTATGGTGATTTAACCCCCAATTCCAGCCCTTGATGCTGAGTGCCAAGCAGGGAGGCAATGGGTCCCTTTTTTTTAAAGTCTTTGGTATGACTCGGCTGGGGTTTGAACTCCCAACCTACCTTTAGCTAATCGGTGGCCATGATACTGAACAGCTTGCTCTGTTTGGTTTGGTCTCCTCTAGTGGTCAGTACAACTATAGTGTCGATATCTTTAGTATATTCATCCATGTTCTACACTTTAAAATGCTTAATTTAGGACCAAACAAATTTTAGAATATAAATGAAAAATAATAAAATACCCACAATGTGGCGAGGAATTACTGTAATTAATTTTTGAAAATGAATATAAATCACGACATATTATATGTTACCTGTATTATAATCTAAGAAAGTTAAGTTAACTTTTCGGTTGCTGTTGTTGTTTCAAAGCTGGGAATACAAAATTTTATGCACAGGACTTTATTGCGGGACAGCACGGTGGACAGTGGTTAATGCATCTGCCACACAATACGAAGGTCCCGAGTAGTCCTTAGTTCAATCCCGGCCTCGGGATCTTTCTGTGTGGAGTTTGCATGTTCTCCTTGTGACTGTGTGGGTTCTCCCTGGGTACTCCGGCTTCCTCCCACCTCCAAAGACATGCACCTGGGGGATAGGTTGATTGGCAACACTAAATGGTCCCTAGTGTGGGATTGTGAGTGTGAATGTTGTCTGTCTATCTGTGTTCACCCTGCAATGAGGTGGCGACTTGTTCAGGATGTACTCCGCCTTCTGCCCAAACGCAGCTGAGATGGGCTCCAGCGACCCCTCGCGACCCCAAAAATGGATAAAGCGGTAGAAAATGGATGGATGAATAGATGGATGGGATGGACCCTCAATACATTTTCCAGGATGTCTTTGTGCATTGCTGCTTTCATCTTTCCATTTATCCTGACAAGTATCCCAGTTCCGGCCGCTGATAACCATCCCCACAGCATGATGATGCCACCACCATGCTCCACTGTAGGGATGATATTGACCTGGTCGTGAGCGGGGCCTGGTTTTCTCCAAACATGATGCCTGACATTTTGAATTCTGTTTCTCATGGTCTGAGAGTCTTTCAGGTGCATTTTGGCATACTTTTTACTCCAAAATGGCATCCGTCTGGCCACTCTACCATACAGGCCTGACTGGTGGTTTGCTGCAGAGATGGTTGTCCTTCTGGAAGGTTCTCCTCTCTCCACAATGGAATGGCGTAGCTCTAACAGAGCCACCATCAGGTTCTTGGTCACCTCCCTGACTAGACTAAGATGAATGCAGCGATGGACAAAGACATCCAGTCTGATAGAGCTTGAGAGGTGCTGCAAATTTGCTGAAGATGGCGGCGCCCTGTTCGGTTGTAGCTGCAGAGGCTCGTGGTAGAAATTGAAATTTTTGGGAAAATATATCGATAAATTCTGTAAATTTCAAAGTTAACTTCCAGCGTAGTCAATCCATAGTAACATACGACCGCCACACAATTTCAGATGTAAATAAATCAAACAGTTTTAGACCAAAAGATGCATATATGCTGGACCTCATCGGTAGCATGAGAATACTCCGCCAGCTACACCCAGCGGCCTGTGGAGCAGCGGAGATGCCGAGTAGGGCTAACAACAAAGCTAAAAGGTAATCCTCACAGAACGCTGTTTCCTTCCATCCTGCTTTGAAATGTCCGCTCCGTGGAGAACAATCTGGACTACCTGAAGCTGGATTTAAATGCAAGATGGGAGATGAGGGACTGTTGCGCCATATTTCTCACAGAAACGTGGCTAAAACCACCTGTTCCAGACGAGGCAGTTAGCATCAAGGGGCTAATAATGTTTCGGTCAGACAGGAGCAGCACTCTCACTGGTAAAACCCTTAGGCGGTGGTGTTTGCATATACACCAACAACAACTGGTGCAACAATGGGACAATAGTCTCATGTCACTGCTCTCCCGATCTAGAACTTTTAAACTATAAAATGCAGGCCATTTTATTTAATTCAGTGCTTTGATCTTCACAGCCGTGTAAATTCCTCCCAATGCAAACACCAAAGTAGCCTTGATTTTGTACTGCTCTATCAATGCACTGCAATCTACACATCCAGAGGGAATTTTCATCGTGGCAGGGGACCTTAATCAAGATCACATGAAGATTGTGTTCCACCATTTCCATCAATTTGTGACATTTGCAACCAGGGCTGGACGCAAGTTAGACATGGTCTACAGTAATATCAGACATGCATTCAAGGCTGCACCTCGCCCCCACCTCGGCTCCTCAGACCATCTCTCTGTGATGCTAATTCCTGCATACAAGCCCCTGCTGATCCAAAAGCAAGCTACAGTGAAGCAGGTGAGGATCTGGCCAGAGGGAGCAATGGAAGCATTACAAGACTGCTTCAAAAGCATGGACTGGGACATGTTCAAGGCAGCCGCCACCGAAAATCATCACTCATGTGTGGAGAAGTATGCAGAGTCTGCGTCCGCATACATTCAGAAGTGCATGGAGGATGTTAGTGTGATCAAGAAAATCCCCACATGGGCCAACAAGAAACCCTGGATGAACAGTGAGGTATGTGGAATGCTGAAGGCTCGGCACTTAAATCAGCCAGAGCTAACCTGAACGGTATCATTAGGGTTGCAAAGCCTGCTCACAGGCAGAAAGTACAGGACTTCTTCGAGAACGCCATGAACACTAGACGAATGTGGCAGGGCATACATGTCATCACGGACTATAAAGCTACCCCACGTCCTTGTGACAACAGCATCAGCTTCCTTAACAACCTCAACAACCAATTTGCGAGGTTCGAGGCACTTAACACCACTCCGGCGAGGAAATCCATCCCTCGCCCTGATGAGCAGCCATTCAACCTGGACATTGCAGATGTCCGGAGAACCCTGAGCAGAGTGAACCCCCGGAAAGCAGCGGGACCTGATGACATTCCCAGGTGCGGTGCTTAAAGAATGTGCAGACCAGCTGGCTGGGGTTCTCACGGACATTTTTAACTCCTCGCTGACCCAGGCGGTGGTACCATCATGTTTTAAGACAGCCACAATCATTTCAGTACCTAAAAAAACACAATCTCCTTGCTAAATGATTATCGCCCCGTGGCACTCACCGCCATCATAATGAAGTGCTTTGAAAGGCTGATAAAGGAATACATTGTCTCCAGACTTCCCCCCACATTCGACCCGTACCAGTTTGTTTATTGCCCTAACCGCTCTACAGAGGACGCCATCTCCTCTGCACTCCACCTGAGCTTAGAACCCCTGGAAGGAAAGGACACACACGTGCGGATGTTGTTTCTGGACTTTAGCTCGGCCATCAACACCATCATCCCACAGCACTTGGTGAGCAAACTGGCCCCCCTGAGTCCGCTGCTGTTCACATTGATGACCCATGACTGCTGCACCAGGTCCACTACTAACCACATTGTGAAGTATTCAGACGACACAACAGTATTGGGCCTCATCCATGACAACAATGACATGGACTACAGGGAGGAGGTGAAACATCTGGTTGACTGCTGCAGAACCAACAACCTGGTCCTGAACGTCGACAAGACCAAGGAGATCCTCGTCAACTTCAGGAGGCACCAGTCCATCCACACTCCACTCTTAATCAATGGCACAGCGGTGGAGACTGTAAGCAGCACCAAGTTCCTGGGGGTGCAGATAACTGACAATATGACCTGGTCTCTACACACCGGAGCTTTTGTAAAAAGCTCAGCAGCGCATGCACTTTTTGCACCGGATGAAGAGAGCACAGCTCACTCCCCCATTCTCACCACATTCTACAGAGGCACTATAGAGAGCCTGCTGACCAACTGCATCTCTGTCTGGACGGGAGCTTGCAGTGCCTCAGACTGGAAGTCTCTACAGAGAGTGGTGAGGACGGTGGAAAAGAGTATAAGTACTCCTCTTCCTCCTATCCAGGAAATCGCAAAAAGCCGCTGCCTGACCAGGGCTCAGAAAATCTGAAGACTCCTCCCACCCCCACCAAGGACTGTTTTCACTGCTGGTTCCACAGCCTCTGTAGCAGAACCTGCAGGTTCTGTAACAGCTTCTTCCCGCAGGCCATAAGACTCTTGAACAAATCATAATAGTCCCCTCAATTACCACCAAAGACGAATTAACTTGCTGGAATATAAAGCCAATATAACATACATCCATAAACGTGGATGCATATGCAAAGATGCAATATATTCAGCTGTACAGTAATCTATTTATTTATATCTGTACCTTTTTGCTCTTTTATCCTGCACTACAACGAGCTGATACAACAACATTTCGTTCTTATCTCTACTGTTAAGTTCAACTTTGAATGACAAGAAAAAAAAGTCTAAGTCTAAAGAGGAATGTGCAAAATTGCCCAAAGATAGGTGTGCCAAGCTTGTGGCATCGTATTCAAAAATACTTGAGGCTGTAATTGCTGCCAAAGTATTGAGGAAAGGCTGTGAATACATATGTCCATGTGTACATTTTAGTTTTATTTTTTAATACATTTGCAAAAATTTTTAAATAAAAAGTTCACATTGTCATTATGGGTTATGGTCTGTATAATTGAGGGACCCCAAAAGGCACAAGCGGCAGAAATGGATGGATGGATGGAATAAGACTGTCACATAACAAAATGTGGAAAAAGTCAAACGCTCTGAATCCTTTCTGAATGCACTATCGTGCCAACGTACATGCAACTAGGGGAACAAGTGCATCATAGATATTATGCCACCATGTATTTCCCAGAATTACCACTCACCATACGCGTACAATTTGAGATATTGCGATTTCCTCTTTAAAAGAAAAATGTCAATGACACAATTTAAAACTCCTATTTAAATTTGTTGATCTTAACCACTTGAAGGAAATTACATTTTTTTTTCTTGTGTGGGTCAGGTTGTACGCATGTTGTGACCGAGTGGGCAGAACGACCTCGGCCCTGCACTTTTGGCTCATTGGTGTTCCCAACGCTTCTAAGTAGGACTGTCCTCGCAGTGATCAAGTCATATTGTCCTGATCACTGTTCTTAGTACTGCAGTCTGCGTCACACTTGGCCTCCTCAAAACAAAGCTTTTCTTTATGGCTTTTCCTAAAAATCTTATTGACAACTGCTACATTCATGAAATGAACAGTCCATTCTGTTTTTTTTCTCATGTACATACGCTGAATCCAATATATTCATATACGGCCACTCAAATCTTAGAATAATTGGTCTTAAAGGTATTTCACGCTCGATTCTCTTTGAGTGTTTCGAATTTCATTTTCAGACCGTAAAAAATGACTTAAAAAATTACAGAAAGCAATTATTAAATATCAACAGTAAAACACAGTAAAATCTAAAATAGTTAATCACAGTAGTAGATGCAGTGGATTCCTGCAAATCAAGAAACAATATATAATCTAAATTCCAATGGTCTGATAACATATGACTTAACTGTGAAAATGTAAAAAAATTGTAAAATGCATTTGCAGATACTGTAATTTCACATGCAAGCACATACTCTAAAATTTACGGTACTATTTTTTCTCAATTAAAGATTTTGCAGATTGTACAGTTAAGTGTAGAGCAGGGGTGTCAAACTCAAATACAGAGCGGGCCAAAATTTAAAACTGAACAAAGCCGCGGGCCGAGGTTGAACAAATTAACCCTTTAATAGGGACCCAAACAAGTTTTGCATTGAATATTGACCAAGCAAGGCTTATATAACTTTATAGTGAAATGCAAAATCCAGTTTCAAATAATAATATTTCAAAAATATCAATGGCATATCAAATGAAATAACAACACAAATGTAATGCCTTTTTTCGGCGGCGGGTTTGAGTTGGGGCGGGGTTTGGTGGTAAGCGGGGGTGTATATTGTAGGGTCCCGGAAGAGTTAGTGATGCAAGGGGTCCTGGGTATTTGTTCGGTTGTGTTTATGTTGTTACGGTGTGGATGTTCTCCCGAAATGTGTTTGTCATTCTTGTTTGCTTTGGGTTCACAGTGTATGTGTGTAAGAGCCGCATATATTACGCTGTTTTTATGGAAGAAAAACGGACGTTGCGACATGTAGAGAACGCCAAAAGCAGTGCTTTTACGGCCCGCCCCCAATATTATTGTCCGGGTGGAAATCGGGAGAAATCCGGGAGGGGCACTGAACTTCGGGAGTCTCCTGGGAAAATTGGGAGGGTTGACGAGTATGAGTATTAGCAGTGAATGTGGTGTTTCAGCGGCGGGCCAGCTCTAATGTTAATTTGATATTGCCTAAAGGGCCAAATGAAATTACACGGCGGGCCAAATTTGGCCTGGGGGCCGGAGTTTGACACCCATGGTGTAGAGCATAGGATCGTTAACCATTCAGCTAAATCATACCTTAATTTCCACGGACAGAAAAAGTTAAACATATGGCATATTGTACTGTACAAAATGTGTCGTTTTTTTTTTTTTTAAGAAAAACATACTTAATTTTAGTGGGGGGCGGTACAGCTCGGTTGGTAGATTGGCCGTGCCAGCAACTTGAGGGTTCCAGGTTCGATCCCCGCTTCTGCCATCCTAGTCACTGCCGTCGTGTCCTTAGGCAAGACACTTGACCCACCTGCTCACATTGCCACCCACACTGGTTTAAAAATGTAACTTAGATATTGGGTTCACTATGTAAAGTGCTTTGAGTCACTAGAGAAAAGCGCTATATAAATATAATTCACTTCACTTCACTAGTGTAACTAAGGCCCCAGATAACTTTTTTTCTGTTGACCTATGCTGTATTTGGACATTAAAGTAATATTGTTGCTGGATCCAGGTCCAAATTTCGACAATTTAGTCTGTAGTATTGCATTGTTTGGTAAAACAATGCAGAGCGGCGGTCTACTACAGGCTGAGCACTGGTACCAGAACAAGCACTTGAATTTTTGTTTCTGTGCTTATGTTTCACTTGAGAGTATAGGTTAAAGGCTGGTATTGCTAAGATTCAGTGATGGGCAGTAACAAGCTACATGTAGCTAAGCTACGTACCTTAACTACATTTCCCAGTAGCTTGGCGGTAGTTTAGCTACTTTTTGAAAGAGTAGCTTAGCTATTTTTAGAGCCATGTATAGAGGTAGCTTACATCAAGGCTACAAGCTACAACAAGAGAAAATAAAAAATTGATGGATGAAGAAGAATGCTCTAATCCTGAATTGTTTACCCTGTAAACCAAAATCTGTCAGGACTTTGACTTGGATTTGTTTTGCTTCTTCGATGCAGAAAATATTTGGAACGAGCCAGGCGTGAATGTGAGTACATGATCAATTTATTTATATACTAGGCTGACCATACGTCCTCTTTTCCCCGGACATGTCCTATTCGGACACGTACTATTTTGCGGCGTGTTTTTTAAAATGCGTCAAATGTCCGGCATTCGGAATTAGGGTTGCGTGTATTTTCAATGTAGGTCCAGCGTTAAGTTACCGTATATAAATATGTATATCAGGGATCGGAAACCTTTACCACTCAAAGAGCCATTTTTACCCGTTTCACAAATTAAAGAAGACAATGGGAGCCGCATCCATTCTCGCGAATATCTGCTGGTGGTCACCCAGATAACAAGAATAAGGGCGTGATATGAAGCCATTGCCTTTGACGCCTTCTACAACATGTACAAACAGCTTGCCAGTCCAGTAACATGTTGGATGTGGTTTCTGCAGATACACTTACGAGATTGCAAGGCATACTGGGTGATACAGGTTACACTAAAGGTTGTGCTATAAACAACTTTAACACGCGTACTAATATGCGCCACACTGTGAACCCACACCAAACAAAAATGACAAACACATTTCGGGAGAACATCCTCACAGTAACACATTATAAACGCAACATAACAATTACCCAGATACATACATAAAATACATATATAGCTTTGATGTAGCAAGCTGTTTCCCATAGAATTTAGCTACATTTAATTGAAATTAACTTTTAGCTTAGTTTACTACATTTTCAAAGTAGTTTGCCTATTACTGCTAAGATTATACTTAAAGGTAAGTAAACAGAACACATCTAATGAATCTTCAAACAGCGCAAGGGTGATTGTCTTCAGTGTACAGATTTTACAGTTTTTGCCCCTTACTACCTTTCAGGTATTTAACTCAATTTCCTACAGTTGTGGATGCAGAGGAAACAACTTGCTTGTGTTTGAGACACAACAAAGTGGTAAGTCTTTAATCAGGTCCCAAAAACAAGGCTTTTTTTCTTGTTGCTATTTATTGTTCTTCTTAGTAGTGGCTTGAAAGGAAAAACTATTTTGCAGATATACAACTTTTCACAAAACACAACATTTTAGAAAACAGAACAACATGACGGTGAACATGACAAAACACAGCGACATTTCACATTGCGTAAATGGTAGTGACAACAGTTTTTTTCTCTGATGAGAGAGAACCCTTGCTAAGATTTGAAATGATGTGATTGGTGGGTTCACTGCCAGTCAAGAAATGATGTGTGAATGGCAGCAACACAGACATATAGACACTGCAAAGCACTTTTCGAAGTTTGCCAGACTGGGCGGTCTCAGGATAAGTTCAGCTCTTCTTTTGTAACCCATTTTATTATCGTAAAAATAAAGTGTTTATCACCATTTGGTTTCCATTACCATTTCATATGGTGATGACAATATATTTTCAATTGGTATCCCTTTGATGAAGACGTCCCATTCCAAGACACTGGCTTGCTAAGTGTTTATTTTTGTTAAAACCTAATGTGGTTCTGCGTCAATCGGAGGCAATGTGTTGGTTTAACTTTTGCTTTGTTTCTGCCTGCAGAGAGGTTCATGCCAGTCCACGGTGAACTCCTGATCAACATGTGCGATCCTCAAGCAGAAGCACAAATGTTCATGTCAAGTGCCCTCTTCAACTAAGTGTGGCCATGTCGCAAATTTTTCCAGGATTTATAATTCCTTCCACCATGAATGACCCTTCACATATTGTTTTTTTTTTTCATTTCTTGCCTCTGCTTTTTAGGTGCACCTGACAGGTTATTTGATCGATTCAATTTGTTCAAAAAGATAATATAAATGCAAAAACTGTTTCTTTGGCCTGGTTTATTTACTATATGCAGTTTCTAATTGTAAAATCAATGAAAACCAACTGTAATTTCTCATGTTGCTGTATTTTTTTTTTTACACAGAAATCACAGCTACCAATAATTTACAGTAAAGTTGAATGTTGCAATAAAAAAAAACAAAAAAAAAACTTTACAGTTGTACTGTGTTTACGCAGATCAGATTTACAGTGTGCTATTTTTAATATGAATTTATGTTAACAGGTTTATATTAAATTATTTATAAAGCAGTTTACTGTCAATCGTTTTACTATTTTTTTAGACTGAATTACTGTAGACAGGTTTCCAACATCCATCTATCTTCACACATCTGTGTTCATCATGTTTATTTATCGCAAGCAAAAATGGTCATTTTTCTTCAAATTAGCTAACTCCCCAATAACACACCGCAATGGTTCATACAAACCCTGTTTCCATATCCATCCATCCATTTCCTACCGCTTATTCCCTTTCGGGGTCGCGGGGGGCGCTGGCGCCTATCTCAGCTACAATCGGGCAGAAGGCGGGGTACACCCTGGACAAGTTGCCACCTCATCGCAGGGCCAACACAGACAGACAATTTGAGTTGGGAAATTGTGTTAGATGTAAATATAAACGGAATACAATGATTTGCAAATCTTTTTCAACCCATATTCAATTGAATGCACTACAAAGACAACATATTTGATGTTCAAACTCATACACTTAATTTTTTTTTTTGCAAAAAGTAATTAATTTATAATTTCATGGCTGCAACACGTGCCATAGTAGTTGGGAAAGGACATTTTCACCACTGTGTTACATCACTTATTCTTTTAACAACACTCAATAAATGTTTGGGAACTGAGGAAACTAATTGTTGAAGCTTTGAAAGTGGAATTCTTTCCCATTCTTGTTTTATGTAGAGCTTTAGTCGTTCAACAGTCCGGGGTATCTGCTGTCGTATTTTACGCTTCATAATGCGCCACACATTTTCGATGGGAGACAGGTCTGGACTGCAGGCAGGCCAGGAAAGTAACCACACTCTTTTACTACGAAACCACGCTGTTGTAACACGTGGCTTGGCATTGTCTTGCTGAAATAAGCATGGACGTCCATGATAATGTTGCTTGGATAACAACATATGTTACTCCGAAACCTGTATGGACCTTTCAGCATTAATGGTGCCTACACAAATGTGTAAGTTAGCCATGCCTTTGGCACTAATACACCCTTATACCATCCCAGATGCTGGCTTTTGAACGTTGCGCCTATAACAATCCGGATGGTTATTTTCCTCTTTGTTCCGGAGGACACCACGTCCATCCATCCATCCATTTTCTACCACAGTTTCCAAATATAATTTGAAATGTGGACTCGTCAGACCACAGAACACTTTTCCACTTTGCATCAGTCCATCTTAGATGAGCTCGGACCCAGCAAAGCCAGCTCCGTTCCTGGGTGTTGTTGATAAATGGGTTTTGCTTTGCATAGTAGAGTTTTAACTTGCACTTACAGATGTAACAACCAACTGTAGTTACTGACAGTGATTTTATTAAGTGTTCCTGAGCCCATGTGGTGATATCCTTTACACACTGATGTCGGTTTTTGATGCAGTACCGCCTAACGGATCAACGGTCCGTAATATCATTGCTTACGTGCATTGATTTCTCCAGATTCTCTGAACCTTTCAATGATTTTACGGACCGTAGATGGTAAAATACCTAAATTCCTTGCAATAGCTCGTTGAAAAATATTATTCTAAAACTGTTCGACAATTTTCTTACAATTTGGTGACCCTCACCTCATCCTTGTTTGTGAATGACTTAGCATTTCATGGAAGCTGCTTTTATACCCAATCATGGCACCCACCTCTTCCCAGTTAGTCTGCACACCTGTGGGATGTTCCAAATAAGTGTTTGATGAGCATTTCTCAACTTTATCAGTATTCATTGCCACCTTTCCCAACTTCTTTGTCACGTATTGCTGGCATCAAATTCTAAAGTTAATGATTATTTGCAAAAGAAAAAAAATGTTTATCAGTTTCAACATCAAATATGTTGTCTTTGTAGCATATTCAAATGAATATGGGTTGAAAATGATTTGCAAATCATTGTATTCTCTTTAGATTTACATCTACCACAATTTCCCAACTCATATGGAAACGGGGTTTGTACATTGGAACTGTATTTTTTTAAGGGGAATTCTTGGCAACCACAGCTGCCAGTATTCTACTGTGAATACAGATGTTTTTTTGTAAACAGGTTAACAAAATATCTGTAATTTTCATATTATTTTACGTTCAGCAAAACTGTTATCAACTGTAAGATTAATGGATTCAACATGAATATACCACAATGTCCTACTTATTTTCTACATTGAATTCCTGGCAACCACAGCTGCCAGTATTTTACCGTAAATTCTATGTTGTTTTTTAAGCAGGTTTACAACATATTGTTTCTTTAGAATTTTACCATAAGCAAAATCAGTTATCAACTATAAAATTAACGGATTCAACATCAACATACCGTTATGTCCTATACACTGTGACCGACATTTTTATAGTGAATTCTTGGGAACTCCACCTGCCAGTATTTTACCATATATTCAACTGATTTTTTTTTTAACAGAGCAGAATATCATACATGAACATGTTCTGAAATATTTTACTGTCCATTCATCCATTTTCTACAAATATACATAATTTATTAATGCAACCATGTGCGGTCAGAATTAATTTGGTGACTATTCTGCTTTGGATTTGGATTTACGCTCAATACAAATACTCTCCTTTCCCACTTGTTTACCTCCCCTTTAACCCTTTATATGAAGTGAACTCGGGGCCCTCCCTATGATATCCAGGGAGAAGAAAAATGTCCAGCATTACACTCTTCCTGCTAAAAACGATGGCAGAAAACAAACCAAGAGAAGCTTACAGATGTAAATCATTAGCTTAATAATTGATTTCATAAAAATGACTCCCATAGTTTTGTTCATTCGTTGTTAATACTTGTAAATATTGGCAATTTTTTAATTGCTGTGTATAGTTAAAATGATTGTTTCATTATATACTGCAAAAGTAGCTGTAACTATATATAACTGGATTTATCAATGTAGTTTGGAGAATGCATATATTTTTAAGTGTTCTTTCGTTATCCATAGTCATGTTTAAAGCAGCTAATATTTTCCCATGTGTACACTTTGGGTTTTTACCTTATGTTCGTTAGTAAACTCTGTGTTTCAACTTGAAAGCGCAGTGCTGTCCGCGTAGGAATATAACATACTCCCTTCCTGTGGAGAAGGCCTTATCTGTTTAAAACAACAGCTATATTTCTTTCTGGGCGGGAGGGGCTTTTTTCGCACTGAATAAGCTGACTCTTTTTGTTTGATTTTAAACCGCTTAATGCTGCTGCTATTGTGGCAGTGTAAGGGCTGGTCTCCTAAAGCTTTAGTAAAACTTGGCCAAGTACTGTTCTGTCTCGGTGGTCCTTCTTTCTCAACATATATGTCATCCAAAAGAACATGGGATTGACCAGTGTGTTTTATTTCCTGTGAGTTAGACTGGTCAAGCACAGTAGTAGAAAAACTAAACAGCACAGCAATATAGACTATGTTTTTAATTGTCTATTTTAACCCCTCGTTACAACAAGTCAGCAAAGTGGTTGAAGCTACCGTAAGTTATTGCTTTTGAACACCGTGTTTCTTGTATTTTGCCTTATCAGTAATATAACATGATACATGTTTGTTAAAAGTCTGTACGTTACATTCACCCTTTGCATTGTGTCTGAGACCAATGTGTAACGGCATTATTGGGGGCCACGCATCAATGATCCGCTCTAAGAAATGACAATAAAAATATCTGTTTTATTCTTGCTGTAGACAGGCGAAAGAAAATAAGAATCCAAGCACAGCCCAACTGCTCGTACGATGGTATCTTCAAGTAAACATTTGATCAATCTGCTATTCGTCACTGCCAGCAAACGGTGAGGGTTAACGTTGAAATACTTGAGCGATGTCCGAATTCGTAGAAGCGTAATTTCAACATTGTGCCATGGCACCAGATTCTAAAGCCAAGGGGCAAAGGGGTTAAAGGGAGAATTCAGATTTAGCCTAAGACTTAGTTCCTTGCGGAGCTTTGGGAAGCAACAGCAGACCTCCATTTCAGTCTGTCCATAGCAAGACTCATCGCCTTTTCCCAGTTCATTCTCATGGACTCCAAATCATTTGTGATGGTTCTCTTCCATCTGGTTTGAGTCCTGTCCCTTTAACATTGTCAGTCGATATTTCTTTACAATGGTGCTAAGAGGATTTTGTTTAGTTCTCTGTAGCACCTCTTTGTTTGGGATTGTACTTTTGTATCTTACCATGTGATCAAAACGTTCCTGAGGCGTCTTTGATGAACAACATTGATATTTTGGGACAGTGCCTCTGTCATATTCCATGCCTCACTGGCATATATGGCTACTGGGATGATTATGATTTTACTTTTTAATGTGATGGATCTGGATGTCCGGATCATATTAAGTCTTTGAAAGACAGCTCTAGCTTTTCCCAACCTGCCGGAAATGTCAAATCCTGTGTTTCATTTATTGGAGAGAATGCTCCCCATGTAATTAAAGCTCTGTACATTTTCTGCAGTTGTATTAAACTCTTGCAAGTTGGGAGGGTGTTCGTCCTCTACTGACATGACTTCACTTTTCAGGGCTGATCCCGAGGCCCACCACAGCTGCCATGTCATCTTCTGCCAAGCCATCTTCGAAATCCAGGTCAGGTATTTGGGTGTCATGCCAGTTAATTCCAAAGCTTAGTTTGTTCAGGGCTTTGTGCATCACAAAATCTACGGTGAATAGGACGAGCAGGGGTGTTACTATGCATCCCTGACATACGCCTGAGAAAATGATGAAGTGTTCTGTGTGACTAGCGGCAGTTCTGACAACAGCAGGACTTAGTCTACAAACTTTTGAAGAAAATTATTTTTGTGAAATTCCATTTTTGCTATGCTCCATACTGAGTCCCCAGGTACAGTGTCAAAGGCCTTTTAAAGGTCTACTAAGATCATGTGTAGTTCCATGTTATTATCAATCATGTTCCTGAGAGTTAGAAATTGTTTGGTGCATGACCTTCTCCTGCGGCAACCACCATCTTTGAGTCGGTTTAATAGTACTGTACAAAAAAACATGGATAATAGTATAAATACCATCACAAATAATTATTAATTCAATAATTATATATATGAAATTAACATATTTGCCAGTATTTGTACAATTCTGGAACAGCTTTCAATCATCAATTTAACAGATTTAATTTTTTGGTGTGAAAAGTGATAAAGATTTAAACACCAATGCCCTTTGTAAAATGATACATTTATGTTTTGCTTTTTTTTTAATCCATCCATCCATTTTCTACCGCTTATTCCCTTTCGGGGTCGCGGGGGGCGCTGAGGTGGCGACTTGTCCAGGGTGTACCCCGCCTTCCGCCCGATTGTAGCTTTTTTTTTAATATCAAAAAAATTATATTGTATTATAAACTTGCACTATTTGGGGTTGTAGCATGAATAAACTTATTTTTCTTATGTTTAATAATGTGACATATCTAAAGTATGTAAAAGATGACTTGTTGTATGAAACTGTTACTGGATAGAAGAGTGTGTATCAACATTCACAGGGTGGTGTTTTATTCTAAAAGTTGACTACTGGAAATGTCATTTGAAAGGTGGAAAGAAAAACTCCCACTCAGAGTTCCTCGTGCTCAGCAGCGAATCCTCTTGCAAGCTGATGGGGTGCAGTTATTCATGTTTGCGCCTCCTCTCCTGATAGATGTGTTCAGTGAAAGGTCTGCAAATACAGCAGAACAAACATATTACAGGACAATAAATCAAAGATCTGAACACTGTACCATGCCGTACCAGGACCCAGGTCCATGAACCATGAAGTACGTGTGAGTTTATGTATGTTTGTACAATATATACGACATGGAGACATATGTAATATGCTATTGCCTCTGCTGCACACATATATTGCTTCTGATTTAAGGACTTATAAGCAATACAATACCTGCTGATGACAGTAAGAATTAGCTGCTGTTTTATCACACTCACTGACCACTACATTAAGTACATTTGCACAATAGTGAGATATACGGTAGTATACTGAGAGGATTTCGTAATTGTGTGTCCATGCAGCTAAACCAAATGCATAAGGCTTGTTTTGCTGCGTTGTAATGGGTGTTATTTTGGATTTTGTATTGTTAGGATGCAGACCCACGCTAATAAACAACAGATTCGATTTACTACACACTTACACTGAAGTTAGAATGAATGCGCTTACATGCTGCAGACATGTCTACAAGTGCTGAATGGGTCAAAATGTGATAAAGAAAATACCTCCAACATAATAAGTGTTCTCTCACTACTTATATAAGAACTAACT
Source organism: Nerophis ophidion (assembly GCF_033978795.1). Classification (NCBI taxonomy): domain Eukaryota; kingdom Metazoa; phylum Chordata; class Actinopteri; order Syngnathiformes; family Syngnathidae; genus Nerophis; species Nerophis ophidion. The sequence continues at coordinate 52,476,327 of NC_084618.1, forward strand.
TACGCAGTCTCAGTTGTTTGCGTATTCAAAAGTACCATTGAGTACCTATTTTATTCTTTATGTTAAAACTACATGCTGTAGGTTTTAGAATAGAGTGTAAGAACTGTTTTAAGAGCATCGGAAGTAGGGGTGTTAAAAACAAACAAAAAAACACACACACACACACACTGTTATTCATACATACAAACGTCCATACATTGGTACCTACGCTCCCACATACATACACAAATACATTACATACCTACATACTCCAAATCCGTCCATCCATGCGCACATTCACGGTACAAACATACACATACTGTACATATACATTCACTGTACAAACAAACATACATATACTGTACATATACATTCACTGTACAAACATTCATATACACATTCTGTTCACATACAAGTACATATACATACATACACTCATGCACATAATCATGTTTCATCAAACATATATCAACGTTGTAGCCCTAGGGTAAACTGGGTAACTCAAGGCATATTGACAGAGCTTAACCCATTGTTACTATAACAATCTACAAGATTAATATAGGTTGCCTCTCTCTCTTCCCTTTCATCTTTCGGTATTCCTCCTTTTTTTAAAATTTTTTATTTCATTTATTTATTTATTTTTTCATTATCTTTCTAGCTATCATTATGTATACGTATTGTTGCATTTGAACAACTGGATTGTTGATAATATAGGTAAACTATTGGTTTTGTTCATGATCAATAGCGCTTTTACTATTGGTATTTGTATTGCTCCAGTTTTAGTGTAAAAATGCTCATTGTCATTACTATATTATTTATTTCACTAACTGCTTATTTGCTATCACTTTTACGATCATATTTGTATATATTGTATGTGCTGGTGTTGTTCTATTGTTGTTGTTGTTATTGTTGTATTTTCTGTTGTTTTTGTCTCTCTGTCTAATACCCCTCTTATCCCCACAATTTCCCCCTCTGTCTTCCTTTTTTTCTCTTTCCATCCCCTCCTGCTCCGGCCCGGCTGCACCAAATGATAATATAAATACATTTAATAAAGTCAAATTCAAATAAGGCAACAAGAGAAGTATCCTACACTTCTCTTTTGTAAAGGAAATCTGAACAGCCGATATGGGCATCTACATCAACTATATGATTTGCCTGAGAAGATGGACAGGACAAAAAGAAAAAAACAAAAAAAAACAAATCCCAATCCAAATCGCAATACTTATTTATTCAAGTTTAAAATTATTCATAATGTTCAAAAATAGATACAAAAAAAACCTTTTTTTTTAAGAGTCAACTTTTAAATATAATTTTTTTTAGGCCAACTATGCGCTTACTCACTGTGCGTATACTATGCTGTATGATTTTGAGAAAAAACGATTCACCATTTTTCTTTCCAAAATTGCAATTGCGATTTTTATACACTTTTGAAAATAGTGGCTCCATGCAGACAGAATCAGAGCTTTTGTTGACATCGTGCTCTTAAACTGAATAAATGATAGATTAAACTATAGAATGTTTATAATGTAATGTAAACATAATACATAATAATGCATCTAACCTTTTAAAATTACTTTTAGTTTTATTTCCCATTACGGTAGAATTGTTTACCATTGTACTGTAATGGGAAGGTAAAAATAATGTTGTTATCCTAAATAAATATACAAACAAAAAATAAAATGGACTCATTTCTTTGAGCCAAAATTCCACTTAAATTAGTATTAAATAACATCTTGAAGTTATTTTTTTTCTAGTTGTAAAAGCGAGGTCGGACATTGTCTTTTTGTCAGTTGCATCACGTGATCACAGCATTTTTGCTCGTTCGTCCGTGTTGATGCGTGTATTCAAAGCTGAAATATTCCAACAACGGGAAATTTTGCTTTGTAATCTTACTGTTCTACTCCTTTGCAGCGAGTCGTGAGTAGGCAGGTGTGTCTATACAAGCTTCCTGTGTGTCTGTAAAGTTGGCGCCCTGCTCTAGTCTTCTCCCAAAGAAACAAAAACACTGGATGACTAAAATGAGTGCTAACTGCGTTCAGTTAATTCTACTGTTAAATAAAAGCATTCATTTGCTGAGAGTGATGCACAGAGTGGGATGTCTTTCTCCCTGTTTGAAGCAAGGGAGAATTCCGAAGCTCAATAATTCTGACTGTCAAACATCAATCCACCTCTTGAGATCACATAGTCACATTAATTAAACCCTCGATGTCAATTGGATGTCCATTAATTTTGCAGCCCTAGTGTACACGTCAACAGCCAAAAGGAGCTTTTGGAACTTGTAACTAGGGATGAGCAATATGGCCTAAAATCTATAATACAACCATTTCAAAACGGGTCACAAAGGCCCCTAATTTAGTTGCTGACATACACGGTAAGATATTAAGTCATTTCAGGTTATAATATTTCTTCAAACCTATTATTAATCTTCTTGTTAATTTACTGCTACAAGCTTGTTACTTTCTGTTGTTCCTACACATACTGCTGTTAGAATGTAATATATTCGTCTTTTGTTGGGTTACTAGGCCATATACATCGATCCGATACCAATTGGTTACATACTGATCCTAATACCTTGGATTTACAAGATCAATAGATGTGTGAAAGGGTTCTTCTTCAAACCCAAAAATTTGGATGAAAAAAATGGCGAGTCGAAGAAAATAACTTAAAGACGTTTATTCTTGCGTTCAAACAGTGGAAAAATATAAAAATGGCAAAAAATGTGTAAGTGTGAAACCCAAAAGTACAAAAGTGAAGTTGGCACGTTGTGTAATTTGTAAATAAAAACAGAATACAATAATTTGCAAATCCTTTTCAACTTATATTCAATTGAATAGACTGCAAAGACAAGATACTTAATGTTCGAACTGAAAAACCTATTTTATTTAATGGCAGCAACACATTGCGAAAAAGTTGGCACAGGGTAATTTTTACCACTGTGTGACATGGCTTTTCCTTTTAACACTCAGTAAAGGTTTGGGAACTGAGGAGACCAATTTTTGGAGCCTTTCAGGTGGAATTTTTTCCCATTGTTGCTTGATGTACAGCTTAAGTTGTTCAACAGTCCGGGGTCTCCGTTGTAGTGTTTAAAGGCTTCATAATGCGTCAGACATTCTCAATGGGAGACAAATCTGGACTACAGGGAGGCCAGTCTAGTTCCCGCACACTTTTTTTACGAAGCCACGCTGTTGTGACTCGTGGCTTGGCATTGTCTTGCTGAAATAAGCAGGGGCGTTCATGAAAAAGACGTTGCTTGAATGGCAACATATGTTGCTCCAAAACCTGTATGCACCTTTCAGCAATAATGGTGCCTTCACAGATGTGTAAGTTACCCATGGCTTGGGCACTAAGCCCCCATACCATCACAGATATTGGCTTTTGAACTCTATGTAACAAGATCTGATAACTCAGTTACAGCTCTTTTTATTACCTATTCTGTGTTATATATTGCAGAATTGCACTAAGAAAAATTCCTAGTTTGTGAACTCGTTCTCAAACAATGGCCATAAAAACTATTATGCCTAAAAAAGACCGGATGGTTCTTTTCCTCTTTAGTCCAGAGGACACGACGTCCACAGTTTCCAAAAACTATTTGAAATGTGGACTCGTCGGACCACAGAACACTTTTCCACTTTGCATCAGTCCATTTTAGATGAGCTCGGGCACAGCAAAACCGGCGGCATTTCTGGGTGTTGTTGACAAATGGCTTTCGCTTTGCATATTAGAATTCTAACTTGCTCTTACATATGTAGCAACAAACTGTAGTTTCTGAAAGTGGTTTTCTGAAGTGTTCCTGAGCCCATGTAGTGATATCCTTTACACACTGATGTTGCTTTTTGATGCAGTACTGCCTGAGGGATCGAAAGTCATGTGTGATTTCTCCAGATTCTTGGAACCCTTTGATGATATTACGGACCGTAGATAGTGAAATCCCTAAATTCCTTGCAGTAGCTGGTTGAGAAATATTGTTTTTAAACTGTTTGACAATTTGCTCACGGATTTGTTCACAAAGTGGTGACCCTCGCCTCATCCTTGTTTGTGAATGACTGAGCATTTCATGGAAGCTGCTTTTATACCCAATCATGGCATCCACCTTTTACCAATTGTATTTAGAAGAAGTATTTACAAAAAATAAACAGTACTTCATATACTGTATAGTTTTGAATGTGTATTACCCTTTGCTGTAAAAGTTTCTAAAATGCCATACAAATATTTACTGGCCCAAAAAAGCCACTCACCACAATGCTCCCTTAAATGCCGGGCAAAGGCTTCTTTTACATTCTAGACTCTCACCCTGAAGCATATAAATGAGGGCTGTCACATGATTATTTTTTTACCCACATTAATTACACTCTTGAATTTTGATTAATCATGAAAAATCACAGGTAATTATTTGCTTGCATGAATAACTTGTGCTTTAGAAAATACCCCAATATTTGCACACACATGCAATTTTGTGGTCAGAATATCATACAGGAATGTTTAACATTTTTTTTTTACGGAATTGTAAGTCAATGACTTGCTCAAAAATGGTGACAGTAAGTATAGTAAGAATTAAGTGCTAATTGTGAAAGTCTTTACAATAATGTAGAAAACAAGGTACAGATGTACAAATAACAGGAAATGCAGCACACACATAAACAACTTAACATAATGCATTAAATCAGCATTCACTCATATTTAGTTTAACTCAGGAGTCGGCAACCCAAAATGTTGAAAGAGTCATACTGGACCAAAAATACAAAAAAACAAATCTGTCTGGAGAGGCGGAGTAAGTGTTAAACTTGAAGTAAGCGTCTATAGTAGCTATATTAGCCTACTATCAAAATGTCTATGTGTCGCAGGCTGACACAAATCTTTGTTGAACGCAATTTTAAAATGTAATATTTATTCTACATATTTTTTTATAACATTGGAAAACATTAGTAAAATGGAGGCTTCTCAGAAGGTGAGATAGCTCCTGGTAATGACTGGCTTAGAATGGCCAAATGTACAGATGTGTGTGTCCAAGTTAAAGGAAACAGCAGGCTGTCTTCTTCTAATGGATTTATTAGTCTTTGGCAAGCTAGGTAACATTTGCTGTGGTCTGGAACAACATGGCACACAAACAACTATAAGAAATGCAGCCAATATTACATACAGATAATGTGTCATGAGACATGCAAATGTAATTTAAATTACACAGAGGACATAAGTAAAGGAAATTGAATGAGGCATATTGGGGCAATATGTACATACAGCTAACATAAATACAACGGCAGTGACTAGGATGGCGGAAGTGGGGATCGAACCTGGAACCCTCAAGTTGATGGCACGGTCACTCTACCAAACGAGCTATGCCGCTCCTGCTCACTATGCCCCTCACTTCCCAGGGGGTGATCAAGGGGATGGGTCAAATTTTGGGTGATTTAACCCCGAATTCCAACCCTTAAACTTGATGTGCGCTCTATATAAAAACGTTTGTCGCTGCAATACCAACAAGTTACCTCAGTTTTATCAAAAATTTTGTTTTGAAGCGAAATAGGCTGCCTCACATTGCGATCACAGACTGTCTAACAATGCGCGCGCCTTCATGATTAAGCATTAACCCGAATGTGATTAATCTTCATTCATTTTTTTAGTCATATGTGTTAGCGTTGACAACCCTAATAAAAACAACACAAAATCACCAATTGAGCATAAAATAAACTAAAGTCACTCACAATCTGCTTACTTCAAAATGTATTAACATTAATAAAAATAGAGCAAAACAAAATTTGAAATGTATAGTGACAAAAAATGTCATCCTGTAAAATAATATATTGCAGACAGAAAAAATAGTTGTCAGTGTCACTATATTATTTAAGGACAAAATTGCAATAAGAAACATATGTTTAATGTACCCATAGTTTTTTTTTTTTATATAAAGCCAAAAATTGAATTTTTTGTGTTCCCCTTTATTAAGAAAAGTACCAAAAAGTACCCAAAAGTATCAAAATACCAAAATGTAACACAACATGAAGAGGATATGAATACTTTTAGATATTTAGGGAAAGTAAATGGAACCAATTATTTTATTTTTAATTATGATCATGATTTCTGGTTATGTTAGGCCAGCAGAGAAGGCTTCGCTGGCCCTGACAGCACACCACTGATATGTGTCAACGTTGACAGCCCTAATAAAAACAACACAAAATCACCAATTCATCTTAAAATAAACTAAATACACTAATAATCTGCGTCCTTCAAAAAGTATTAACATTAATAAAAATAGAGGAAAACAAATTTGAAATGTATGGTGACAAAAAATGTCATCCAGTAGAATAATATATTGCAGGCGAAAAAAAATAGTTGTCAGTTATGCTGGCGTCACTGAAATGCGAGCGATGACGTCAGCTCAGTTTGACTGCGGCAACCACGCAAAAATACTTTTACGTTTCACCAGAAATGTGAATTATGGATAATGAAGACAGAGGCATCAAGTGTGCACCCTCAATGCTATGTCAGGTTAAATGAACAGTGCGCGGTCATCGGACTGAATGTGTGTGCATATACCTGTATGTGGTGCGGTGTGATAAATGTACAGTATGTGTGTCACCTGCAGTTGGTGACAGACATAGTCACTCCGTCACAGAAAGATTCATATTTTTTTATCCCAATTACAATCTAACAAAAACACACCATGGCGGTGTACCACTATCTATTAAATATTTAAACTATGTACTACTATTGACTAAGATTTAAATCCTATGGCCTTCTCCCTTAAAGCCCTCCTGTGTCCAGGGTCCTAATAACTGAGTTTGTAAACAATAACAAAAATGACAAAATATTTTTTGATAGCAAAAAAAATATATATATATATAACAGGGGTCGGCAACCTTTACCACTCAAAGAGCCACTTTGACCCGTTTCACAAAATAAAGAAGACAATGGGAGCCACAAAACTCTTGAAATTTAAAATGAAATAATACAGCGTACAAAGTTTTGTTTTGCACTGTGCTATGTGTATACCAGGGGTGTTAGACACGTGGCCCGCACCTTGATAAGAACATTTAATGTTAGTGCGGCCCGCGACTTTTTATATGAATGCCGCTTGACCGCATTACCCTTGTCAACCCTGCCAAGTTTTTCGGGAGTATCCCGAATTCTTAAAGCAACTTTTCTCGCGATTATCTGCTGATGGTCACCCATATATCAAAACTAAGGGCGAGATATGAAGCCATTGCTTTTGACACCTTCTACAACATGTACAAACGGCTTGCCAGCCCAGTAACATGTCGTATGTGGCTTCCGCAGATACACATACTCGACTGCAAGGCATAGTTGTTCAACAGCCATGCAGGTTACACTGAAGGTTGCGATATAAACAACTTTGACACTCTTACTAATATGCGCCACACTGTGATCCCACACCAAACAAGAATTGACAAACACATTTCGGGAGAACATCCTCACAGTAACACAACATAAACGGAACAGAACAAATACCCACAATCCCATGCATCCGTGACTATTCCTGGCTATATTATACACCCCCCCCCCCCCCCCCCCGACAACGTGATTGGGCAAGTCATTTCCTGTCTAAATGAGGCCACCCTAAATGACATCAAATGACGTGGCAGTTTAAATGAAGGGTCAATATGAACAACTAAAAATGGAACTGTGTGTGTAAAACGTAATCACCACAAGGCAAAAAAGATAGCATTATCGTATACAACTTACCCCTCAAATCCGATTGCAATCTTGTAGACCAGCGCTACAATTGCAGTCAGGAGAAGACCCACAGGACTTGCACCTCTGGTGGGGAAAAACAAGCCAGACAAGTACATTAAGTTATAAGTAAAGTTAAAGTACCACTGATAGTCACACAAACACGCACGTACGCGCACGCACGCACACACACACACACACACACACATGAGGTGTGGTGAAATTACCCTGCATTTGACCCATCCCCTTGTTCCACCCCCTGGGAGGTGAGAGGAGCAGTGAGCAGCAGCAGTGGTTGTGCTCGGGAATCATTTTGGTGATTTTTCCCCCCAATTCCAACCCTTGATGCTGACTGCCAAGCAGGGAGGTAATGAGTTCCATTAGGCCGGGATTTGAACTCACAACCTACCGATCTCAGGGCAGACACTCTAACCACAAGGCCGCTGAGCAGGTGAAAAAAAGTAGGGCCATATTTGCATTTTTTTCCCCTCGACATCTTGGCCCGCGTCAACATGCAGTTTTTTTTTTACGAATGTAGCGATCGACATTTTTGGCTTCCGATCCCAATCAGATTGTTGACTCAGATCCGATCCGATTTAGAGTCCCGAGCCAGTACTTTGCCAATGGAATATAGAACTGAGAATGTTTAATCTCAAGAAACTGAAGTAGATAAAATAAAACATTTCTAAAAAGATTATGTCTTAGGCCTGGGAGATTTATCGATATATTCAAGTTTTTTGTTGGAGAGGATTTCAAATATTTAAATCTATTTTTTTCTCCTCTTGCTCTGGCATGGTTTTTGCCCCTCAGGAGCTTCTGTAGGATGTGCTGTCTCCTTACTTCCTTAGCGGCACACATAGACAAACACGGCTAATGCTAACGCTAACAAGAGCGAGACGTTTGTTCCAAAGAAAATAAAATTGTTGTCAGTACTTTGGTTTTGCGGCAACTAGCATCAAACAAATGACTGCACGTTGCAAGGTTTGTTTCAAAAAGGCATCAGCACAACAAACTTGGTCCAGCATCTGAAACCGAAGCCTCCAGCCGGGTGCAGAAAGTACAACTCTTTATGAAGTGAGCAAACCACAACAACACAAAACTACAGGCTAAAAATCACTTTACTATGGTGGAATTATTTCCACCAGGTATGTATGATGATACCATGTATGATGAAAAAGACGCAGTGTATGTATGAGGCAGTGACGTGCAGTCAGGGTAGAAAAAAAAAACGTAAAAAGCAAAAAAAATGTAAAAAGAAAATATAAAAAGAAAAAATAATTAAACCCCCCAAAAATGTAAAAATATATATATTTTTTTTAATTGTTATATGTATCCAGTGATTATACTATGAAGTTATTTTCCATTTAACTTCACCAGTTTTAGATTATTTTTATTCAAAATCGCTGAATTTTCCCGTTCAAATACTGAGTAGAGACTTGCGGTGAGTTACAGCCAGCTGAGCCTCCCCGTCACCATGGCAATGACTCGGCTAACTGCTGGCCTGCTGTGCAGTGAGACCGTATTGCTATATAAATTATATTATACATTTCCATAGTTTAGTTAGCTGGGGTATATAATGTACAGTGTATTTTGTCAACAACTGTATGGGCTTCACGGTGGCAGAGGGGTTAGTGCGTCTGCCTCACAATACGAAGGTCCTGCAGTCCTGGGTTCAAATCCAGGCTCGGGATCTTTCTGTGTGGAGTTTGCATGTTCTCCCCGTGAATGCGTGGGTTCCCTCCGGGTACTCCGGCTTCCTCCCACTTCCAAAGACATGCACCTGGGGATAGGTTGATTGGCCCTAGTGTGTGAATGTGAGTGTGAATGTTGTCTGTCTATCTGTGTTGGCCCTGCGATGAGGTAGCGACTTGCCCAGGGTGTACCACGCCTTCCGCCCGATTGTAGCTGAGATAGGCGCCAGCGCCCCCGAAAGGGAATCAGCGGTAGAAACTGGATGGATGGATGGATGTGTGTAACGTATTTCTTGTGCTGGGCAATCATAAAACGGCTCCGAAGACAGAATACAGTATGTGAGGCACCTGTTCTCTGGCCTCCTGGTGGTAGAGGGCGCTACTGATCCCAGAGATCATTCTTGCATTACTCGGCGAGGCCTGGGGACATCTGAAGACGGTATGTTTTAAAGTTGTCGTTTGCCTGCATATGGTAAAAACAACCGTCCAACATTTTACAACTTATTGTAAACTTATAGGTGCCGACCATCAGGGCCGAGCTGCGACGAAAGAGTGTGTCGATGTTGGCAAGTGAATTTGTTTGCTAATCGTAGCTACTAGCCGTACCCATGTATTTTCTATGGGCGGTTAGCATCGGGTTTTAATCCTGTTTCCTCCAATGTTTCTGATCCGATTTATTTTATATTTATTTTTTATTTTGGGTACTTAAATACGGTGACTGAGTATTGTGGCGTTTTAAGGCCATCTGCATTTTTTATGCTACAGTACAACCTGCCCATAAACTAAACTTTCTGTACAAACTGCCATATCCACAACGCCAACCCGTGTGGCTGTATGAACTGCGAATGCACATATGGACTGTGATCAGTCTCATATGGCTCCTATAAACTTGAAAAACTTTTGATATTACTTATTATGAATTATCTGAACTAAACCAACATTGTTTGTTGAGATTCCTTTCTGTTTCTTTCTTTTGTTTTGAATGGCCATTCCTATTAATGTTTGTCCACTAGTTGTTGCACTGTATATGTTTAAATAACACCAGTATCATCTAAAGTATTTAATTGTGTCTGTCCTACTCTCTCCGAGTCGTAATCTTGACTTCTGATTAGCCCAAATATTGAGAACTTCTACTATACTAGCTAAAGTACCTGCTACATTAAGTTAAAGTACCAATGATTGTCACACACACTAGGTGTGGTGAAATTTGTCCTCTGCATTTGACCCATCCCCTTGTTCACCCCCTGGGAGGTGAGGGGAGCATTGAGCAGTAGCGGCAGGGAATATTTTTTGGTGATTCAACCCCCAATTCCAACCCTTGATGCTGAGTGCCCGGCAGGGAAGAATGCTGGTACGAGCTTTTAAACGTAACCCGTTAACTGCTGCCAATCAAATGGTGAATAAGATACTCTATAGGGTTCATATGTTTATAAATCTGACTGTGATGAAGTCAGTGGCTCACCAGCCATGAACCTCACCGCACGTCACTGGTATGAGGATACTACGTATGATGAGAAAGAAGCACCATGTGTAGAGCGATCACTAAAGCAGATGCTCTGCACACCACCATGTTGTGTGAAGGAAAAAGGCTGAGTTTACTTATCCATTTACTAAAAACAAACTATAGTCAATGTTTTACTTCATTATTTATTTGGATACAATGTTTAATACGACATTTGTTATTCAAGACTGACGTTTGCGCTTTAATAATCTCAATGTTGGAGATCATTTATTGGCATGCAAAATGTGCAAAGCTACATTTTTATTTTTTTTAACAAAATTAGTCTATTCAAGCAGAATTGTGCTACTGAATTAATTATTCGAAAATTATCTAAATTAAATTACAATTTATATCTGGTCTAAAAAAACAACAACATTATACAAATTAGGATTTTGCCAAGAGTAAGGTGAAGTGTAAAACTACTAGTTTTTGATTCAATAAAATAAATACTTGTTGTGAATTTTCTTTTATCATTTGGATTCAATGGTTTCTTTAAAAAGTAGGGGAAATAAATCGTAAATGGCATTTTTTTGTGAAAAAGTCAGGGATTTCATTTTTAAGCGATGTAGCCCAGACCTATTGCTTATATTCCGACAAGTGATTTCTTCCCGGAAATGGAAACCAGTGGTGGTCAACCAAGCTAAGAAGGCTGTTGTGCAGCAAGCAGCGTGCACAATATCTGAGTACACAAGGGGCCTCGATTTTTCTGCAAAAAGCGGATATGAGCAAAAAAATCTCACTATGCAATAGAATTTGAACCCTATACATTATCCAAATAAAAATACAAATACAAATTGTTGAATGATATCAAAGATTATTTGTCGGTGCAGTTCCAAAACATTTTGAACTATACACGACAAAACAGATGAAAATTTGGAAAAGTATGGAGGTCTACAACTTCTTTGTGTGTTGCTGGATCAATGATGTTGGTATCAAGACCCTCCTGGGTGAATACGCATCATTTTTTCTCGGGTAAGGCTGTATTTTATGATTTAACTTTGCATCTTCAGCCATATTTGTTGCTGCACGTACCGTTTACGGGTATACATGTTTTTCCCCGTCTTAATCAAATCATAACTATAGATGTCAACATTGTGTATGTGCTGAAAGATTCATTTATGATTGCTAAAGCTGAACTCTTTTAGGTTTTGCTCACACTTGATTTATTTTATTTAGACTCACCTACTGGGTGCTTTACAGAACAATTGACTTAATAAATACAAATAATATCAAGATAATACTTAAAAAGTAAACACTAAACGTTAAAAGTATATTAAACAAACCTTTAACGGAGTGGTCACTGCAAAATTTTGAATTCTTCGCTTTTGCGAAACTTTGTCTTGCTCGGCCCCAAAACCAGACAAGATTTGTGTGGAGGAGTTAGCCAAATTCCCTGTTGTTGTATGTGCAAACCCGGTGAAGAACTATAGGAAACATTTGACCTCTGTAATTGCAAACACAGGCTTCTGCACTAAAGAATTAACACTGATGTTCTCATGTGTGCAAATACTTATGAACCCCAGTAACATACAAATTAATCATTAAAAAAATCCTACAATGTGATTTTCATATACATATATATATATATATATACACATACATACATACATATATATATGTATATGTTTATATATATATATATATATATATATATATATATATATATATATATATATATATATATATATATATAAACATATACATATATATACAGGACTGTCTCAGCAAATTTGAATATTATGATAAAGTCCATTATTTTGTGTAATGCAACTAAAAACATGAAAATGTCATACATTCTGGATTCATTACATATCAATTGAAATATTGCAAGCCTTTATTATTTTAATATTGCTGATTATGGCATACAGATTAACAAAACTCAAATATCCTACCTCAAAAAATTAGTATCTTTCCTCAGACCAAGTACAAAAAAAGATTTATAACAGCAAAACAAAATCAAACATTTGAAAATGTCAATTAATGTACTCAGTACTTGGTTGGGAATCCTTTTGCATGGATTACTGCATCAATACGGCGTGGCATGGAGGCAATCGGCCTGTGACATTGCTGAGGTGTTATGGATGCCCAGGATGCTTCAATAGCGGCCTTTAGCTCATTTGCATTATTGGGTCTGGTGTCCTTCAGCTTCTTCTTCACAATAACCCACAAATTCTCTATGAAGTTCAGGTCAGGGAAGTTGGCGGGCCAATGGAGGACAGTAATGCTGTGGTCAGTACACCAGTTACTGCTGGTTTTGGCACTGTGGACAGGTGCCAGATCATGCTGGAAAATGAAATCATCATCTCTATAGAGCTTTTCAACAGATACAGCTTCAATAGCCGTATTCCCATGGACAAGCCACTCCTGAACTCTAGACAATGGAAGTTCCCTCAGTCAGCAATGGTTTGAGGAGCCATTTCTGTCATGATCCGTGGTCCTGATCATGTTTTTGTGGTATTTCTGTTTGTTTGGACTCCCTTTGTTGTTTGTGCACCTTATGAGTTAGTTTCGTCACCATGGTTACTTGATTTTCACCTTCCGTGCACGCACACCTGTTACTCATCAGAGACTCTATTTAAGCCTATCTTTGTTCTCACTCGTTCTGCCTTCATTGTGTTTGCTGCATGCAACCTATCGACGTTAGTTTTCTGCCTAGTCTCGAGTTTTTGCCAGTGTTTTGACCACGTTAGTCTTGTTAGTTTTCTGTGCTAAGTGGTTAGCCTTAGCTTCTACGTGTGACCGGCACGCATACGCTTTTTTTTGTCATATGAGTTTTATGAGTCACTGTAAATAAATCATTTCCTACCACACGTCTTGGTCCGGAGCCGTCCGTTCTGCATTCCGGGAGAACAATCCTGCATAAAGATGCGACCCCCATGTGACAATATCAGCTGCTGGTTTTGGTCCACTGTGTTTCATCAAGTCCAGAGTACATCCTTTCATCTGTTGTAAAGCTCTATGGAGATGATGATTTAATTTTCCAGCATGATCTGGCACCTGCTCACAGTGCCACAACCAGCAGTAACTGGTGTACTGACCATGGCATTACTGTCCTCGATTGGCCTGCCAACTCCCCTGACCTAAACCCCATAGAGAATTTGTGGGGTATTGTGAAGAAGGAGCTGAAAGACACCAGACCCAATAATGCAAATGAGCTGAAGGCCACTATTGAAGCATCCTGGGCATCCATAACACCTCAGCAATGCCACAGGCCGATTGCCTCCATGCCACGCCGCATTGATGCAGTAATCCATGCAAAAGGATTCCCAACAAAGTACTGAGTGCATTAATTGACATTTTCAAATGTTTGAGATAGTATTTTTGAGTTTTGTTAAGCTGTATGCCATAATCAGCAATATTAAAATAATAAAAGGCTTGCAATATTTCAGTTGATGTGTAATGAATCCAGAATGTATGGCATTTCATGATTTTAGTTGCATTACGGAAAATAAAGGACTTTATCACCCATCCATCCATCCATTTTCTACCGCTTATTCCCTTTCGGGGGCGCTGGCGGCTATCTCAGCTACAATCGGGCGGAAGGCGGGGTACACCCTGGACAAGTCGCCACCTCATCGCAGGGCCAACACAGATTGACAGAGAACATTCACACTCACATTCACGCACTAGGGCCAATTTAGTGTTGCCAATCAACCTATCCCCAGGTGCATGTCTTTGGAAGTGGGAGGAAGCCGGAGTACCCAGAGGGAACCCACGCATTCACGGGGAGAACATGCAAACTCCACACAGAAAGATCCTCTTATATATATATATATATATATATATATATATATATTCTTTTTTTCTACCGCTTGTCCCTTTGTGTCGCCTGGGTGCTGGAGCCTTTCCCAGCTGCATTTGTATTCATAAATAATAATAATAATTTAAAAAATTACAATAATCATACTTTTACTTGTAGTCCATTTACTGTCACACATGGTAATACCTGTGGAAATAAATTACAAATCAGAAATAGGCAACACAAGAACATTGTGGTGGTCATTATTTGCTTGGATTAGCATTAGCAGCTGTCATGAATTAATTCAATCAATGTACGACATGTCTAACCATGTGGTCTGGAGACCAAAGCAAAATGCAATACAATACAGTGACCTACATATTCCTGGTTCAGAAGGTGGCCCACTGACACATTTATCAGTGATGAATAGAAAATTCCCACATAAAAGCCCCACTGAGACGTCGTACGTATAATAAAGGTAAACACCATTGAGCCTACTTGTGTAGCAGCTGCATATGCAGGAAAACCCATCCATTAGACCGTGATGTGGATTAATGCACATTGTAAAGGCTGTTGCGTAAACCTCAACAAATTAGATAAACATCTTAAGCCATATCAACTAATACGGCACTATGCATGACAAAACGATACAAACAAACAGAATTACACTTCATACAGTCGGGCAATTAGCTGAATTGCTGATGAAACTTATAGAACTGACCTAGTTAGCCAGACGAGACAGTGATGGTGACACATGGAGGACAAAACATGGTTCTAACGACTCAATCATGCTGTACCATTAATCAGAATTTCAGATTGTTAAATGAGTCAATGCAATTGGTCCTTGGCAAAATGCATAAATTGTGCACATACTTCATCTTTTTGTATATACATATATAGTATATATATGTTTATATACACAAAGTATATATATGTATGCATATATACACAAAGTATATATATACATATTTCTATTTTTTTTTTATATTACTGAGGGATCTCTCCTGAAGGAAGTGCTATCCATCTATCTTAGTGCAATCAATCAATCAATCAATCAATCAATCAGTTTAGTTATATACCCCTAAATCAAGAGTGTCTCTAAGGACTGCACAAGCCACAACGAAATCCACATCAGGGGAAGAGTACAGTTTTTTTTTCAGCACATAGGCTGGTATCAGACTGATATCCGATATCAATATCAGGTCCAGAAGCCCCTTTGGAGCTTGAAAGAGCTCAGTATGAATATGTATTACATTTAAGAAGCCACCCATGTATTTTAATTTTTATGCTTTGCTGCCCATAATTATTTAGAAACGTTTTTATTTTGTATTTATTTTGGACAATACCTCAGGGTAGGACACGCTTGCTTGCAGACCTAACAGTACAGTATTTTACCTAAAAACATTGCATCGCGGCTACAGACCTACAGACATGACGACAGACGTATGTTTTTTAAATGCATTGTAAATAGTATTAAATAAATGCGATCAAAAGTCTGCTTACAATTTTTTCCTTACCCACTAAATAAATACAGTTTCTCCGTGTGTTTCCGCTAAAAATTTTTCTTTTCTTTTCTTAGTTTATTTCGAACATGACATACCTACAACCTTATACATCAGGCAATTTCATCATTTTACAATACACAATACATCATGTCCGAAAAGGAGTAGGAGGAAGCAAAGCTTATCTAATCCTACCCCTTTCCCACGCCAGAGCGCCCACAAATAAATACATTCACTCACTACCCGGGTAATTTGTGTTCCTTTCGGAGTTTCTCCTAGCAAGGTGGGACTTTTCCAATCAACCAGGAACCTTTTCGGGGGTGGGCTGTGCTGTCGAACGCTGATTGGTTGAACACAGTTGGGGGCGTTCCTAAAACTTCTCTTCCAAACACGACCACCATCGGAATATACACAGCGACTTGTTCATTTATTACTTCTTGTATATTTCTATCAAAACAAACTAAACAACAGAGAGAAAGAATAACAGCAGAAACTTTCGACATGTAAGAACCTTTGCGGAGCATCTTTGTGCTGAAGAACGCTGATCAGTGAAACTTTCGTGCAGTGTTTTTACTCAGCCAGAGTTTTTAAACTATATGCAGTTTATTGTTTATTATTTTTACAAACCTTATTTCAATACATGCATCTACGAGAAGTGGGAAGACTCTTTTAAACGTATTTACGGAGTATGAAGTATGAAGCCGCACCCGAAGAGGCGACCTCAATGACTGTTGGACATTGCGGACAAAAGCTTGACTTTTTATGAACAATTCCGTACAATTCATTTCACAAATCATTTTGTTTTGTATATGACTGTCTTGTATTTAATTTACTTACTTTTTAGTAAAATAACTGTGACATAATATTGTCTGTTTATTGATGTGGTATCAGTGTAGAAATATAGAAAACCACTCTTCCATACATACGTCATCAGCCTGCTTTGTACAAACTACCCTGTACTGTGAAATGCGGTGGAAACGCAAACCACATACATCTACAGGAACCTATAGACCAGTGGTTCTTAACCTTGTTGGAGGTACCGAACCCCACCAGTTTCATTTGCGCATTCACCAAACCCTTCTTTAGTGAAAAATATGTATTTATATTTTTTCAAATTCAAGACAAAGTAATAAGTTTTTTTACCGGTGCACAAAATGAACCATTCATGAACATCACCTTGTTCAAAGAACAAAACCAACAGTGCATGAACTCACAAAAAATTACACACCTGCAAATCGGTGTGACTTCTGCTGTTGCCGTATCCATAACACGCCGAAAAGAAGACATTTTTATTTACACGATTGATTGATTGATTGAAACTTCTATTAGTAGATTGCACAGAACAGTACATTTTCCGTACAATTGACCATTAAATGGTAACACCAGAATACGTTTTTCAACTTTTTTAAGTCGGTGTCCACGTTAATCAATTCATGGTACATGATGAGTCGGGTGTGTCTCAACCTTCGCGGCGGAGGGCCTGCCGAACCCCTGAGGCCGACTCACCGAACCCCTAGGGTTCGATCGAACCCAGGTTAAGAACCACTGCTATAGATCCAGGAACCAGCTGGTTCCAGGAACCAACACATTTGGTGGAAAAGGCCTGAATGGAGCCTGTAGGAGCAGTTTTATTTTGCCAGTAAAGCCCTTAAAAATCATTCAAACACCTCCATTAAGGTTTTATATACATGATGTAAGTATACAAGTAATATAGTAACAGGCATATTTATAATATTTAATATTTTGCTTATTTAAGCATACGCAGCACATTCATTTAAAAAACGCATCACAGCATTCCCTTTTTTCCCTTCATCACTGATTATTGACAAACATATACTTCATGAGAGCCAGTGATTCCCGGGCGCGGCACCGATCCTGCCCACTGCTCCCCTCACTTCCCAGGGGGTGATCAAGGGGATGGGTCAAATACAGAGGACAAATTTCACAACACCTAGTGTGTGTGTGACAATCATTGGTACTTTAACTTTAACTTTAACCAACAAACATCACATAATAAAACATCACTTACTAGGCAATGTCTGCTGTCATTAGGATGCCGACTGATAGAATATTGTTATATTCCTATTTAGATGAATAATGACTCATAATCCTTGTTGCAGAAAAGGGGAGTGGAACCAAGCGTCTTTTCTTGTCGTTCTCACAATTGCTGGGTCTAAATTGTCTGTCAAATCCAAGTAAGAGGCATGGTTTATGACGTAGTGTATAGTTTGACGAGCAAGGAAACGAGGAAGCCGCTGAGCAGTCAATAATCTCAATATTGACACGAAAGCTTGTGATCATGGCGCCGCTATAAATATTTCGTCTGCATTAGCGCTTATAATAACAATATCACTAATACTTTGATAATATTCAAGAAAATTCACAAAATGTAAATGGAGTAAATGGAGAATTTTTGACGGTTTTTGGATGTTTTTTTTAATTGGATTTTATTGGCGGAATAGAATATCTCCCATTGGCTTCGCTGTAAGCGGACTTTTATTTATGAGTTAGAACGCAGTTAGTTCCCCTTAAAATTTCTACCCTTGCAACTTCCCCGCATACTGAGGTAGAATGTGTCTCTGAGCAGTGCTTAAATGCTCACGTCAACTGTCTAATTAAAACCTTTTTGTTTATTGTGTAGACATAGCAATAACAACAAAGTGTCCCAATATATCAACACTTTATTGCACAAACGACACAATTGTCACCATAGCTTAGACATACTTCCGATTCTTGTCAACAGTACTAGGCCTTCTTAGTTATGTAGTACATAAACATTTACTTCCAAGTTGACATTAATTTATACATTTATTCAAACTTTACTTATATAGGGTAATGTAATTAAGAACATATCTACATTTGCAACGCTGACCAAGCAAAGAGGCAGCATTTACATGAAAAATATGTTAAAGTGTGACAATAATTTATCATCTTAACTCATTTACCAACAATTCACAAATGCTCTTGACATGCGGGGGTAAACGTGTTGGAACATAAATGAATGTTTAAGTGAGATAAACACTTTTCAGACTTGTTATTGACAGTGCAGATAGCAGACAATAAGGAAGTTTCTTTATTCTAGCCATAATTATTTTTAGTATTACCATAGTTACAACTACTGTGATCAGGTGGCGACTTGTCCAAGGCGTACCCCGCCTTCCGCCCGAATGCAGCTGAGATAGGCTCCAGCACCCCCCGCGACTCCGAAAAGGGACACTCGGTACAAAAATGAATGGAATGAAGTAAAGTTATATTATAATTATAGGCGCCAGCGCCCCCTGCGACCCCGAAAGGGAATAAGCGGTAGAAAATTGGATGGATGGATTAAAACGGTACAGCAATTTGACAACAAGCTCTGATTAAATGATTTTACAGCCATCTAGTCTCTGTTTTGAAGTCACTGAGTGGTATAAAACGAAACAACATCAATACAGTATTTGTTTTCCAATTTTTTTGTTAAAAACTTGTTCTTTTTGAGGTTAGGTTACAAGGTAAACTGAACAATTGATAACAAATTAATAAAATCATAAGTTAATAAAATTGTATTGACACAAAGCATGCATACAAAAATCATAACTGTTTATGCAACTTTTTGAGAAAGCTTCCGCGAATGTAGGTATTTTTAGCCGTAACAATCACAAAAAAAGGCAGCTAAATCCTGACCGGACTAATAAATGTCTTTTGAAATGGTACTTAAAATATGCCTGACCAGTAAAATAAGTTTTGATTGTAGCAACAGTTTCACCCTGGATCACAGTATTTCTAATATAATAACAAGTGTTGTTTAGAACAGAGTAAATGGTAAATGGGTTGTACTTGTACTTTTCTACCCCTTTTTAAGGAGCCCAAAGCACTTTGACAGTGTTTCCACATTCGCCCATTCACACACACATTCACACACTGATGGCGGGAGCTGCCATGCAAGGCGCTCACCAGGACCCATCAGGAGGAAGGGTGAAGTGTCTTGCCCAAGGACACAACGGACATGACTAGGATAGTAGAAGGTGGGGATTGAACCAACAACCCTCAGATTGCTGGCACAGCCACTCTACCAACTTCGCCACGCCGTCCCCTAGAGTGCACCAACCTTATAAACTCTCCTGTATATGGACAAGATACAACCTTAAACTGAAGGATAATATCTGTACAAGTAAAATGATACGGATGTAACTATGTACTGATGTATAGATTGTCCCCAGCAAAATAAAATATACAAATTCATAGACTTATGTAATTAGGGAAAACCCCTAGCAATTGCAAGCTTTGTATTAGCCTTGGGTTGCGTTGTCCATGGAAAAACAATCAGGAAACACATAGGTCGTCATAGCCTTGCATGCGCGCAGTGAGGAGAGAGGTCAGGGATGCAGGAATAAGTACATGAAACAAGACTTTGCTAGGAGCAAATAGGACCCTTTTTCTAAAGTCAGTGTTCTATTTTTTCCATTCCACAAGCAGACCACATGACAATGGCTCATAATGTAACTGAAGGGCAAAACTCATTGGATTAATCACTTTGTTTATGTTATGGTGATAAGAGCATTAAAACATCTCACTGTAACTGAAGTGCGGGGGCACGGGTCTTTTTTATGTCTTGATCACGCTGCAAGACAGATAGATGGCTTATGTGGTTTTTATTTGTATTAAAACCCCAACTTTAATGAAGGACCATAATATGTGCTAACCAATTTGATACTGGAAGCTAATTTATCAAACTCCATTCTTCCTCGAAGACAAGTGGGGTCAAAAATAACCCCAAGCAGTTCCTATGGAACCTTTTATGAACCTTTAATTCTTAGCAACTCTGACTGTCCCACTTATACATCTGACGTCAGAAGTCCCACCACCCAGGAAGGGGGAATATCTGATCCACTAAAGACTGTAGGACAACGGAAAGCTAATGAGGTAATTCCAAATACTGTAAGATCTGCACGTTTTACATTGTTAAGGGGGACTCTATATATGTAAAAATAATGGCAGGTGCATCATACATGTTAACTATGTTTAACCCACAAGTTTTGTGTTTTGTCTTTCAATATTTGTGTGAGTCAAATGTGTAGTAAACTCTGAACTGCTTCTCCTGCCAACGTGGCCATTAAACACAACTAGTCACGTGACTCTCCTACCAGCATGGCCATCAAAAACAACTAGTCACGTTTCTCTCCTGCCAGTTTGATGGCCAGTAGTATCAGATGTGAACAATGACATCAGATGTGTAAGTGGGACAGTATTGACTATCAAAGTTGCATCAGATGTGAGAGATGACATCAAATGTGTAAGTAGGACAGTCTGAGTTGCAAAGAATTAAGGGTTCATAGAAGATTCCATAGGAACTACTCGTGGTCTTTTTTGACCCCACTTGTGGAATAAGTGGTGGTTATGATGCAGCCATCCATCCATTTCCTACCACTTATTACCTCAATTTCTTAAAATTTATGAAAAAAATAATATACATTTGCAAATGGCTTCAAGTCACAAACGTGTTTTTTTGAGAAATACCTGGAATATGAATTAATGACAACTTTTCATTTTAAAGATTTTGAAAAAAAAAGACACCCATGGGGTCATTTATGAGGTATGCATTTAGGGGTTTAGAGGTTTTGCCCGTGTTGAAAGGATAGTAAGTTGTAAGGATAGTAAGCAGTAACGTTAGCAGTTAGGTGGTTAAGCCCCGCCTCTTTTCACGCTTCCAATCCCACCTACCTCCGTTCTTAATAGAAGATGCCCTCAGACACATTCTATCAAAATAATTAGTTTTGTCACAATTGTGAGGGGCATCACTATGGTCTAAAATCCAGTTTTGAAAAAAGTACATTTTTGGTATTTTGATATAGGTATTATATTTATACTAAGTTCATATATGACATACAACAATAAGTCATGTTTATTTGGACCGTCAATTGTGTTGCTCTTGTGGTCATATCAATACAAATAGTAGATTGTGGGTCTATTAGTACATTAATACTAGTGTTGGGACTAACGCGTTACAAAGTATTGCGTTACTTTGGGACGGCGTGGCGCAGTGGAATAGTGGCCGTGCGCAACCCGAGGGTCCCTGGTTCAATCCCCACCTAGTACCAACCTCGTCACGTCCGTTGTGTCCTTGAGCAAGACACTTCATCCTTGCTCCTGATGGGTGCTGGTTAGCGCCTTGCATGGCAGCTCCCTCCATCAGTGTGTGAATGTGTGTGTGAATGGGTAAATGTGGAAGTAGTGTCAAAAGCGCTTTGAGTACCTTGAAGGTAGAAAAGCGCTATACAAGTACAACCCATTTATCATTTACTGTAACGCCGTTATTCTCGGCGGTAACAAGTAGTCTAACGTGTTCTGTTTTATATTCAGTAACTCAGTTACGGTTACTACATGATGCGTTCCTGCGTTATTTCACGTTATTTTTTATATAGTATCGGCTAGAAACTGAGAAGATCTGAGTGTGTTTTATTGCTGCGGTGTCGTCCTTCTGAATGTTCCTGTGTCACAAGGAAGATTTGTGCCGCGCGCTGTGTTCGTGTGTGTGTGTGTGTGTGGGGGGGGGGGGGGGGGTGTCTGTGTTTACTAACAAGACATCATGGTGGGGCCGAAGCCGAGTTTCTTAACATGGAGGTATTCTCACTTCTTTGGTCGAGCACAAAGAAAAGAACATTTTACAATCCCCAAAGAGGGCACTTTAAGTTGAAGATTACTTCTATGTGTAGAAATCTTTATTTATAATTTAATCACTTGTTTATTTTTCAACAAGTTTTTAGTTATTTTTATATCTTTTTTTCCAAATAGTTCAAGAAAGACCACTACAAATGTGCAATATTTTGCACAGTTATACAATTTAATAAACCAGAAACTGATGACATAGTGCTTTATTTTACTTTTTTATCTCTTTTTTTCATCCAAAAATGTTTTGCTCTGATTAGGGGGTACTTGAATTAAAAAAATGTTCACAGGGGGTACATCACTGAAAAAAGGTTGAGAACCACTGTGCTAGAAGACATGCAGGCTATTTCTACAGTGGAGCCACCCGATTTCAGGCAAGCTGGACACAGTGGACAGTGAGTACATAAACATGGAAAGCAAGCTAAATAAATCACTCACCTCATCATTCATCACTGAAGGTACACACTCTGTCAATTATCTTACATACTCTTTCATTCTAGACTTTTAGAGTGTTGGATTATCACATCACTCTAAATGTATAGACTATAAAGTTCACAAACATAAAGAGGGATCGTAGTGGGCCAGGCCAATCTTTCCTTTTCTCTAAACTAAAACTGGGGAAATGCGTAGGGTCTTCTGGGCTTCACTGAATACATGGTTTTATTTCACAATTCCTTAAGAGAAACACACGCCTAACCAGGCGTGTGTATAGCAGTATGTGTGCTGTATATAGTGACATGACATATAATCATGTCATGTGTGCCTTCCTTGGATGAAGCCAGGTTTACAGCTATGTTGTGACATGTTGTTATGTTGCAGCTATTTAAAATAGTTTTGTCAATATGTTCTGGCCTGAAATAAATTGGCCCTTTGAAACACATCTTTGTCTTTGTGTGTTGTATGTAGACCACGTTGCTTAGCAGAGTTCAGTGATACAAATGCATGTCAAGTTGATCAACAGATTGTATTATTCTCCAGTGCAATAACAGTACTGAAATGAAGGCTAAAAGGGCATTAATGGGAGCCTGAAATAAAAAGAAAAAAAGAAAAAAAAGTAACTAAATAGTTACTTTTCACAGTAGCGCATTACTTTTTGGTGTAAGTAACTGAGTTAGTAACGGAGTTACTTTTGAAATAAAGTAACTAGTAACTGTAACTAGTTACTGGTTTTCAGTAACCAACCCAACACTGATTCATACACACTGACCACCAAACTTTATAGTTTTCTGCTGTTTTTGATAGATTAAAAGAATGGATTTCATATATTACATATAGTGCTTGTTAGAGGACCTAAAATACTGTACACTCTACGAAAAAAACTTATTTGACTGGCTTCAACAAAAAGCGAGGACAATGAATCAGCATTAAGAAATATTATTTAGGCTCTATCCCAAAAAGGTTCCTAATTTAGGCTAGTACTGGGCACCGTCAAGACCATTACCATAATGGCTGACCTATAATAATTCTCTGTAATAGACACCATACCACACTAATGGGACACAGTATTTTGCCTGAAGTAATGGTCTGCACAAAAGACATATCTAACTACAAAATGAATGACATCATGGCACGCATTCAGCTCCCACCCTATTTATTTAACAGCACGAGTCCAGCTCGTGTTCGTGTATGCAGTGAGTCTAAGAGCCTCAAATGTGTGTCATCTAATATCCCATCCAGGTTGCACAGTGGGCTAGAAGTGGCATAATGTGTATGCAAGTCTGGCACAGCGAGGGTCTGAAGAAGTGGTTAAAGTCTCCACACCACCAGGCTCCAACTTTTATGCATACATTTTATGTAATTTTTTTTTCCTGATGGGATTCTCTGAGATATGGTTACACTTAAATAAACTACTGCCCTGCTGGAAGCATTGCAAATACTGTAATAGAGCTGCAAAAATGTGATCGTCTTGGTTAGATCCTCTCTCCTCGAGTGGAAACCTACTTTGAAGACCTGTAACAGCCTCACAACAGCCGAATAAACAACATCACGACTGTGTCTAAAAGTATTAGGGCTGCACGGTTTAGAGAATGACAAAAAACTATTTGCGATTGTTCTCTCCAAAATTGGAATTTGAGTTGCGATTTTTGTATTTTATACATATAAATGCATAAAACTGAGAAAATAGGGAGTCCATCAACATATTCTTGTCTCAATGTCCCACATATTAGAACAATATGCATTAATTTACTTTCGAAAATATTTGGTTTTAGACTCAGAGCTTTTGTCTACATCATGCTTTTAAACTGAAAAAAATAACCCAAAAAACTGTACAGTGTGTAACTTAATCCTAATATATAATAATAAAACAAATAACAAGGTACCGTATTTTTTGGACTATAAGTCGCAGTTTTTTTTCATAGTTTGGCCGGGGGTGCGACATATACTTTGGAGATACATATACTTTGGAGCGACTTATGTGTGAAATTATTCGCACATTACTGTAAAATCCATCCATCCATCCATTTTCTACCGCTTATTCCCTTTCGGGGTCGCGGGGGGCGCTGGCGCCTATCTCAGCTACAATCGGGCGGAAGGCGGGGTACACCCTGGACAAGTCGCCAGCTCATCGCAGGGCCAACACAGATAGACAGACAACATTCACACTCACATTCACACACTAGGGCCAATTTAGTGTAAAATATCAAATAATATTATTTATCTCATTCGTGGAAGAGACGAACAAATGTCAGCAATCGTCACACACACGTCAGCAAACGCCACACACACATCAACAAATAAGAATTTGGCGGGGGAGGGTCATGGCAGAAGTTCATTGTGGGTCATGGAATGCTAACTGCTATATGCTATGTGCTACTGCCGTAGCTATTAAAATAGATAATTTCATCGTTGGCGGTAACTTATAAAAACTGAGAGGGGCTGAACAAAAATGGCACCGAAAAGAAAATTATGTACTGCAGATTACACAATATCAACGAATACTATTTATCTCATTCGCGGAAGAGACAAAGAAAATGTCAGCAATCGTCACACAGACGTCAACCAATAAGAATTTGGCGGGGGAGGGTCATGGCAGAAGTGCATTGTGGGTCATGGGATGCTAACTGCTATATGCTACTACCGCAGCTATTAAAATGGATCATTTCAACGTTGGCGGGAACTTATAAAAACTGGGAAGGGCTGAACAAAAATGGCAACGAAAAAGAAATCATGTACTGCAGATTACAAGCTGGACGTAGTTTAATATGCAGCAGAAAACGACAAGAGGAAGTGGCGCATATCTTTGGAGTTGGCAGAGTTGTTTAGAAGCAACATGGAAGAAAATGTCATCGGATTTATCGATTAGGAGTGACAGATTGTTTGGTAAATGTATAGCATGTTCTATATGTTATAGTTATTTGAATGACTCCTACCATAATATATTACGTCAACATACCTCTTGCGGGTATTCAATGCATTAACTAAAACCTTGATGTAGATGAATCGTGTAGCCCTAAAAAGTATGCTTCATGGAAGACTGCATCCTGGCCGTAGAGGTCATTTTTAGGGCCTCAAAATGGGAGGTTGGGGTGTGAGCGAACTGAGAACAAAACCAACCTTCCACCTAGGGCTGCACGATTAATCAACATCGAATCCGAATTGAGGTTTGAATTAGTGCAAAAATGTAACTGCAAGGGGTGGAGATTTTTTGTCTTTTACCCCCACTGTCACCGCCATTTGACTGACCGACATGTTCGCCAACCAGAATTGATGCCTTGCGACTTTTGAATGCTGGCCAATCAAAAGTGTTTACAGGAAACAGCAAGTTTGTGTCTGCTGAAGTGGAGGCAGTCAGTATGTTAATAACAATCCCCACTTATTTGAATCTTGCAAAAAGTTTTGATGATTGAACTTCAGAAGCTCTGATGACTCAAAATGATGGAGAGAAGTTGACATCAGAGAAGTTTGGCAGTTAAATTGGGTTTGAGAAAACAGAAGAGCTGCAAATGCGAAGTTTGTCGTCGTATCTTTGCCAAATACAGAAGAAACAACACTAACATTTATTAACAGTAAAAGAATCACCACCGACAACAGTGGGAGCCTAACCTACTTTGAAACGGGTGGAAGACACAAACAGGTTACGACAAGTGGCCAAGAAAGGTACGACAAGTGGCCAAGAAAGGTGCAAGCAAACATAAATTACAGCAGCATTTGCATCAATGATACCTTGTGAAAATAGCTCATGTTTGTTCTGATGGTATTGTATAATGATTTATTGATGAGAGTTAATGCAGAATCAGTCATACTTCTGTTAATATACAGTCAGAGGCCTAAATGTATGTACCTAAACTGTTTCAGGCTTATTAGATCGTGTTTATTTGTTTAAGCTGCCCAAGTTTACATGCATGCAATGATTTTATCCCATATGTCTTATTGTGCCATTGTCTGGGGACAGGCCAAGAAAATGTGTAGTGAAGCCTCTGTTGTCGTTATATAAACAAACACTAAAGACATTTGATCAAAAACCGATTAAGCCAATCATGGCCTTATTACTCAAAAATATAACAAGATGAGTTTTGATAATTTTATAAAAGTGGGTTAGCCCCTGATGTGATGTGTCAAAAAATACAAAGATACAATAGTGAAGGTTTGCAGACTCGAGCTGCAGTCGATGGGAGCTGTAGGGTGTAAACATGCCGAACTGCTCTGGATCAGTCTGCGTTCTCAGTGAAGGCCTCACCTTTGTGGAACTCTTTGCCACTGGAGTTAAAGTCACAGTTGGACATTAAACCTTTCTCCACAAAACTGAAAAAAGTGGCTTAAGGAAAATCAGAAGCGTGAGCACGAGAAATTGATTTTATTAGGATATTATTATTGTACTTGTCTTAATCTTTTGTATGTTTCAAACTTTTCTCAACTTTTTTTTTTTAAAGCCTTACAAGGGACTAGGGTTTCAAATTAGCATGTGGCTAGAAATCTTATGTACTTTGACATCGGTTACCTGTGGGTAGCAATATTTAATTGTACTGTCCCCGTCAAAACAAATAAATAAATAATACTTAAGTTCCAATGTCTAATGATAGGCATATCTGTAAAAGCACCTCTTGATCTATTAAGGAACTACGCAATCTGTCATTTTTGTGGGTCATTTGCAAAAAGATTAAATATACAGCTCAAATATGAATTATTTTTGACCTATTTACATCGTAGAGACGTCACTCAAATTTGAGATGGAATGAAAAAATAATCGAACAAAAATTGAGCAAAACCATTCACAGTGAGAGGGAAAGGAAGGCAACAACATTTTGTACAAGGTCTGAGGAAAGTGGGTGCGATGCAAATGCTTTTAGTGGCTGAATGCTCATCAACCCTGCAGCACTTAACATAACAATGCAAGTGCTCCCAGTTTCCATGGAAACATATTTTCGAACCCTTTAAGAAGGAAGGCAAGTGCAGAAAACATTTTTATTTGCAGACCATCATCAGAGCCATCCACATTACCTCCCATTTTGTAGAGAGCAATTTGACGCCAATGTGTCACTTCATTAACAATTTCACACTTAATGGATTGTGACTAATCATGGAAAGCAGCGGTTGTTGCTTAATACAACATGTTGTGTTTGGTCACACACTTAAAAGCGCTCTTTTTTTATTTAAAATTAAAAAAAAGCAAACACTTACACAAGTGCCAAGCCAAGGTAGTTGGAGGTGCTGCCCCAGTACATAGGATTATCTATGAAGCTGAAAGGAAAGCCGGTCACCTTGTCATCCATCAGAATACCAAAGTAGTCACCTTGAGAATACAATATATACAGGTGTCAATACAGTCATGTGATGTCACTATGTCAAACTTTGGAAATATACTGTGTAATAATAATAATAACAATAATAATACATTTGCAATTTAAAAGATAACTATAAAACAACAACAGATTAAATCAACACATAAATTAAGGACAGCAAAGTGAGGGTGCAATTTTGAACAGGTGGGTTTTGAGTCTTGATTTAAAGGTATAAAACCAGTCGATATTATGAATGTCAGATGTTAGAGAATCTTAGAGATTAGGAGCTTTCAGTCACTCTGCTACCAAACTTAGAAACTTTGTGGTGCTGTGGCGGGCAGAAGACACAGCAAGGAGGATGCAAGAGGACAATCCAGAGAAGTGTGCTGGAGGAGGTCAGACAAATAACGAGGAGTGATGACGTTGATGGCTTTGAAGTTACACAGAAGAATTTTGCAGTTCATTCTTAGCCTGCAGGGTTTCTGCATGATGTGATGGATAAGGGGCTTTCGGCTATGATTCAGGCAGGAGTTACGGACCAGTTGGAGCTCGTAGAGGAACCTTGGGTAGGGCAAATAGGAGGAATGTGCAGTAATCATTGCGGGAAGTGACCAGACTGTGAACAAGGATGGAGGTAGCATGGACAGTAAGAGAGGGGAGTAATCAGGTAATTTTGCGAAGATGGAAATAAGCAGAGCAGGTGATGTTATTAATATGAGATTTAAATGACAGTGAGCTAGTCAAGATGACACTCTTAACATGAGGGAAGGGGGAGACGCAGAGGTTGTCAATAGTTTGGTAAAATAATCAAATTTCAAAGTCAACAGTTTCTCACTATTAGGACAATTTCAGTTTTATCACTGTTCAATGTAAGGAAGTTTAAGTGAATCAGTCTGTTACTACAGCTAAGCAGAAGGTGAGGGAGGTTAGTGGATGTTGAATTCACTGAAGACTAAAGGGGGTGAGGTAGGTAATGAAAAAAGTGCCCCAGGACAGATCCATGGGACACACCTGTTGTGACTGCAGAGTGGTCACACTTGAAAGATGTAAGCCGTACGAAGTGAAAGTGCCTGTAAGATGAAATGAGTGAAACTTGTCCAGGGAAGTGTTAATGATGCCAATGGATGAGAGTCTGTTAAAGAAGATTGGATGAGAGATGGGTCAAATGCTGCACTGTTCTAGGAAGATGAGGACGGATCAGCAGCAGTCAGAAGGTTGTTGGTGATTTTTAATTGGGCAGTTTATGTACTGTGATGAGGAGAAGACTGGACTGGTAGGGTTTACAGGGGGACTTCTGGGTGAGTAGGTGAAGTTGTAGTTGGGAGGTGAATTTTGGAGATGCAAGTTAAATGGGACAAATATTATTGTAATTTTTGGTATCGGAACCAGGTCTTTTCAAAATTTGAGAAACAGCTTCTGTCTGGAAATGTGTCGGAACAATGCCGGAAGGTGAAGAGTGAATGATGACGAAAATGAGGAAAAGCAGAGAGTAGAGGCATTATTTGACTAGGGTTGGTAAGGACAGGGGCTCAAACGAACATGTGGACAATTTGGATTTATGAATGAGGTTGGAGATTTCTGACAGAGTGGGTAGTACAAAACTTGAAAGAGAAAGGAATCATAAAGTAAAATGTGAATTAGTTTTTCTGTAAAAAGAGCATGATTGAATGGCAAGTGTCAATTTAGTACAGCCTGGGGGAAAGAGTCTTGTGGTTGAAGAATGTTGTTAAACAGTGAAAACAGCGTTTTAGTGTTGCCATTGTTAGAATTTTATAAGGTTGGGGTACTAATGGGATTTGGTTTGAGTGATATAGTCCTTGCTAAGAGAGGGAAGTGTTGGGTGCTATTCCTTGTGAATGTTGAAACCAGTTCTATAGTCGCTGAAATTAGCGCCATTTTGTCTTCTATGTACGGAGTTCATTTTTGTAATGTGTTACCTGTTCAGCGGGAATTGAGAGATTGGACGGGAATTAAATATTGTCAATATAGGGGTAGAAGTTGTCGATGTTAATGTCCTTGATATTCTAAAATGTGATGATACGAGGAGACTTGATTTTAGAGGCGAGGACGGTGGTGAATGAAAGGAGAATATGGTGAGTAACATGAAGTTTTTCAGCGAAGGCAGTGAGACAGGAACAACAAATTACATAAAAAATATGCTCTTTTATGTGTGTCAGAAAGTTAATGCATTATTGTAAAACTGTCCAAGGATGATAAAAAGGGAGCCTTGGTTTTTACTTTTGCAAAAAAGCTCTTTATTTTTCACAAATGTTTGCGAGATTGTGAGCTTATTTTTTGGCTACGTATCTGTTGCATTATACATGATACGCCATAGTCGAGGACAGGAGCATATATAGATATATAATACAATTTGATATACTTGCCATTTTTTACAATAGATTTCTATGGCTTTCTATTTCTAGTCTAAAAGTTATGTATTCAGATTTTGTGAAATATTACATACACAAATACACATATGTATGCTTTTGGTGCAATTTTCCATGCCTAAACCACTGTTAATGCTAATTACTTGTGCAATAGGGCTATGTGCTATGATAACAAGTCGTTAATTTACTAGGCCAAGAGGGAAGTGTATTTTTTCTTCCTTAAGCACATTTATTATACACAACAATTTAGCACACATGTACTTAAGCACTAACACTTTTCCATCTTACGCATATTATCTACATACCTCATTTCCATATGAGTTGGGAAATTGTGTTAGATGTAATTATAAACGGAATACAATGATTTGCAAATCCTTTTCAACCCATATTCAGTTGGATATGCTACAAAGACAACATATTTGATGTTCAAATTGATAAACAATTTTTTTTTGTGCAAATAATCTTTAACTTTAGAATTTGACAAAGAAGTTGGGAAAGGTGGCAATAAATACTGATAAAGTTGAGGAATGCTCATCAAACACTTATTTGGAACATCCCACAGGTGTGCAGGCTGATTGGGAACAGGTGAGTGCCGTGATTGGGTATAAAAACAGCTTCCCAAAAAATGCTCAGTCTTTCACAAGAAAGGATGGGGCGAGGTACACCCCTTTCAATCCAATCAAATCCACTTTATTTATATAGTACATTTCAAAGTTTCCAAAGTGCTGCACAACAATATTAAAAACAACATTCACACTTTGTCCACAACTGCATGAGCAAATAGTCAAACAGTTTAGGAACAACATTTCTCAAGTCAAGTCAAGTCAGCTTTATTTAAATGGGTTGCACTTGTATAGCGCTTTTCTACCTTCAAGGTACTCAAAGCGCTTTGACACTACTTCCACATTTACCCATTCACACACACATTCACACACTGATGAAGGGAGCTGCCATGCAAGGCGCCAACCAGCACCCATCAGGAGCAAGGGTGAAGTCTCTTGCTCAGGACACAACGAACGTGACGAGGTTGGTAATAGGTGGCGATTGAACCAGGGACCCTCGGGTTGCGCACGGCCACTCTTCCACTGCGCCACGCCGTCCCAATTTGTCAATTTCTTTACATGTAAGACATACAAAGGTATCGAAATTATGTTTCTCACTCTCCCATGCGTAGACAAAAAGAAAAGAAAACACAACAGTAAAGTGTAACGTGAATATGTCTACCTACTAAAGTGACAATGTATATAGTTCCTGTTGTTTTTAAATAGGATATGGCTGTAAACAATGAGTGTTTCATCAGTAGTGCAAATACTTGTGATATACACCACATGGGCTCAGGAACACTTCAGAAAACCACTGTCACTAAATACAGTTTGTCGCTATGTCTGTAAGTGCAAGTTAAAGCTCTACTATGCAAAGCGAAAGCCATTTATCAACAACATCCAGAAATGCCACCTGCTTCTCTGGGCCCGAGATCATCTAGGATGGACTGATGCAAAGTGGAAAAGTGTTCTGTGGTCTGACAAGTCCACATTTCAAATTGTTTTTGGAAATATTCGACATCAGGTCATCTGGACCAACGGAGAAGCGAACCATCCAGACTGTTATCGACGCAAAGTTCAAAAGCCAGCACCTGCGATGGTATGGAGGTGCACTAGTGCCCAAGGCATGGGTAACTTATACATCTGTGAAGGCACCATTAACGCTGAAAAGTACATACAGGTTTTGGAACAACATATGCTGCCATCTAGGCGCAATCTTTTTCATGGACGCCCCTGCTTATTTCAGCAAGACAATGCCAAGCCACATTCAGCACGTGTTACAACACCGTGGCTTCGTAAAAAAAGAGTGCGGGTACTTTCCTGGCCCGCCTGCAGTCCAGACCTGTCTCCCATCGAAAATGTGTGGCGCAATATGAAGCGTAAACTACGACAGTGGAGACCCTGGACTGTTGAACGACTGAAGCTCTACATAAAACAAGAATGGGAAAGAATTCCACTTTCAAAGCTTCAACAATTAGTTTCCTCAGTTCCCAAACGTTTTTTGAGTGTTGTTGAAAGAAAAGGTGATGTAACACAGTGGTGAACATGCCCTTTCAAAACTACTTTGGCATGTGTTGCAGCCATGAAATTCTAAGTTAATAATTATTTGCAAAAAAAAAAAAAAGTTTATGAGTTTGAACATCAAATATCTTGTCTTTGTAGTGCATTCAATTGAATATGGGTTGAAAATGATTTGCAAATCATTGTATTCCGTTTATATTTACATCCAACACAATTTCCCAACTCATTTGGAAACATGGTTTGTACTATGGGGACTTTATTCTTGACCTGTCTTGAGCTGCGATCATGCAGCATAGCAGCAAACTACTGTTATATGGGTGTTTTTATTTTTTTAATATTATATCTAAATCTGTGTTTTTTATTGTACAGTTTGTGTCTGATGTTAACTTTTTATGGACCTTGTTGTATTTACCATCACTCTGCCAAGGACTGCAGTTGGAAATTAGCCTTTGGTTAAAAGCTGGCACATTTACATTTTACATGTTAATTAAAGTGCATGTAACAAAGACATAGCAAACATAAAAAATGTTAACTTCATATCAGGAGTTGTTTTATACAAACTAATTGGTTTGTTAAAGTGGGACATGCAACAGATACATCGGAGAATATGCAGCTCTTTATAAATGATTTAACGTTTCGGAGTCGCCGAGTAGCAAATTCGTCACTGACCTGTACTGGTTTTAGGACCGGTGGTTTGGGACTATTGGTTTAGTGGACCAAAATTTACTTACACGGAGAGTTAGCCAAACTGGCTAAACTGGCTAATACCCTGTGATCGGTAGTCCGTCAGGTGTTTTAACAAGGTGCGAAACATGTGTTTTATGTGCGCACAAATGTTACTTTGCCGATTTAATCTGGCAACCCTTTTGCAGAGATTCACTTCCCACTGAAAGGAAGTCAGTGGTGCAAAAATTGGCCAGCAGTAGAACTTCGATTATTTTCTTGACATGCAGGAAGTATCTACTTGTATATATTTTAGTGTACTATTTTCTATCACCATAAAATATCAGAGGTAGTGGATATTGACAAGACTGGGTCAAGTAATCAATGTTGAACTTTGAGCGGCAATAATATAACAGGAATTCGACAAAAAGTTACTTTTTTTTTTATCCTTGGAAGGAATTCAATCTACAGAAGAGGGTAAATATTACATGATAAAGTATCAGTGGAATGGAAAAACAAGTTACCTCTATATTGAAGGTATTGTAATAAATATCTGATTTATAACAACAAAATACTTACTAAGTTTGCGATTAAATAAACATGATCAGAATAGTATCAATCGCACAGATATTTCCGAGCCAATTTGAGAGATAATGAACAAGCCAGTCACGTGATCCTTGAAGTAGCGTTGAGAACCTCAGACCTTTCCCCCAACAACAACATTCAGACTTTGTGAGAGCCAACAACAAATACTTTGGAAAAAATTATGATTCAGAGCCTTATATTTTTGATCCTGAATATAAGGAGGGTGAGCTACAAGTTTTAAAAGCTGACTGCTGGACAGATCCAACCTAAGTGAAACAATATGTGGCAATGGAAGTATTGCTAAGTGCTAAACAAGAAATACAAACTACGAATATAACAAAATGATCACTTACTGTACAATGTCTGCTCTCACAGCGATGACGACTAACAGGATTTTAAATTATTTCTGTTTAGATGAAGAAATATTCATTATTGACACAAAGGGTTAAAAGTAAAAGTTGCTGCAGACACCGTCTTTGGTTGACCTTTTTTCTCCGGCATACATTGAATGTCACAGATGAATAACGTCTAGATTCATAGCTAAATCCTCCTATTCATCAGATGAGAGGCATGATTTATAATCTAGTTTGACAAGGCGAGACGCAATGTAGATCCAACAGGACATCGCCAGCTCAATGCTGCAGCACAAGATAGGAGTTAGCTCTCCGTTATGAATCCACTAAAAATCGTTTGTTTGCGTTAGCGCTTATAATAAAAACGGTGTCACCATTTAGTTAGCATTCAGGTCACAATATGTAAATAAAGTATTGTTGATGGGATTTGGATGGATATTTAGGGTGTTGTGTGGGCAAAATAAAGAGTCCACATTGACTCAATTGTTAGCTGACTTTTTATTCATTTATTGTATTTATCTATGCTGTAGAATGCATTACAAAAAAAAACACATGTGCTTTATGTTTTACATAGGGTTTGTAATTGATAGACAGCACATTTCTTTGTAATTTTTGCATATTTCCAGTGTGACTGATCTTCTGACATGGTCAGAGTACACAAGCGTTCCCATCCTGACGTCATCCGACCCCGAGTCTACGGAAATTTCTGAAGACATTCGGAGGGGAATATTCAAAATGGCCGTCTGAAATTGTGGAATTTTGGGATGTTTAGATAGTATATTTACATACTTTGTGGATTGTAAATACAATTGGATATGGTTTAATGGATACAACGAAACACAATTAAGTACATCAAGTCAACTTGTTTTTCCACTCTACTGGTACTTTCAAGGGGGGACTGCACCTTTTTTTAAATGTTGTCTATCATTTACAATCATTATGAAAGACATGACGATGGATGTATTTTTACAAAATGCATCCTAACTTGTAAATAAATGTAAATAAAAGTCCACTAATAACGGAGTCAATTGGAAGTAATATATTGCACCCATAAATTCCTCTACAAAAAAAAATTCCATAAAGCGCCAATATAATTCCATTTTTATTTTGTGACTTGAATATTAACCAAATATAAGCGATATTGGTATTATATGCGCTAACACAGAAAAACTACTTTTAGTGGCGCCGTGATCAGAGGGAGCTAACAGCTTGTGCTGCTGTATTGACATCAGCGGCTGCAGTGAGCTGCTTTCACGCCTCTGATCTCGAAAGTTTATTCTCGATCATAAATAATGTCTCTCACCTGGATAGTAGAAGGATGAAGACATAATCTGAAGATTTGGTCAACATTGGCATCTAATTTAGATCCAGAAATGGTGAGAAAAACCCAAAAAGAAGCTTGGACAGCAATTGGTTCCACCCTCTTTTTTCTTTGCCAGTGATTCTTCATCTAAACGAGACTATAATAACATTCTATCAGTCGGTATAGTAATGACAGCAGACCTTGTACAGTAAGGTATTGTTTATTATGTTCGTTGGTTCTCTTGAAAGTCTGCAGTGAGTAATAATCAGTGATGGTGAAAAAAAAAAAAGAGAACGTTGTGATGCGCTTTTAAAATTAACTCACCGGCAAATGCTTAAAATGACCAAAATAAGTAAATATTACATTTTATGAATGTGCCTGTTGCTACGTTACATACAGTATATACTTACAGCGTGTATATAAAACCTTGATGGAGGAGTTTGGATATTTTTTAGACCACTTTATAGGCAGAATAAAGCGACTCTTACTGTATATGCTCCATTGTAAGCCGACTTTTGATCGCATTTATTCAATATTTAGAATACATAAAAACAGCAAAAACATACGTGTTCTTGTGTTACATAATATTGAGAATGATAGACAAAATTCTAAATAAAGTGCAGTTCCCCTTTAAGTTTTTTAAGGCAACTGTTTACTGCATTCTCAGCACCATGTCATGCTGGCCAGATATTGTGGGCCCACGCACACAAACCCATGGCCTTGTTTTCTGTTAAAGAGAGGCTGTTGTCCTCAAAGTTACGTAACAATTGCAATGGTGCACACTTAGTGAAAACCCTGCAGGTACGAATTGAAGAAATTATACTAACAAATGTGTTTACTTTTGAGTTGGGAAAAAAACCCAAACACCATAACAATGGTGGTCTAGTGTTAGCTTGTCAAAGTGACACAATTAAAAGCTAAATTAAACTTTATTGTACATTATTGTTTGGAAAAAGGGCAACCTGGTTTTACTTAAATGTGCATGGTAGCATCAGTAGTAACGATTATCAGTAAGTTCTGATAAGAGTCTGGACCCAGCGGCAGGTGGCCGGCACATTATTGCCCTGTGTAATTGGATTGCCTTTGTTTCTGCTCCATCACTTTGACTCATCAGGTCACCGTGACTGCAGGTACTTAATATCGAGCAAAAAAGGTGCATGGAATCAACACGTTTTTCCCCCAAAGGCCCGTGTGTGCCCAAAGTAGGAGGTATTTCCATGCATGATTTTCCCTCTGTGGTTAATTTAATTGAAAATATTTGTACTATTACTGTGCAGGTGACATTCATAAGGTAGGGGGTTCTATTTTACAATGATATAAAGATTTCACCATGCATATTATTGTTTTACTAACTTAATTTTAATGCAGCAATTACATTTATTAGTCATGTAACAGGATTTGAAAATACACTAAATACATATAGTAGAAGCATTGGGTCCTGAAAAAGTTATCTTGACATACAGTTTCTAAATATTGTTGCAAAAAAGAAAGGCAAAATATAAGATTGAAAACTGGAGATCTAACTGCTTTTGATACTTACCAAGGAATGTTCCTGTGAATCCAAGAGCTAGAAAGCTGCTGACCACCAGCAGAGAACCCAATACGATGAAAAATACACCAAAGTAGAACACTTCTGGCCTGTCCAACAACTCCCACCTGGCTCGGGTCTTCATCACCACAGTCATGCTGCAAGAAAAAAAGGGTCTCGCTGTCATTGGAATAGGATTGGATAGTTTAGCTGAGATAGGCACCAGCGCCCCCCGCGATCCCAAAGGGAATAATCGATAGAAAATGGATGGATGGAAAGTCTTTATATATCCTGCGGTGACAATGTGACAATGTTAATGTGTTATTTTAAGCAAGATTTTAAGTGATATTGGAGTGGCACCTGCAGGAAAATTCAAAAAGCAAAGGAGTTTAATGTTAAGAAATGAAATGTTAAGAAATTTAAGAGGAATCCGTCAAGGTCTTATAAGGACGATTAAAAGAAAAGCTGATGTGAATAACAATGGAACATGACTGTCAGGGAGGGACTCGCATGGCTGCGGTAGTTTTGACCTCCAAGATGCAGGAGACAGGAGGACGATGTGCAGGTAAGAGTCTTTTAATTCTTACAAATAGCTCAAGGAGGTGCAGCAGGGAAGTGCACGAAAGCGTAAGCAGTCTACAAGAAACAAGATAGTATGTGACATTGAGACACAAAAACAATCCTCGAGCCCTCACGAAAGGGCGAGGCAGGCATTTATGGAAGCCAGCTGATTGACAACCACTACCAGGTGTGGCCAGGCTGCCAATCAGAGGCAGGTGAGGGGAAAGAGCGCTGAGAGAGACAAGCAGGAAGAAGGAACCAAACATAAGAGCGCTACACAGGAAATAAATGAACTAAGGGAGCATAACCAGACGTAAATGTGACGGATCGTCATAATGACTGTAGTCAAATTGTATGAAAACATATTTAATAAGAGGCAGACAATTCGCTCATGAGTACAACACATTGTGAGCTTGATTGATTAATTTCCATTAAATGGAGTGAGAGGACATACAAAGTGCCAATAAATAGAAAGCTGCTCTACTGACATACCTAAATACAAATGAGGCCTTGCTTTTCTAAGTATTAGCATTACTGAACACTGTCACGATCATTACATTTTTCCTTTAATAAATATGTAGCCCACATATTTTTGGGGTCTATTTAGGTAATGCAATGCAGGTGTAAGGCTAAGGCTTTTTAGAAATTATGACTGGGTAGGAATGGGTTTGGAATTTGGTGCCATTATAGGTAAAGTATTAACTAAAATTCGTAAAATCAGATGGTACCAATTTTCAAGGTTGCATGTGACGTAACAACTGGTCACAGACTGGACAGCACTGTTATCATTATCAGCTCATTATTACATGTTGAAAATATCCATCCAGTTATTCATTTTGTACTGCTTGTCCCTTTCGGGGTCGCGGGAATGAACCCAGGATAGCTCAGGACCTTCGTATTGTGAGGCACATGCACTAACCCCTGTCTCACCGTGCTGCCCATGTTGAAAATATATATTTTATTATTAAATAAATTCCCACATGTACACAGACAAAAGTACCAAACATTGGAACAGTGAGTACCTATACAGATTCGCTGGTGCCGGGAAATGGTACTGTTTTGGTTGAAATGTGAAAGGTACCCATCCCAATGACTGAACCTTATATATTATACCAGGGAATATGAATAATACTTTTCTTTACATTAGTTTTATTTCCTGCGATGAGGTGGCGACTTGTCCAGGATGTACCCCGCCTACCGCCCGAATGCAGCTGAGAGAGAGGCTCCAGCACCACCCGCGACCCAGAAAGGGACAAGTGGTAGGAAATGGATGGATGGATTCTTTTATTTCACTTGTGAAATTGTATAAGTATAAGAGCTGTCAGTAACTTGCTCAAAGATAAACTGCGCCTGAGCCCATTGTTGGGCCATAAGCGGCCCCAAGAGGTCTGCCAAAAATATATTTTTCTCAGCTGTGGTCCAAATGTACCGCAGTGGTACTCAGTTGTTATTCCACTTTTCCACTACTTGTAACGGTAATGACATTATCATACAAACCGAAGAATCTGGAGCTTAAGTTACAGGGAAGCACTCAAAATATGACCAAAGTGGTGAAACAATACTTTAATTTGGATTTATGTAGTTAAACATTTATTTATTTTAGCACTGCATAATTGAATATACATTTATTTTTCATTAGTTTTATCAGTCTCTTCCTTTGCTGTAAATTTGATAAGTATTTTTTTTGTAATCAGCCTGACCTAAGTCTTGAAAATAATATTTGTGATTAACATGTGGTTTCATATCATTTGACAAGGTTTATCCTTTTAAACTGCATGTAGGTTAGATATAATTATTGAATACGATAAAAAACAACAGTAAGAATACTAATGAGGTGTTAATATCAGGAAAAGTTGGGCCCCAAGGCCAAAAAGGTTAAGAACCCCAGACTTATGTCATCACTAGCGGTTTAACATAACATATACATTTTTACAATGTATATATCTGTCATATTTACTAATTGTAGTGAATAATAATTTTTGTCAGCCTGAAGAATTAGTCTTGCGTTTATTATGTCACTCACCGCTGTCCGTCCAGAGAAGCAACAAAAAATGTGTAGTCATGTTAGTGTTACTGTATACTGTAATATACATTAATTGACAGTTTAGCGACATGTTAGTTGCCAAACCTTGCCAATTCGCTAATATTAGGTAATTATATTTTGGGAAGTTAGCGACCTCTGAGCAGCCACTTAAAGGTTGCAAACAGCCTCTGCAATGCTAGTTAGTATCGTATGGGAGATGTATCCCTGATTGTGTAATAGTACACGCTTCTGCCTTTCATAAAAAGCAAGGCTTGCAAAATCTTTCATTTGAAGCTGACTAATATGAGAGTTCAAAAGGTATGCTGGGGTCTTGGGTGGTGTTTGTCTGAATGCCATGCACTTTTAGTCAGTCAAGATGGATCCAAATCAAAACCAGGCTTGTGGTTATTAAGAAAAAACTGGGTTAGGAGGTCTGCGCTGTGACTCTTATGGTGTTGTTGCTTTGTTATAAAAGATGCACAAAAAAGGAATGTATTGGGCCCAGATGTCAGACAGAAAAAAAAAAAATGCTAAACTGTGCGTTAAGTAAGCTGGGGCGGCAGGACGTACTGCTGCGTTTCAGAATAAGAAAAGGGAAATGGGAGGTGTGGGCAGGAGGGTTAGTAGGTGTGAAGGCTGATTTCTGAATAGGGTTTTATTGATAGAAAAACAGCATGGTTTTACAGTATTTTCAGCAAACTAAAGCTCATGCAATTTATGTTAATTCTGGGATAATTGTTCCTTCTCTTACATGTTTTTGTAGATTCTCAGTCATCCTGCTCATGGTCAACAGCGAGGGTTAAATCAAAGCAACTGGACTCTTGTTTCTTTAAGCCATTTTACCTTTCATCCAAAAAGCTTCTTCGGGGTAGAGCTTCCCCATTGAAGCACCTGGGGGTGGTCACTAGGGGTAGACTGGGGCAAAAATGTGGCCTTCAATTATTGGTCTAGACTGGAACACCACAGTCTACATACACTGTGCCAAAAAAAATGTATTGGCTCTGGCGTGTTGTGTCTGTAGCTTAATGTCCCCAGCATAGTTACCAAAGCAAGGCAAGGCAAAACAAAATAAATAATAAAACAACCATCCGTTTGCCCATTATTGATTGGCCCACTCTGTAAAAATTCCGGTACCACCAATGACCAATCAACCCCTGGTCGTTGGCCTGTCCTAAAAATAAAGTTCTGCTTCTGTGAAGACATTTGACAATATCTATTTATATTATTTTATTTTTTTATCTGTTGGATGTTTTTTGTCTATTTGTAATACATTTATGTTCTAGTTAATCCTACTATTTACAGGGCACCTTAACACCGAACCAGCGGTACACCGATGCAAGAAAACTAGGGCAGACCGGGCTATCTTGCTGGTCCCTTTCCGGCAACATAATTTGAACCACAGGTTCAGAGAGACCCACATGTCCAAACAACGTCGAAGGGACCCTTGAATCAACAATTTTTCTGTGAATTCCTCGTTCACAATTCTCTCGCCAAAATCCCTTATTCGTGGCCGCTGCATGAGGTAAGTATGTTGCCTTTGAGCGAATACCCGCTGTCTTCGTCTTCTCTTAAATCACGGCAACAGCAGTGGCTGCAATTGTAATCACAGCTCCCAAACCGTGGAATTGCAAAACGTCCATTTTCCTTAAAGTTGAGTCTCGTGGGACGAGATTTTGCGAGAATTACGGCTCATTATGCAAGACACCCTTTAATGGAAACACCTTCAAGTCGCAAATGTAATTGGTCAAAGTTTTGAAATATCGCTTTTCTTCTAAGAACATTTTTTTTTTAATTCACCAAAAGGTCTGAGAACAACAACGCAACTGGGATTCGCTCTTGCAACCCTCGCCACCCCGAAAGGGACAAGCGGTAGAACATACTGTAGATGGATTGATGGACAGTTTACACTTACTTTTGAACTGTTTAGAAATATTTTCTATCTGAAAAAGGACCACTGAGTAACTGGTCAAGACAACAGGCAGTTTTCATGGACCACAACAACCAGACACGCATTAGGACCAGTGTCTTTAAAGCGCCAGACAGAAACTCATTCCAATCTTCAATTCTATAATATTAACACATATTCACAGTAATTACGATGTGGTGAACAGGAAAGG
Organism: Nerophis ophidion; assembly: GCF_033978795.1. Taxonomy (NCBI): domain Eukaryota; kingdom Metazoa; phylum Chordata; class Actinopteri; order Syngnathiformes; family Syngnathidae; genus Nerophis; species Nerophis ophidion. The sequence continues at coordinate 52,518,373 of NC_084618.1, forward strand.
TAAAATAATATGATCTTTAACTTTTATCCAACTAATAGATCTGCCAAAACATCCAGAAAAGAAGGGAAATAGTAAAGTCATTTAAAGTCAATAGGGACCACAGGTGTGCCACTGGTCGCGACCAGTCTCATTAGTGCCCTTAGCGGTAAGGACCACCGGTCCCAGGACAGACCACGGAATCGGCTACAAGCCTCCCTCCAAAAACGGCACAGCAGTTAATGGACACAACAGACAAAACATAAATCAAATCCTAAACACGAAAACTGACAAAAGGTCAAACTAAAAAAACTATATAAATAAAGCACAAAAGACTGTAACTAAATGAGTCCAAAAGTTGGGATTTAGGTCAGGGTATATCATTGTGCAGAACAGAGATTAAAATTAAAAGTATAGTTCTGACTCTTCCAATTCTATTTTTTAACTGTAAGACACAAAAAAAAACAAATGGGTCCATTTTAACCATAACCTATTCACATTTGTGCTTTTATTCTTATCATAAAAACATACAGAGAAGGAGGTCGACTAAGTTCATGAATGTCAGCATGGGAAGCAGTAAAGATTGCTTTTAGCAGAGAAAAGTGTCCTTTCCAGATTTGTGTATATACTAAAATGCCAGTTTCCGTTGAAGGTTTTATGTAATCTATTTTTTTCTTAACATTCTGTATTCATCATACAAAAGAGAAAGCTGAATTATAATGGTTTGTGTGTATCCCTTCAGCAGTGAAGAGCAGACAGCAGCAAGGTGATGGAAACGTTTTTTTCATTATGTCCACTTAAACGGGTACAGGCCGCATGCAGACAAAATAACTACTGACATTTTAATGAAAGGTTTTAAAGCTGCACAGACATGACCTACATTTTCAACTGATGGAGGTTCATGATAAATACGAGGCATGTATATTTGGTAACACTATTAAATTAGCAGATTTCTAGCAATAAGCATGTGCCGCAACAATATATGAAGACTAATAAACACCAACACATAATTTGTTATTCCATTAATCTTGCATGTCATGGATTGTATTAAATCATTTGTTCAAGTACTGTTTTTTCAATCAATGGGATTGCAAAAAGACCAACTATCATGTGGCCCAGTTATTTGCTCTTTTCTTTAATATCTGGGTACTGTGCCATCAAGTGGACTGTTGGTATATGTTAAATGTGTGACATATTACGATTTTTTTTCCCTACAATTAAACCACTCTCTTGTGGTCTACATAAAATGTAATGGTGGTCCTTTGGTCAAAACTATGCATTGATTATCTTTTAAAGACAATCTTCAGGCCGCTTGTTGACCGTCTTTTCAGGATGCACTGTTTGATAGGCAGTCTTATTTACGTGCCTCCACTTCAAACTGCCTCTTCTCCACACCAGTCATGTTTTAGCACTTCCATATCATGTCTACTGACAGATACTGTATATACGACATATATAAGTCAGACCTATACACTACTTTGTATTAGAAATGGCAACAACGAAGAATGCATGTACAAACCCCGTTTCCATAGGAGTTGGGAAATTGTGTTGAATGTAAATATAAACGGAATACAATGATTTGCAAATCCTTTTCAAACCATATTCAATTGAATGCACTACAAAGGCAAGATATTTGATGTTCAAATTCATAAACTTTATTTTTTTTTGCAAATAATAATTAACTTGTTTCCAAATATACTTTGAATTGTGGACTCGTCAGACCACAGAACACCTTTCCACTTTGCATCAGTCCATCTTAGATGAGCTCGGGCCCAGCGAAGCCAGCGGTGTTCCTTGGTGTTGTTGATAAATGGGTTTTAACTTGCACTTACAGATGTAGCGACCAACTGTAGTTGCTGACAGTGGTTTTATGAAGTGTTCCTGAGCCCATGTGGTGATATCCTTTGCACACTGATGCCGGTTTTTGATACAGTACCGCCTGAGGGATCAAAAGTCCGTAATACCATCGCTTACGTGCAGTGATTTCTCCAGATTCTCTGAAGTTTTTGATGATTTTACGGACCGTAGATGGTAAAATCCCTAAATTCCTTGTAATAGCTCGTTGAGAAATGTTGTTCTAAAACTGTTCGACAATTTGCTTATAAAGTGGTGACCCTCACCTCATCCTTGTTTGTGAATTACTTAGCATTTCATGGAAGCTGCTTTTATACCCAATCATGGCACCCAACTGTTCCCAATTAGCCCGCACACCTGTGGGATGTTCCATATAAGTGTTTGATGAGCATCCCTCAACATTATCAGTATTTATTACCACCTTTCCCAACTTTTTTGTCACGTGTTGCTGGCATCAAATTCTAAAGCTAATGATTATTTGCAGAAAAAAAAATGTTTATCAGTTTGAACATCAAATAAATGATAAATGATAAATGGGTTGTACTTGTATAGCGCTTTTCTACCTTCAAGGTACTCAAAGCGCTTTGACACTACTTCCACATTTACCCATTCACACACACATTCACACACTGATGGAGGGAGCTGCCATGTAAGGCGCCAACCAGCACCCATCAGGAGCAAGGGTGAAGCGTCTTGCTCAGGACACAACGGACGTGACGAGGTTAGTACTAGGTGGGATTTGAACCAGGGATCCTCGGGTTGCGCACGGCCACTCTTCCACTGCGCCACGCAAAGTTGTCTTTGTAGCATATTCAACTGAATATGGGTTGAAAAGGATTTGCAAATCATTGTATTCTGTTTATATTTACATCTAACACTATTTCCCAACTCATTTGGAAACATGGTTTGTATCTATATGTATATGTATGTATATAGTCTGCCTTACAACAAAAGAATAGAGAAAATGATTGAGCTGATTGGGTATAAGGTCGAACTATGACAGCGGACTGGTGCAAAGATCTTCGGGTAAATGTCTACCATATCTACAGAAATCCACCGATGTCCTAAATGGGAAAAACGTCACAAATCGGGCAAATTCCAACCAGCTCATTTGGAGGAAGTATGAATGAAGGCAAGATTATTTCATAAATATCTGAGCTATGCCTCCATGGTTGGATTTCGCATTTTCGGGAGTTTTGCGGATCCCAAACACACAAAAATAAGTACAATAGGTAATAAAAGCTGGTTTTGCATAATAGGTCTCCTTATAGTGACTAAATAATGTGTTTCAGTCCAGGAAAGAGGTATATGCAAAAGAGGGCTATGATTATCTTCATGAAGGAAAAAAAACAATACGTGCAGTGATACCTTGACGTACGTGTCCAAACCTAACAAGTAATTTAAGAAATAGCTTATTGTAATGCTTTAAGTTGCAAGCAAAATTTGCTATATGAGCCTCCCCACAACAATTTGGTGCAGTGATTGTCAGAACGAATCCTGTAAGAGCTATCCAAAACATCCAGTCTAACTCGGTCGCAGAAGCCTAGACCGAGAGATGCAAGAGAACTTTGTTTATAAAACCATTGGAACAGAGAAAGTGAGTGTGAAAAAGGTAAACAGCGAATGGCCCTCTTCCTATAGTACATCTGAGGCGAAGAAAATGTGAAGAAATGTGCGGAGCTGTCTTCTCTGCCGCAGCGCAGCTGCCGTGCCACACAGGTGTAGAACTGCGCTAGGACTGAGCTCCTAGACCAGCTTTCTTTAATTTCCTCAGGAAGTAAAAACGCTGCTGTGCCTTCCTAACCAGATCGTAGGTGTTGCTTCGGGTTAGGTCCTGGTTAAGGTGCACACCCAGGTGCTGAAAACTAGAGACCACTGTCAGTATCAGTCTGGTACCAGCTCTCCAGGTGCTCCATCCGCGTTGGGGATGCATCCCACTAGAGCTGCGTCCTCAAACGTAGCAATGTGATAGTATTTGGGCTGAGCAGTCATAAGTCAGCATGACAGGGGAGGTGCCGTGAAACTTGACAGTTTGTGGTTGGCTGGTAAAGATATGTTTGGATGAGTTTAGCGCAGTATTTGTGACAAAATTGGAATAGAGAGAGGTGAACCAAGAGTCTCCCACAGTAGTAACCTCTGACCTGACAATGATTATTTCCTGAATATATGGACATACTAGAGTTGTGCGGTGTACCAGTAGAAATAAAGTTTTGAGGTACCGATGAATTAAAAATGGTACTATGCTGCTTTTGAAATATACCGGTACCTTTTTTTTTTCATCTACATGATGTGCGTCACAGTGACAATGCTGGCATAGAAGCCGTGGCGCATGAGATTCAACACACGCATAAACGCGTTTTACTTGCAAACAGAAACAATGTAAAAGCAGAAGAGGGAAAATGGACGTCTTTTGGCTTTAAACCTAATGATAAAGGTGGAGATATAAACACTGAGCCGTGCTGTAAAATATAGCTAACTAGCGGCTAACATCTCTCCGTAGTGTTTAAGCAATTTTTAAATGACTAATCCTTGACTCCATGGCGACAGATAAACTGTTTCCTACAAATATCATCCTTGCAGGACAAGAAATAGATAAACATGCTTAACAACACACCGTATGAGGATACAATAGCTTACCGCTAACAGCAAGCTAGCGTTCCTCAATGTAAACAAAAGAGTGGGCCTGCACAGATACTACAATGATTACATCAAGAGTTTTTATCATCACACAATCTTTTTTTCCTTTAAAAAATTTTCATAATGTTTATAAACTCAGGAAATATGTTTCTGGACACATGAGGACTTTAAATATGACCAATGTATGACCCAGTAACCACTTGCTATCGGATCGATATCCAAATTTATGGTATCACCCAAAACCTATGTAAAGCCAACCTGACTCTTGCGAGATCCTTGTAGTTCGCTGAGCTCCACACAAGGAGGGTCTGGGATCAAAGGCATTGCAAACTCCTTCAAGATAGCAAAATATAATGAACCAATCAGGATCGCCGGGTGGGATTTCATAGTAGATGTGACGTAGCACCGTAGCGACTGTTTGATTCATACAACAATGGTGGCACGCAGCCCTCGCTGCGTTGTGTGCTGACATTGATTTTGCTATTGCAACTATTTTGTCGTATATATCGAATATTAATTCTTTAAAAGATGAACAGAGAACGGTTTTGAAGGCATTTATTGGTGGCAAGGATGTTTTAGCTCTTCTTCCGATCTGGTTTGCATTTCCCAGCGTCGCTCTCATCAGCGTCACGGGTTGATTTTGATGTGAGTGGTTGAAGTAGCACATTATTCAAGATAACGGACAAGTGGTTTATCCAATCACATACAATGATTTTTTTAGAAGGCCCCGGCTTCTGATATACATCTCCTAGTGAGAACTCCCAGATCCTTGTGTGGAGCTCAGCGAACTATACGGATCTGGCGAGAGTCAGGTTAATGTAAATCATCCAAACAACAGAATAATAACTGCTTCTTACATTTTAACGGAAGTGTAGATGGTATTTGTTAAAACAGAAAATAACCAGATATCAACATTAAATGAACAATTGGATTAATAATCCATCCATTTTCTAACGCTTTTCCCTCATATTTGTGACAAAATAATACAATGAGAAATGACACAATATGTTACCGCTTACATCAGCAGCCAAAATAAGAGCCTTTGTCACCCGTTTGCTTACTTACTACTAAGAATAAAGTTTTCTAGTATGTTCGCTGTTATTTAATGACAAAATTGTTCTAAAATTGCGATAAGAAACTTATGTTTTATAAGATTTTTTGTTTGTAAAAAGCAAGTAATGTAATTTTTTCGGAAAAACTATTGAAAAGTATCAGAAAGTATCAAAATACATTTTGGTACTGGTACCAAAATATTGGTATCGGGACAACCCTAGGACAAACTGTACATTTCTGCAAAACAGGGACATACTCCAAAATCTTGTAGAAAGTCTGCCCAGAAAAGTAAAAGCTGAGGAGTATGTGTGTTGCTAGCTGCCAGATTTTTTTTTAGAGCTCTTGTAAGAGCAGGGCCCCGAATATTGTCAGGGACATCTTGAGCCCTGTCCACATTTTTTTCAAATTGCTGCGATCAGGCCAACGGTACTAAAGCATATAAAATGCAGAACCACACGACTGAGCAAGAGTAAGAATGCTGAACTAAAGCTATAATAATAGCTATATACATAGTTATTGATTCAGTTTTCACCTTTTTAAATTATTTATCTTCAGAAACCCATTTTATTGGTATTTCAATATGTGACATTTATCAGTCATATCAATTACAGTTTCATATTACACATACTTTTAAGCTTTGTTTTGCATTGTGCCTCTTCTCGATCTCTATAGAAACACGTTCTCGTTTGGTTGTATCTAAAGATAAATGAAAAAATTAAAAAGCTTGACTTGATTTTAATACTTAAGTATACATAGCGTTTATAGGTATCATTTTTGATTATGGTCCATGACAATGACTACAATCAAAAGAAAAGTGTTCTCTACCTGTGGCTGCGATATACATTGAGGAGGAGGATGATGAAGCCAAAGAAGTAACAGGCAAGGTAGGGACTTCCAAAAATCTTGGAGAGTTTACGTGTCTTGTGCTCCCATCTTGCAACCTGAAGTAAGAAATGGAATAAATGAGACAATGTGCTTTACTCTCTCGTCCAGAGATATTAAACTACATTGTTTTGAGGGTCACATTTTCAGAAAAACTAAGGCCTGGGGGGGCCAAACTTCTCACTTCACTTTTCGTCTTATTTTGTATATTCCTGTGAACCAGCGTCTTTTACAGTATACATTTGATTATGGTCCATTCATTTTGCCAGTTAAATGAGTCTAGAATCTAGTCAAAGTTCATCTTAATGACAGCAAACTAGCAAGCTACCAGTTAAATAGCCAAATGATGAAAAATAGGGGGACCTAAAATGGAACCTTGAACAACACTACCAGTGTAACTAAAGAAGTTAAACAAATGACTACTGACTGCAACTGAAGTAAACAAGCCACAGCAACAAATTAACTCAAAAAATTGCATTACAAAAAAAATGTGTAACTGCCAAAAAGGAGATGACTGAAACGGGGACTTTGAGGAACACCTCAGTTATAGTTACCACAAGTTTGAACAACAGTGTTTGATACTTGCCAGAAAAGGATCTGCTGAAGTGTTTACTGTGGTCCAAGTTCGTATATACAACAGGAGCACTCTATAGGGTTTTTAAGAATTTTGCTGTCAAAATGTTTGTCCGACAAGTTTTGAACTAAATCTGGGAGCCAGTAGAATGTAATTCCTGGAAAGAATTTGGCCCCCGGGCCACCAGTTGACTAGAACTGCTATAGTCTGTCATATATTAAGATAAGATGCATTTTTTAAAGGATGGTTGGGTATTTTTCTTTAAAAACTCTGAATTTTAAACTTGTATTTGTTTTATCTATACACAAATGTATTAAGGCATAGTAACAACACACAACAAAAAAAAAATAATTGAAAAGAAATTAAATAGCTACTTGTATCGACAGCATTGCTGCCATCTGTAAGTAGGTGACTGTGTGTTGAGGAAGTGTGTAAATGACTGGAAGGCTGAACCAGAAAGGAAAAGATGAGTTACCATGGCAACGTATTTCTCTTTCACGGGGAGAAAAAACATAAAGTGAGAAAGAATAAGACAAAAGCAGGAGCGGAAATATAATTGAATGTGGTGATAAAAATAGGTTGAATACACAGCATGTTCAAACACTTTCAGATTGTATTATGAAGAGGAGTAATTATGTACACTGTTGTTTTTAAGTCATGTTTAGACTATAATTTTTGTCTTATGACACTAAAAGGTGCAGGTATTGCAATTAAAGATTTACAAAATGTAGCGATAAGTCCTCAAGTGTTTTAAGGGTTTGATTCCACTTTAGACCCTTGTGAATAATAAAAGTAGAGATTTGCTTATGTTATAATTACACACATTGTTTCATTCTATTACATTTTCAAATTTAACAAAAAGGGTGTACAACAACTACACAATGTAAAACATGGAAAGCTGACAATTATCCATCCAACATTGTGCTTGCAGTGTTCAACTGTGAAGGGTTTATTGGATCGTTATTGGAACCTTGAGATTGTCCAATTCCGAATTAAAGTTTTGAAGAGAAATTTGCAGACAAAAATGTTTACAGCTCATTAAAACTTGGTTTAGTGAGTCTTCAAAGATAAACTCTTTGGCATGTTGTGGCTTTTTTGCATTAGTTACTCCAAAACAAAAAATAACTGGCCTTAGGTGGGATAGTAGAGACTATAATGAGTGCAATCACCCCGTTCTTGGCAAAGTGGTTTCTTCTGAAACCTGATTTGTTATGAGTCCTATGCACATGCAAGATGTTTTCAGATTAGGTCATGTATGCACTGACCTCTGTCGCACTGCTCAGGTGTGTTATAATGGCGCAGGGGCCAGCTCCCCCTGAGGCCAGCAACCCCGTGCGAGAAAACTAATAAGAAAGCCTCGAAACAGACAGACCACTCAACGCTGACCTACGCACAGACCTCGTATACAACTGAACAAAAATAAACTGAAAATCCTTAAAGTGAACATCTGAGGATTATGCACCAATATTGTGGACGTCTCCAACCTCTGCTCAAAGAAGCCATCGATTGTCATCTTGGTAAAGATATTCTTGAACTCCCACCATTCCAGACGGGGCAGATGAGATACAGATTCCTGACTACTTACTCAGCTGTCGCAAAGATCGCACTGGGGCGGCCAGAGGCGGTACATAGACCCAGGTAGGGCCTCAGGGCCGTGTGAAATCCCTACGAGGGTCTTCAAAGAGTGAATGGCCAGTCCCCTCAGCAGTCTCTTTCAACTCCTCTTCTCTCGTGTCTTGTTTCCTGACCAATGGAAAACTGCAAGAATGATACCAATCCACAGATCCATCCAAGTACCAAGCCATATGCCTGCTCAACGTCATCAGTAAAGTGATGTAATCCTCTGTTCACAAACAGCTACAGAGATATCTCCTCCGCCATGACCGTATCTCCAATAATCAATATGGTTTCAGACCAAACAACAGCACAGCAGTCCTTACAGTATAGTCACAGACATGGAACAACATCCTCAACAAAGGTGGGGAAGTGTACGCTGCTCCTGCACTGGACATTAAGGCTGCATTCGACCAGGTTTGGCACAATGGTCTTTGTGCTAAAATCACTTCAAAGGGCGTTACTGGAAGACTGCATGTCTGGCTACAGAACTACCTTCAAGAAAGAACCATCAAGGTTGTGCTCTATGGTCAATCTTTATCACGCATCTGTACCGCAGGGATCAATTCTCAGCCCATTGCTATTCTCCATCTTCATAGATGATGTTGTGGAACAGTGTGAGAACATCATATTCCTGTATGCGGACGACTCCACCATCTTCGCACCTAAAACAACATCAAATGGACTGGAGGTAGCTGCATTGCTGGAGAACATTTGAAAGTGGGCTGACACCTGGAAGTCGAAAGTGGGCTAACACCTGTAAGGTTACTTTTGAGCCCCACAAGTACAATACTATAATCCTGTCCAGGAAGAGGAATCCATCCTGCCCAGATCTCTTCTTCAGGATCTGTGAGCAGATAGAGGTTCTGGGTGTTTGTATGGAATCTAAACTAACGTGGACCAGCCACCTGTCCAACATTTGCAAACATGCTGGTCAACGTCTCGGAGCGCTACGTAAGCTGGCCAACAAGATTGATGCTACAGGCAGGGCCAACATCTACAAGAGCCAGGTCAGGAGCATTATGGAGTACTCCTGTCTAGCCTGGTTGAATGCTGTTCAGACCACTCTCGGGCAGCTCGACATCATCCAAAAAAAGGCTCTTAAAATCATTGGCGTGGATAAACGCTGTTGCGAAAATGAAGGACAAGTATAGGCTTAGCGATTGTGAGTGTGTTCGGTGTAAATATGTTTGCAAAATCAAACAAGATAAAGATAAAGGACTCTAGAATGGATCCTAATCAACCTTCAATGATGTGAGCCCCCTTTGAGGGAAAAACAAGGAAAATTTATATCAGTACAAAGTGCTGTCATGTACATAAACCTCGAACGAAAATCAAGATTCCATTTGCTGCAATTGGGTGCATTTTAAACTATATTTTACCTTCACATTTATTCTCATCTACAAACCTCTTTTGGCTTTCTTTTTTAAACTTACAGTATATGTCCCATTTAATGTACCACAGAGACTTCAGTTTTTTAGGTAGAAACAAAATAATGGGACACAATAATGACAAAATTTACTACCATCAACAAATTTACTCTAAATTACCATCACCAGTATAGCTATATAAAATGTACACATTTATATCAATTAATATATAAAGTTAAAAAGATTACACAATCAGCTAAGGTTATAGACATGCATCACTGAAAGATGGAAAAAATATTTTTAAAGCATGTTTTTTAATGATATCCTAACGATTATTAAAGTCCAAATTTTCACAATGAGTATTTATTCACGTTTGTTTTTTTAACATTTAAAATATTTCTGATACAAATATATTTATCAAACAAAAGATACACCAAAAGACAATTACTGTTCACGTTTCAGTTGCTATTTTAAATAAAAAATATAACATGAAATTATTTGCACTTTACCTGGTAATAATAATAATAATAATAATAATAATAATAATAATAATAATAGTAATAATAATAATAATAATAATAAAATATAGTTAAATACTCATAAAAGCTTCACAAGGACAAAACAGAAGGAAAAAAAAAACAGGAGACGTTAATAAAGATTTAAAAACAGCTAAAAAAAAAAAACAGAAAAAAAACATACTGTACATACTTAAAAAACTATTTGAGGAAAAGTAAAAACAGTGAGAAGCAGAGAGGTGCAGGGAGATTTAGCTGTTGAAGGCCAGTCTGAAAATGTAAGTTTTGAGAGCAGTTTTAAAAGAAGAATGGGTTGGGGTAGTAAGTGGGTTCCAAAGGGAGGGGGCGGCAACCAAAAAATCACTTTCGCCCAAGGTCCGGTAGTTGGTCTTAGGGATTTGCAAGAGGTTGTCCTCGTCAGACCTGAGGGATCAGGAGGGCCTGTAGTGGTGAAGGAGGTAGGAGATGTAGCGGGGATTTCGGTTGTATAGGGCCTTGTAAGTGGTAAGTAAAATTTTGAAATAAATTCTATATCAAAATGGTATCCGTGAAGATCACGGAGGACTGGTGTGATGTGTGGTGCCGACCACCACCCATCATTCAGCATTCATTCACCAGTGTGAGCGGCACTGGGAGCAAGGGTGAAGTGTCCTGCCCAAGGACACAACGGCAGCGATTTGGATGGAAAGAGGAGGGGAGCGAAGCTACAGGTTTCTGGCATGGCCACTCTAACCACTATGCTATGCCGCCCCAGGTAGAGAGTTATGTGTCATCGGTGTTATAGTGAAACTGTCCAATGGGAAGAATGTGGAGGATGAAGAGAAGAGGACCAAGCACCGAGCCCTGGGTGACACTGTGGGCAACAGGGGTTGTGGCAGCACGGTAGTTATTCATGGAATTGAATTGGTGACAATCAGAGAGATAGGATTGGAACCCAGAAAGGGCAGTTCCAGTAATGCAAAGGGTGGATTTGAGGCGTGAAATGAGTATGGAATGATTAATGGTATCAAAGGCAGCACTGAGGTAGAGGAGGATGAGGATGTTGAGTCATCCGGTGTCAGAGGATAACAGAAGGTATTTGGTCACTTTGAAGAGGGCTGCATTTGGAGTGAAAACCATATTGGAACTGTTCTAGACGGTCATTAGAATCCAGGTAGGCAGTGAGTTGCTTTGGTATGACTTGTTCCAGAACCTTTGACAGAAAAGGCAAGTTGGAGATGGGCCGGTAGTTGTTAGGGGAGTGAAGGTCTAGGCCAGGGTTTTTTGAGTATGGGTGTGAATGCAGCAAGTTTTAGGGGAGAGGGAACGTGACTGGAAGAGAGAGAGGTACTTACCGTTTTAGTGATGAGGAGAGAGGGGGTGAGGCAGGCCTTTAGAAGGGTGGTGGGGAGTGAAGTATAAGTGTTTGTCCTACATGTAGTTAGTAATTAGTTGTGGACAGAAGAAGGCCGAAAGAGGCATGCAGTTTCGCGGCATGGCGTCAGGAATCAATTGTTTACACGGATCGGGTTTTGCACAACACTAATAGCAGCGATATAATAGATTTGACTTATAGTTGTGTTTATGTCAGAATCGATGACCTACTGATGGTATAATAGCAGTAGAAAATAAATGTGTCCTGTTCGCCATCTCCCTGGTGTACAAATATTACAAGTTAAAGCCACACACATTGGTTTTGGCGATTACTTCCTTTTTCCGCAAGAAAAAGCATCTGACTGGCTCGAGCTCATACCTAACTTCCACTTTCAATGTACGCCATTTAAGAGCTGTGATTGGATATATTCCGAAATATTCCCACCCTTAAACAAGACAAAATTAAATATGATCGTATTTAGTTTCTATCACCTTCTCTGTGTTGTATTTAAACTTTGTCAGTTACTTGTTTTATCATCTTAGTCGACGTGCCTTTATTTTGATTACTGATCATCTTATTTTTAATTGCTCTGATGTAAAAAAAATACATACAAATAAAATAAAATAAACAGTTTCCAGACAAGGGCGGGGCAGGGGCGGGACTGGGATGAACCAACAGCAAACGCCACAAGGAGTTGCAGTTGCACAGCAAAGCTGCGTTTGTGTAATCTTAATAATAATGCAAGTAACCCTTTTAAACACGAAAAACTTTTACTTAATAGTACTTTTAAGCCACTGTAATTGGAAGGTCAAGACCTATTAATTATCTTAAATAAAAAAAATAAAAAAAAAATGAAACAGACTTAGAATTATCGTTTGTAAAAATGTTATGTACAATTTAAAGTGCATTTTTTTCCCCATTTGCAAAAACTAGGCCAGATGATTTGTTTTATCTCTTTTTTGGTTGACGTCTCTTTCCAACAATTCGACATACAGACTTTTTTGTCCGTGTTGATGGGCTCATCTTGCTCATTCGGTTTCAAGCAGTGGTGTCAAAGTCGCAGCTCGCGGGCCAATTGCAACCCGCGAGACCATAATATGTGGCCCCATCCTTAATATGAAAGTTTAATGTTAGTGCGGCCCGCAAGTTTTACATGAATGGCACTTTACAGTGTCGTGATGGGAGCTGAACAAACTTACCAATAGCAGTTGGATATATGGCGCTCGGGGCGGTATATCAGATGGGCTTGATGCAAGCAGAGAAACATTTCTCAGTGAGTGAAAGTGACAGCATCCTTGCCATGGAAAGTTTTTGTCCAAGCCTGGCTAGAGGCCTCGTTCCTATTGGGCACACGCGGACATTCGTCTGATGCATTCACAACACTTCTAAAAAAATAGTTATGCATGTTGTTGCCCAGTGGGACATTATACGTACTGTATGTATGTCTCTCTGACAAAAGTGATGCCTACGCGGGGGATACAAGAAAAGTAAGGCACTCAATGTAGCCTAATGCAGTCTGCAGTCACATAGCAACACCTGTTCATCGGCAATAACGGTCCCCGGTAACACAGACCAATTATAGGGCCACACTGTTGATTTTGGGTCATTATTTTTTATTTGTATCGCACTATTTGCATTGCCTCACACGATGAATAATACAGTATATATATTTCTATATGTCATTTTTTTGTTTCTATGACTACACTTACAAAAACAACAGCAGCAGCACGGCAGTCACCTTGTTGCGCTTGTTATCCCATTACTGTCTACCATCTACATATGACATGGTGTTCATGTCTTTCATCGAGCGTGAAAACAAAGAAAATTGCCATCGCCATTGCTATTCGCCGAGCGCCGTGCTCCTGCTACAATAAAAAGAAGCGGAAATGACGCACATTGAGAAAATGTCTTTCTTTGAGGTGAGCTAAACTTGAAGTAACACAAAGTGGAATTAAAATATATTCAACAGCCCCAAATATTTATTTACTTATTTCCTTGTTAATTTTTTTTTTCATCTTATACTGTGTTAAAAAAAAAAACTAACAAAAATAAAGCCATTTAAGAAGATACTTTTTTTTTTTTTTTACCAAGCTTTTCTTGTGGAAAAGCTGATGCGGCCCAGGCTCACCCAGACTCTGCCCCCAGCGGCCTTCAGGCAAATTGAGTTTGAGACCCCTGTTTTAAAGCCAAAATGTCCCTGTAACATTTAGCTTTGCAATCATGTTTTTCTTTTAATTTTTCTTATCTTGCAGTAAGATTTTGCAATTTAGACAGTATACGATAAAAAATTATATACATTTGGCTTACGATATAACTTTTAATACTATTGTTATAACGTATCGTGATAATACAGCAGTGTCCAAGAATTTGACAGCGGCAAACAAACAAATACACCCTTGCTTACCAAAGCATTCTTATTTGGGGCTTTTTCCCGATTATTCACAATCTATATGAAAAACAAGAACACCCATGTTATTTTGTTTTGTATGCATTCTAACTCCTAAATAAAAGTGCGCATACAATGAAGCCAATGCTGTGAGCCAAGATGTCACTGCATGTATCAGCAACAATACTTTTTTTGTGACCTGAATATCAACCAAGTATCAGCGTTATTGTTATTACAAGAGCTAACGTTAAAGACCTACATTTAGCGGCGCTACGATCACAGAAAGGTAACTTCCTTATGCTTTGTATTGACATCATCAGCTGGTGATCTGCTTTCTGGCCTTGGAGCTTGTGAACCTTTTTTTAGATGATATATGTCCATCACCTAGATAGTAAAATGATGTGAACATAAACTGAGAAGTCGGTACACTTTGGCAGCCAACTTAGTCCCGAAAATTGGCGAAAAAGTCCAGGAAATACGTTTTGTTCCAACCTCCTTTTTTCTTGGCGAGGATTGAGTCATTCTTCATCCAAACAGTAATTTATCAACATCCTACCAGGCATCCCAATGACAGCAGACATTGTACAGTACATAAGTGATGTTTTATTGTGTTTGTTGGCTCTCATAAAGCCTGCAGTGAGTAATCAGTGATGTTGGGGAAAACAAAAGACATCGTTGTGTCGCGCTTTTGAAATTAATGTGCCGGCGAATGCTCAAAATTAACAAAATACGTAAATATTAAATGTTATCATGAATGTGCCTGTTACTACATTACATATATACTTACAGCATGTATATAAAACCATGATGGAAGTGTTTGGATGTTTTTTTATGCGCTTTATAGGCAGACTAGAGCGACTCCCGGACGCTCCATTTGAGCCCGCTTTTGGTCGTATTTATTTACAAGTTAGAGTTCATTAAAAAAAGAAAACCATATGTTATCTTACATAATGATTCTGAAGGATAAGCAACATTAAAAAAAAAAGTGCAGTTTGCCTTTAAGAGCAAAAACCAAAGGGTTTAATTCAGAGCCAATAGAAGTAAAAAATGTCAATATTAAATTGATGTTGTTAAACTGCAATGTTGTTTTTATCTAGATTATAAGTGTGATAAAAAATTTAATCATTTGTTGATGAGACCGCATGATTGACTTCTGTGAACACTAATTATTTTATTCAGGCCGGACAAACGTTTTTATTACATAAACTTTGTAATTGTGAAATAAAGACAATTGGCAAACAAATGTGTTCTTTTAAACCACTAATGGTGACATAGGCTAGCCTGTGGTGTTCTTGTTATAATTTTTGTTTTTAAAAAAATGTTACTGTTAGGACGTTGCAAACAGCACCTTTAATTGATCTATTGACTTGGCCCAATCCTCCTGAACGATATAATAAAAAATGTAAATCATCGCTTTCTTTCTTAGAATTGTGAACGCAGTAGATGCGTACACGCACACACTATGCTGATTAGTTATTCAAGAAACTTTCAATAGTCTTTTTGACGTTCTTCATTGGAGGTCCGAGAAGGACCGTTGATGGGGGTCTATTTTTAAATAGAAATACATAGAGAGACAAATTGATCAGTCATGTCAAAAACATGGCACATTCGCTCACCCCACAATATATTCATACACGACATGAAGAAAAGTGAAAAGAGAAGTCAATTAAAGTAATCGCTTCTCCTGCCAGAAGATGATTGATAGCCAGCGTGGCTTTCCAGCCATAGCAGGGATGCCAACTTGCGTTGGTCGGCGAGGCTTGCTGGGAGACAGGGGAACTGAGGAGAAATGTTGGACGTCATGTCGACAAGTGCAGACTTTAAGTAAAATGGCAGCGTTCCTGATGCAGCTTGTTATGTAAAATGAGAAAAATATTTTTTCATAGGTTTGTGTGAAATTTGTGAGATTTATTTTGTCATAAACCACTGCCTTAAACTCGCAGAGAAAGGAACATTCTATTTGATTTAATCAATAATCAACAAGATAGAATTTAGAGCATTAAACTAACAGCATATCGCTTTGCCTGATCAATGCATTCTGAATGTGTCTGGTATTCATTACATCATCTAAAATCAATAGAGAGAGAAAAAAAAGAAACCTGTGTACAAAACCCATGACAACATCTCAATCATTCTTTGTGAAACATTCGCCAAACACATTATCAAGCCCGTTCCTTTTTGTTCTTGGAGGCAAAAAAGGGATTTTAGGCTGCCACACAATCTGCCTAAGTGATTTGCAAACTCTCCAGTGAATGATGGCACACACTAAAAATACTTTGTATGTTCTGGAGACACTCAAATGATGCTCTGCTCTGCTCATCCATCAGGCCATGTACAAACCCTGTTTGCATATAAGTTGGGAAATTGTGTTAGATGTAAATATAAACGGAATACAATGATTTACAAATCCTTTTCAACCTACATTCAATTTAATGCACTACAAAGACAAGATATTTGATGTTCAAACTCATAAACTTTATTTTTTTTTGCAATTAATAATTAACTTAGAATTTCATGGCTGCAACACGTATCAAAGTAGTTGGGAAAGGGCATGTTCACCACTGTGTTACATCACCTTTTATTTTAGCAACACTCAATAAACGTTTGGGAACTGAGGAAACTAATTGTTGAAGCTTTGAAAGTGGAATTCTTTCCCATTCTTGTTTTATGTAGAGCTTCAGTCGTTCAACAGTCCGGGGTCTCCGCTGTCGTATTTTACGCTTCATAATGCGCCACACATTTTCGATGGGAGATAGGTCTGGACTGCAAGCAGGCCAGGAAAGTACCCACTCTGTTTTTTTTACGAAACCACGCTGTTGTAACACATGCTGAATGTGGCTTGGCATTGTCTTGCTGAAATAAGCAGGGGCGTCCATGAAAAAGACGGCGCTTAGATGGCAGCATATGTTGCTCCAAAACCTGTATGTACCTTTCAGCATTAATGGTGCCTTCACAGATGTATAAGTTACCCATGCCTTGGTCACTAGTGCTTCCCCATACCATCACAGATGCTGGCTTTTGAACTTTGCGTCGATAACAGTCTAGATGGTTTGCTTCTCCTTTGGTCCAGATGACCTGATGTCGAATATTTCCAAAAACAATTTGAAATGTGGACTTGTCAGACCACAGAACACTTCTCCACTTTGTATCAGTCCATCTTAGATGATCTCGGGCCCACAGAAGCCGGCGGTGTTTCTGGATGTTGTTGATGAATGGCTTTCGCTTTGCATAGTAGTGCTTTAACTTGCACTTACAGATGTAGCGACAAACTGTATTTAGTGACAGTGGTTTTCTGAAGTGTTCCTGAGCCCATATAGTGATATCCTTTAGAGATTGATGTTGGTTTTTGATACAGTGCCGTCTGAGGGATCGAAGGTCACGGTCATTCAATGTTGGTTTCCGGCCATGCCGTTTACGTGGAGTGATTTTCCAGATTCTCTGAAACTTTATTGATATTATGGACCGTAGATGTTGAAATCCCTAAATTTCTTGCAATTGCACTTTGAGAAACGTTGTTCTTAAACTGTTTGACTATTTGCTCACGCAGTTGTGGACAAAGGGGTGTAAGCATTTTTTGGGAAGCTGTTTTTATACCCAATCATGGCACCCACCTGTTCCCAATTAACCTGCACACCTGTAGGATGTTCCAAATAAGTGTTTGATGAGAATTCCTCAACTTTATCAGTATTTATTGCCACCTTTCCCAACGTCTTTGTCACGTGTTGCTGGCATCAAATTCTAAAGTTAATGATTATTTGCAGAAAAAAAAATGTTTATCAGTTTGAACATCAAATATGTTGTCTTTGTAGCATATTCAACTGAATATGGCTTGAAAATGATTTGCAAATCATTGTATTCCATTTATATTTACATCTAACACAATTTCCCAACTCATATGGAAACAGGGTTTGTAAATAGCAAAGTGCAAACAATGGGAGCTTGCAGCCCTCCAAATCCAATCAGGTCTTAGGTAACAGGCAGCTATAGCTTGCCTGTCAGAACACTTAGCTTCGAATGGTTTTGATGCTATTTACAGAAGGCGTCACCCCCTCCTCTCCACTAGAAAACATACACAGAACAGAACCAAAAACCTACAAAAACACGAGCATTAGAGATAATGTGACACTGTTCAGGAAAAACACCTCAGCTGGTAGTTGGATCCACTGTATCCATGTAGAGCTGTGTTGAACACGGAACAAATGCGAACACACGCCCGCCCAGTCAAGTCCCCATTAATTAATGTCTGGCATCTCTGTAAAATACTGAGGCCGGGGAACAAGAACATTGATCACATGCACACACTGATCAAAAGTGCCTCTATAAGACAACACTAATTGATTATTATGGAAATATGAACATTTGCACTGAACAAGATGTTACACAATTTGTTAAATGTGACATGTAAAGCGTGGCATAAATTGCAATGATGTATAAAAATTGGTGATACCAAAAAAACAGATCACGATATTTTTTCCACATAAGTATTTAT
The DNA here is from genome assembly GCF_033978795.1 of Nerophis ophidion. Lineage (NCBI taxonomy): Eukaryota > Metazoa > Chordata > Actinopteri > Syngnathiformes > Syngnathidae > Nerophis > Nerophis ophidion. Next base: position 52,537,077 of record NC_084618.1, read on the forward strand.
TACAAAATAAATTACATTTAAGAAAATAGAATTACTACATTATGCATTGCTGAAAAGTCAGATATGAAGACAGCTGATTTTTTTAGATATTTATTTTCTATCTGGGGTTGAAAATGACAGAGTTACTGTAGAACATAATATAACAATTTCAGATGAATAAAGTTAGTGCATATTCACTGCAAGAACAAGGTCCCTGTGCGGGATCTTACTGTATACTATGTACAGACACTGCTACCATACTTTCATATGTTCTTTTACTCATAGCTCTTTATGTCTTTAGGTATGTTTTTATTAGTGTTGTCAAATGATTTTTTTTTAAATAAAAATCAGAATGAATCACATTTATGTTTGGACATGACAATCATATGTTATTAAATTGCTTGCAAATATTAAATTAACTTAAAAAAGAGCCCAATATTTGTACTCAAATATCATTTTATTGACAAATACAGGAACATTATTAAATTGTTTTACTTGAGCGTATGTCATTTATTTGTTCAAAACTTGACAACTGTCACTCTTAGATAGCGATGATTGTGACTCACGTTGCACAAGGCAGCAGGAGACAGCGTGTGGATACACGGTATTTAATATAAACAAAGACGACAAAACACTTAGGCACTTGTGCAGGCAAGTGCACGCCAAACAAACACAAATGCATTTGGGAATGCACAAACAAAACTACGACTACGTGGGAACAAACTTACTTGGAAGCCTCAAACAAGAGAACAGCATTCAACAGCATACATATGTATAACAATCTACCATCCAAGACCGCAGCACCAGCTGGCTTTAAGTAGAGATGAAACTCAGAACAGGTGCGCTAGGAGACAAAATTAAGCTGCTGCAGGACACTCAGGAAGGAAATTAAACCACGAAACAAGTGCGCAGGACAGGACCTCAACATTAAACATAGAAAAACACCAAGAAATTCAAACTAAAGCACAGCCTGATGTAACAAGCCGTGGCAATAACAGTTTTATTCTAGGTTCAATCAGGGTGTATTTTCAAGTGAAATTTGCCAGCAAGCACATCAGTCAGAGTCTCCTCACTCCTCTTTGCACTGAACTGAACTGACCACAACTGACCTGCATTGACCTGATCACTGACCATACTGCACACACACCTTTCAGATAACCATCCACGGTTCAGGTAAATGAGCATGTGCGCTCAAAACAAACGGAGTGAATGATCTGCATATATATGCTCGATTAAGGCAATATTATTTTATTAATAATCACTTGAGTTAACTTGTTATTTTTGACAGCCTTAGAGCTTTAAAGCAATTGTTATTGTGTAAATTCCATGCACATATGTCAAAGACTGGAGTTGGACTAAAAATAATATTAACTACTGAATTAATGTTAATTAAGTTATGTTGTTCGGTCCAAGTCGCTCTCCCTCCCCCAACGTTGATCTCTCGGCACTCTGACCCCGTATTTCAGCGACTGTGTCACAAACCTGGGGGTAAAGTTCGACTCAGATTTTAAATTCGAAAAACAAATCAGCAGCGTCGTTCAAAAAAGCTTTTATCAATTACGCCAAATGGCGAAAGTGAAACCGCTTCTATCAGGACATGATCTTGAGAAACTAATCCATGCCTTTATCTCGAATCGTTTAGACTACTGCAATGCCCTGTATGTAGGCATTAGCCAGGCCTCTCTCGTCCGCCTGCGGCTAGTGCAGAACTCTGCTGCTCGTCTGCTAACACAGACCCGCAGACGTGAGCACATCACCCATATATTAGCGTCCCTTCACTGGCTCCTTGTGCGTTACTGAATCAACTTTAAACTCCTTCTATTTGTTTTTAAATGTCTAAACAACCTCGCGCCAACAGATCTCTCCGACCTCCTTCCGCCTTACTGCCCCACCCGATCTCTAAGATCAGCCGATCAGCTGCTACTGACGGTCCCTGACACAAGGCGGAAGCTTAGAGGTGACAGAGCCTTCGCCGCTGCTCCTCCCAAGCTCTGGAACGACCTACCTCTGAGTGTTAGACAAGCCTTCTCTCTTCCTGTTTTTATGTCTCTCTTAAAAACATACTTTTATTCCATGGCTTTTAACACTGAGTGATATCCATCCTGCAATGGCGCCCCATCATACACCTGCTGTGAACCTGTTTTTATGTTTTATTTATTTTTTATTTATTTATTTTTTATCATGTTCTGTTTGTGTTGTGTTGTCTTTGCTCGGTTCTCGTATTACCTTTAAACCTACCCCTTGTACAGCACTTTGGTTACCCCTGTGGTAAATTTTAAATGAGCTTTATAAATAAATTTGATTCGAATGGATTAATGGAACATTATTGTAAGGGAAAAAAATGATATTACTTTATGTGCCTTTAAACAGGATTTAATGACACTTTTGTCTAAAATGTGCGTACCTAAATAACACAATTTTAACTCAATACAAGTTGGAATTTTGCAGATATTTATAAAACAAGCCTGCCTTACGTCATACTTCCTCCAATTGAGCCGTTTGGAATTTGCGACTTTTTCTAAGTTTTCAGTGCAATATGAAAAGCCCAGTATATTTAATGCATTTTAATCTTATTTTTGTGTTCTAAAATTGTTCTTTGAAAACAAAAACATCATAAAACTTTGTTAAAATAAAAAACATATCAAGATAGAACAAAATACATATTGGCAAACCAATTAATACTTATAGAAACCACAAACACACTTCCGACATGTCATCCAACAAGTTTTTATTGGATATAATACGATCAAGCTCCACTATTTATTGGTGCTAAAGTCACATGTTTCACCCGGCCAAGTCTCATGACAGAGTGAGGCCTTTTGTTTGACATGTAGTATTGACTTCATGCTGCAGGGCGCTGTTTGTGCTAATGTTGTTTTTGCTGCTAATGACTTTAGTTAAAGTTAAAGTACCAATGATTGTCACACACTCACTAGGTGTGGCGAAATTATCCTCTGCATTTGACCCGTCACCCTTGATCTTTAGCAGCCCATATTTACATTTGTTGAATTCAAACTGGACTTTTTATTGCAATTTTGCCTATTGTTCACAATCATTATGAAAGACATAACAATGGATGGATTTTTTTTTTAATGTTATGCAATCTAATTTGTAAATAAATGTAAACAAAAGTCTGGTCACAGCGTAGCCAATCTGACCTCCTCTACTTTTAAAACCCAATAAATAACCATTCAATACTCCATTTACATTTTTTGACTTGAATATTAACCATGTATTCGTGATATTGTTATTATAAGACCTAACGAAGACAAACCATTTATAGCGGCGCTGTCATCAGAAACCAATTTCGACACGATTCGACTGTCTAAATGTTTCCTGGCTTCCTTGCTCTCTGGAAGTGTGTTTTAGATCATAAATCATGCATCTCACCTGCACAAAGAAAGTCTGAAGATGTATTCCGACGAGTTGGTACACTTTGACAGCCATTTAGGACCCGGAGATGGCGAGAACGACACAAAAAGACGCATGGTCCTCCCCATACCCCATGTTGTTGTTTTTTTGAGGATTATGGGTCATTCTTCATTTAAATGGGAATATATGAACATCCCGGCAGTTGGCCTCCTAATGAGAGCAGACCTTGTACAGTAAGTGATGTTGTATTATGTTTGTTGGCTCTCATAAAGTCTGCAGTGAGTAATAATCAGTCATGAAGAAAGTGGAAGTAGTGTCAAAGCGCTTTGAGTACCTTGAAGGTAGAAAAGCGCTATACAAGTACAACCCATTTATTTATTTATCATTTATGAAGAAAAAAAAGCAAATGTAATGGGAATGAATGCATTGTGTATGCTTAAAATGATTAAAATATGTAAATATTAAACGCCCGATTGTAGCTGAGATAGGCGCCAGCGCCCCCGAAAAGGAATAAGCGGTAGAAAATGGATGGATGGATAAATGCTGTTATAAATGTGCCCGTTACTACATAAATATATACTAACAGGATGTATATAAAACCAAAATGGATGTCTTTGGATTTTTTTAAGGGCTTTATAGTTGGAATAGGGCGGCTACCATAGGCTCAATTGTTAGCGGACTTTTGATCGCATTTATTTAATATTTGGATTGCAAAGAAAAAAAAACATCTATTTTCATATCTTCCATAATTATTTTGAACGAAATTCTAAAAAAAGTGCAGTTCCCCTTTAAATCTTGGACAACTTGATTATAATGAACTTGCCACATACCCCATTACATACATAGAGTAAAAGTCATTTTGCGATATAAAAAGTTAACATTTTTATTAAAATCCTCTTTGCCCCTGCACTAGTTAGTGACTGCTCAGGTTAGTACTGTTTGACTGTCAAACAAATCGAGACAAAGCCAACAACAAAGCAACATGATACGCTTTTGCTTCTAATTCTCGCTCAATTTTGTATTTTTTGCCTGTGCATTCCGGTGTACATTATCCAGCCCCTCTGTAGGTTTCGCCCTATTTGCATATTGTGCCACAGCTTTGGAGCACTTATTTTTATTATTAAATGCTTTATTCACATCAGCTGACACTATGTAATTGCATCTTGGGGTCACGCCACTGACACAAAAAGAGAAGAATGAAACAGAATGACCTGACTACATAGGGACATCGCAATGACGCATAGTGAGTCAGAGATAGCTGTGTGGAACATGCGCTATTTAAAGGCCATATAGGCCGAGAGCCTGCAATACACGTCGAAAGAATTGAAAGAAATGATGTTGGGGGCCGGATGGCAAACTGTTCCCTATAGATTGTGTGACCTTGTGTCACGTATCCTGCACGTCCTCGATACAGGCTAAAGCTGACCCCAGCAGTTCTGACATGCTGTTCAGACGTGCAGCCACCTCGACCTCTTCTGCAGTGCCATGGCCAAGTGCAGCCGCCATCCTCTTCACCCGAAGTTACGTTTGGTAAAATCCATAGCACACCTAGCATCATTTTATTTAGCCCATGCGGCCAGCCAGTGCAGTCCTGGCTCGACATTGCTCACTAACGCAACGGCGCCAGTGACACCAGCTTGCCTAAGCTCACCCAAGCTGCTACAAAAACAGCTGAAGTTTACCCAAGCTCGTCCTTGCAGTGAGGCCAGCAGCCCAAGCTTGCTACTGCTCGCCCAAGCGCCAATACTGGTACCCCGGCTTCCCAAAGCCTGGCCCCCGCCATCACCGGCTCCCCGACTTTTGAAAGCCCGCCTACATTGCATGTACTTGAATTATCTTACTGAGATACATGTATCATTCAAATATATATCAGGAATTTACTGACAAATGTTTCCAAAAGTAAAAATTACAGATCCTAGACTCACAAAAATATTATATCATCTTAACCCATACACATAGGCCACCCCTAAAAAAGTAAGCTTTGAAAAAGATGAATTTGGTTGCAAGGAAACGCACTGTTCAAGCTGTAGCCACATAATTTATTGCAAGTGTACAGTATACTGAACAACATTTCTCCAAAGTAAACAGACCAAAACAAATTGTGAGGCCCAAAGGAATAAAACAGACATCAGACAAAAAAACATTAAAAGCATTGTCCGTGCCCATAAAGCGTACCATTGACATTCCCATGCATGAAGTATGTCTAACATGCACACAAACTGAAGTCATGTCGGTACATCCCAGGTCATATCAACCCTTCGGTCAGGGTGAATAGGGGGAAACTGAATAAAAACACAAGCCCAGAGAACAGTGGCCCAAGTTTCACTGATGTCATTAATACATACATACAGTGATATCAGTGAGACAAATCGTCCATTTAGCAGTCATCTAAGATTACACTGCTACAACTGACAATAGGTTAGGTTAGGTTAGGTTAGTTAGATTTCTGCAGGTCAAACTACAGTGTTACTTTTTTTATTTTTACTTTTATCTACACAGTATGTAAACTGTCTTAGTTGTAAAATTGTAAAAAGCCACAACAAGAAACTAGCCAGCCCTGAACACAGGGCTCAAACATTGTTGCTTGTTGTAATTGCATGTTACCTGTGCACTTCCAAACTGCACTTTAGCTACTTTGTTTTTGACATTAAAGTCACATTTTTTTGCACTACACCTGCCAATACTGCATCTTGGGGTTCAAGACCAACGTAACCTAACAGAATGATCGAGCAAAGTACGAACCTTGCAGAAATTGGGTCTGCTGTCTGGAGGCACAAATAGCTGCTAAGGAGAAAGCCCCCGATGAGAAGTTATGTGGCTTGATTGCTGCACGGATTGGTTCTTCAGCTCACTCCCATCGGCCCCTGTCGTCAGTTACAGGCGGGCGGGCAGCGTTGGCGGGACGTGAGACCCCCTAGTTCTCTGCCCGCTCCTTTAACTGTTCTTGGGACGTCTGGAGTTCGTCCCGTGAGAGGGTAGGCTATAGTCAGCTGTGCACAGCTCTCACCTCCTCCAATGAATCCACCTCATACGCTGCCACCACCATTTCTTCCTCTTCTGGTGGTCAGACGCTACCATTACTATTCCTTCCTGCTCCAGGGGGCCGCTGCCTGTCTCTCCCCTGGTGGGTTCGTCGCTTGCTTTCCCTCCTGGGACGTCATCGCCTATGGTGGGTCTTCACCAGACACCATCTACCTCTTCGTCTGTTGTGATACTATCGTGACGTCATCGCCGCTTCTTCTGAAATACGTACCCCACGCTGACCTTCCACATCTGCAACAGAGGTGCTCACCTCAAATCATGCGGGCAGCACTGGCGCGCAGTCCACGCTCACTTTCCACGCCAGCGGTACAGCGTAGACACCTCGCGTCCCTTCCAAGCACGCAGCAGACGTGCGCACCGCGTTCCTGTCCTCCACGCCTGCAGCAGAACCACACACGTGTGCCTGCCATTGACGCCTGCAGAAGATGCCACAACGCATCTACCCTTCCACACTTGGGGCAGATGCACGCACCCCGTGCTTGTCTGCCATATTGTAAGCTCAAGTAGATTTCCACTTTCCGCCGCCACCTGATTCTTCCTCACTGACTGCGGGGATTTAAAGCCTGGACTGGTAGCCGATCCTTTGTGGCAGGGGGGCAATGTCGCTACCCCCTGCCACTCCACCATCCCTTGGTTTTGAATCTTAGTTATACATCTGGAATCTATTTTTGTTTTTCTCTTATTTTCAGTGCTACTTCTTGTTTGCCTCACTACTTTTGCCCCAGCGATGTCTCCCACACTTGTCCCTGATTGGAAATCTGAGCACATCTGTTTCCGGTTGCCAATCAGGCTTCTTTATAAACCAGCCTTGCCTGCATACAGGTCTTGGTCATTGTCTCTTGTCTCTTGCATGTTCCCTGTGCACTTCCAAGCTGCACTTTAGCTACTTTGTTTTTGACAATAAAGTAATATTTACCTGTGCTACGCCTGCCATCTCTGCATCTTGGGGTTTTATAAAAAATGCACAAACAGTCAGCAGTGAGTAGCTTTCTTTGTTTAAGCATGGGGGATTGATACAAAACAAGAAAGGGACTCCTTTGCTAACTCAATGTGTCTTACGGGACAGGAGTGTATTTTGAAATGTGATGCTGGGCGTGTGATTCAAGATGGTAAAATAAACAAGTGATGATGTCAACACAAAAATATAAAATACAACAGTTTATTATATTAACCTAACAAAAAAAATTACCATGGCAACATTTTGGCAAAAATGTGTCTTTAAATAACTGAAAATAACTAACTACGACATTATTTAACCAAAGTACCACTGAACATGCAAAAGGGATCGTTTTTTTATTTGTGTTTTAAACAGTCAAAACCAATCTAATTAAGTTGTCTACATGTGTTTTAAAAATAACGTCATAATCTACATTTATTTTGTTTTTTAGGTTGTGGAGGTACACCTAATAAAGTGTATTGTGCCTCTGTTATGTGTTTTGGCTTGGGGAATAACAAGAATGTATTATAGAAATTATTCAAATTTTCCTATTATGGTTTGGTAATTATCCATATAACTATTATTGGTGTTTTTGTACATTCATTTATTAAAACTAGAGCCATTAAGAATGTTAAATGCATTTATCAGGTATAAATACAGGTGCGTATATTAAATAACTATGTGGTCACAGTAATTACCTACAAAACGTGCGACTATTGAAAACTTAAACCCAAGTTAAAGCTTTTGTCGGCTTTATGATCCTGTAACCCAACTTTTGTTGTAAAATATAAGATATTCTTGATTGACAACAGCAGATGTGGAAAGTATGAACTGATACATATGTTCCCATGGATTTAGGTCACAGTGTTTGGCAGCCTCGATGACATGGACATCAATATACATGTAGACGATCAGGTGATGTTTAATATGCTGCTGACTCCATTGGCTTCATCTCCACATATGGGGAAGCTGGGATGCATACACATGGGCGCATTTATATGTTCAACTAAAGCAGATATTTACTTGGAGGACATTGTGCATGTGCTGAAAAAAAAAAAAAGGATACAAAATAAATAGAAGAGGCATGTAAGGCCATCTGATTGCAGGTGTGCAACACAACAAGAAAGCAACACTATGAACTAAAAACACGATGTTTACCCACATCTAAGCACCAGCCCGAGGCTTTTTGTGGCCCTAAATAAGATTTTGTTTATGGCCCTATTTCGGTCTTTATTATTACCCGTGTAACACGCTGAAGGCCATAGGGCTATAGCCTAGTGCAGTGGTTCTCAAATGGGGGTACGCGTACCCCTGGGGGTACTTGAAGGTATGCAAAGGGGTACGTGAGATTCTTTTTAAATATTCTAATAATTGCAACAATTCAAAAATCCTTTATAAATATATTTATTGAATAATACTTCAACAAAATATGAATGTAAGTTCAAAAACTGTGAAAAGAAATACAACAATGCAATATTCAGTGTTGACGCCTAGATTTTTTTGTGGACATATTCCATAAATATTGATGCTAAAGATTTATTTTTTTGTGAAGAAATACTTAGATTTTAGGTTAAGGAAACCAGATGGATCTCTATTACAATCCCCAAAGAGGGCCCTTTAAGTTGATGATTACTTCTATGTGTAGAAATCTATATTTATAACTGACTCACTTGTTTATTTTTCAACAAGTTTTTGGTTATTTTTATATCTTTTTTTCCAAATAGTTCAAGAAAGACCACTACAAATGAGCAATATTTTGCACTGTTATACAATTTAATAAATCAGAAACTGATGACATAGTGCTGTATTTTACTTCTTTATCTCTTTTTTTCAACCAAAAATGCTTTGCTCCGATTAGAGGGTACCTGAATTAAAAAAATGTTCAGAGGGGTACATCACTGAAAAAGGGTTGAGAACCAATGGCCCAGTGAGTGATGTAATACCGCCGTCCCTCAACACATCAGTCTTCCCACATCCCAGACGACATCACTAGAGCTCTGGGCTCACGGTACCTTGACCTTAGACTGGCTGCTTGGTGCTCTGTGTACAAACGGCAACTGACATTTCACCTTGCTGCTGAGAGTGATACAGGTTGTGTCTGTCAGAAGAGGCCAGGTGGAGGGAGAGGGGATAGACTGATCATGATCCCAGGCTAGTGAGGCCACACATCACAAACTGCTTCTAAATAAATTACATTTCATTAATACAATTTAAATACTATTATTTAGCCTCTTGCTAATATGCTGCGATGCCATTAGCCACAGACTGTAGGTGTCACTAACAGGATAGGCTCTGCATAAAGGAACATTTCATGGGGTTTTTGGAGGCATAGGAATCAACAGGTCTGTATTTGGTATCTGATGCTAAAGGGACTAGAAAAACTGAAAGTTCCTTTTGTTGACTGCAGAGGACAGGCTTACGACAGTGGGACAAACATGAAGGGGAAAACATGGGTGATGAAGCCAATCTTCTACAAAATAATACAAGAGCTCTTTTTCGGGCTCGTACCCTGAATTTGTTTGTGGCCTATACTTCTAGGGCTTCCATGAGTTATTATAACACCTTATACTAGCTGTAGATGACGCCATTACGCAATGTGCCTAGTGATGTCAGATCGCAAAATGGCGGCGCACGGACAGAACAAACACTACATAGTCTGGCTACATTTTACAAGGAAAGAGCTACTTGTAAAATTTGCAAAGCTGCTATTTCATCAATAGGAGGCCATACCAGCAATATGCTTAAACATTTGAACATACAGCATGCAATAACTATGAAGGAGAGTCGCGTTTTTGAATCGCTCCCATCTCATCCCAGTAACACTAGCGAGTCATCCGAATACAACAAACACTAACTCACCGTCTATCATAGTAGCAGTGATAAGCAGTAACAAGCTACATGTAGCAAAGCTACGTAGCTTAACAACATTTCCCAATAGCTTGGCGGTAGCTTTGCTACTTTTTGAGTTTTAATTTAACATACTTTTTACTTTTACTTGAAACCATGTTATTCAGTAGTGCAGATTGAACAAACTCAGTGGCCTAGTAGTTAGAGTGTCCGCCCTGAGATCGGTAGGTTGTGAGTTCAAACCCAGGCCGAGTCATACCAAAGACTATAAAAATGAAACCCAGTACCTCCCTGCTTGGCACTCAGCATCAAGGGTTGGAATTGGGGGTTAAATCACCAAAATGATTCCCGGGCGCGGCACCGCTGCTGCCCACTGCTTCACTCACCTCCCACGGGGTGAACAAGGGGATGGGTCAAATGCAGAGGACAAATTTCACCACACCTAGTGTGTGTGTGACAGTCATTGGTACTTTAACTTACAAGCCGTGCTCTCTTCGCACAGAGTTATGACGATCATCTTTCCTCAGAGGAAATAACACAGAGGTGTTCTATGGTTTGTTCAGGTACCGCTGAACAGAGTAGAACAACCCACGCCAAAAGTAATTAATAATTTTAACAGACTTTATTTATCACACCCTCTTCATTTAAATAAATCTTTAAAATTCTACACTACAAACCATTATTTACATCCATCCATCCATCTTCTACCGCTTATTCCCTTTTGGGGTCGCGGGGGGCGCTGGCGCCTATCTCAGCTACAATCGGGCGGAAGGCAGGGTACACCCTGGACAAGTCGCAGGGCCAACACAGATAGACAGACAACAATCACACTCACATTCACACACTAGGGCCAATTTAGTGTTGCCAATCAACCTATCCCCAGCTGCATGTCTTTGGAGGTGGGAGGAAGCCGGAGTACCCGGAGGGAACCCACGCATTCACGGGGAGAACATGCAAACTCCACACAGGAAGATCCCGAGCCTGGATTTGAACCCAGGACTGCAGGAACTTCGTATTGTGAGGCAGACGCACTAACCCCTCTGCCACCGTGAAGCCCTTCCATTATTTACAATACATCAATAAAAGTCTAGCTATCAAAAAAGATACAACACAGGAATAAAACACTTTAGGCATTAGAAACTCAAAACATGCATACTAATGGCGTTTTTAACAGTGTGTCTATTTATTTTAGTTATGTTTTAAAAAACGTTCCACAATACTGCAATAATAATGACAATCGTGATAATTTTGGTCATATTAACCGCGATATGAAATTCTTATATCGTTACATCTCTACAGTATTGTTGCACACATCATTTCAAAATGTTTTACCATGAATTGATTACGTGGACACCGACTTAAAGGCCTACTGAAATTAGATTTTCTTATTTAAACGGGAATAGCAGGTCCATTCTATGTGTCATACTTGATCATTTCGCAATATTGCCATATTTTTGCTGAAAGGATTTAGTAGAGAAACTCGACGATAAAATTTGCCACTTTTGGTACTTCCTGAAAAAGCCTCGCTTTTACCGGAAGTCACAGACGATGACGTCACATGTTGATGGCTCCTCATATATTCACATTGATTTTAATGGGAGTTTCCAACAAAAACAGTTATTCTGACCGAGAAAACGACAATTTCCCTATTATTATGAGCGAGGATGAAAGATTCGTGTTTGAGGATATTGATAGCGACGGACTAGAAAAAAGAAAAACAAACGCGATAGCATTGGGACGTATTCCGATGTTTTTAAACACATTTACTAGGATATTTCTGGGAAATGCCTTATCTTTCTATTGTGTTGCTAGTGTTTTAGTGAGTTTAATATTACCTGATAGTCGGAGGGGTGTGTCCACGGCCGGGTGTTGACGCGCAGTGTCTCAGGGGAGTCGACGGCAGCTATGGACGGCACAAGCTCAGCTTTTATCCGGTAAGAACTGACTTATTAACCACAATTTTCACACCGAAACCTGCTGGTTGACATTTGGTCTGGATTCATGTTCGCTTGACCGCGCTGTGATCCATAGTAAATTTTCACCTCCGGGAATTTTAAACAAGGAATCACCGTGTGTTTGTGTGGTTAAAGGCTAAAGCTTCCCAACTCCATCTTTCTACTGTGACTTCTCCAATATTAATTGAACAAATTGCAAAAGATTCAGCAACACAGATGTCCAAAATACTGTGTAATTATGCTGTTAAAGCAGACGACTTTTACCTGTGTGTGTGCGTAGCTCTCACACTTCCTAAAACCCTGTGACGTCACGCGTACACGTCAACATTACACAACGTTTTCAAGACGAAACTCCCAGGAAATTTAAAATTGTAATTAAGTAAACTAAAAAAGCCGTATTGGCATGTGTTGCAATATTAATATTTCATCATTGATGTATAAACTATCAGACTGCGTGGTGGGTAGTAGTGGGTTTCAGTAGGCCTTTAAACAAGTTGAAAAACTTATTCGGGTGTTACCATTAAGTGGTCAATTGTACTATGTACTGTACTGTGCAATCTACCAATAAAAGTTTCAATCAATCAATGTCTTACACGCCTAGAAGAAAGAAAAGACATATGAATATATTTTACTTCTGTAACTAAAGAACCAGGTGCGTTGTAAACACTGTAGCTTGATTTTCTTCAGTAAAAATAAAACCACCTTGAAGTGTATTCTGCAGGCTAATCATCATACCTGCCAACCCTACCGGGACAAATTTTCTCCCGAAATTCACGCCCCCTCCAGCTCCATGCGGATCTGAGTGAGGACAGCCTGTTTTCACGTCCGCTTTCCCACAATATAAACAGCGTGTCTGCCCAATTAGGTTATAACTGTAGAATGATTGAGGGCGAGTTCTAGGTTTCTTATGTGGGTTTATTTTTAGGCAGTTTCATTAACGTCCTCCCAGCGCGGTAACAACACACAACAACAGCAGTCACGTTTTCGTCTACTGTAAAGCAGTTCGTCTGCAGTAAACACCAATGTTGTGATACTCTTAAACAGGACAATACTGCCATCTACTGTACATGCACCACAACACCTCCAAGCAACTTCAGCCCTTTACTAATATCCTCTTCCATTCACATCCCATCTCCCCGGATAGTAAATAACCTAATGTAAATAATCGAATGTATTTCTAATATTTATACTTGTTCTTATGCTATCTGAACTCACTATGTTCTCTGCTCGCTGTACATATCCTACTCACACCTACACTGTTTCAATGTCCATTTCTCTGTTGATGCAATTGTTGATGACTGAAGTACTGATATCAACCAAAGCTCCACTACCACCCCCCGGATTGTAAATAATGTAAACAATTCAATGTATATACTATGATGATTAACCTGTGTGATGACTGTATTATGCTGATAGTATATATTTGTACCATGAATTGATTAACGTGGCCCGCGACTTAAACAAGTTGAAAAACTTATTCGGGTGTTACCATTTAGTGGTCAATTGTACGGAATATGTACTGTACTGTGCAATCTACTAATAAAAGTTCCAATCAATCAATCATGCATGTGTGACAATAACATCTATGGCTTTTAGAGAGTGCAGTGTACAACTGCACACAAAACAGCTGTAAATATACTCCTCCCCTCTTAACCACATCCCCCGCCCACCCGACCACCCCGCCCAAGCCCCCACCTCCCGAAATCGGAGGTCTCAGGGTTGGCAAGTATGCTAATCTTCAGGATATTTGCGCAACAGTAAGTAGGCCTAAACTAATATTTACAAATGACTCATACAGTAGAGACCATAGAAAAGAAGCAAGACTGCTTATTTAACCATTACTTCTGTAGTCCCTGCCTGCCAATCTAGAATACAACTAGTTTCTTCATGTGACCATTTTAGTCATTTATTAGTCAACAAAAATGCTTAAAAAGGTGCCATATGTAATAATGTGGCCAGAAATGGTACTGCAATCACGGTCAAAATTCTGTAGTCCCCTCCCACTTGCCAGATACGCAGCCAAATCCGAATCCTACTCCAAGGAACTTGAAATGGCAATCAACCAGTCTTTCAATGTAGGTTTCTCTTGTTTATGCTTCTTACAAGATAGTTTACCAATCCTGTATCAGCTGCACTCTGGCAGAAGGCGGCTTACACCCTGGACAAGTCACCACCTCATCGCAGGGCCTACACAGATAGACAGACAACATTCACACTCGCATTCACACACTAGGGACTGTTTAGTGTTGCCAAACAACCTATCCCCAGGTGCATGTCTTTGGAGGAAGCCAGAGTACCCGGAGGGAACCCACGCAGTCACGGGAAGAACATGCAAACTCCACACAGAAAGACTGCAAACCCAGCCGGGCACACACACTAACCCCTTGAGATGGTCTGCAATAATAAATAGTTATTAAAAAGTGAGCAGCACGGTAGGAGAGGGGTTAGTGCATGTGTCTCACAATTTGAAGGTCCTGAGTAGTCCTGAGTTCAATCCCGGGCTCGGGATCTTTCTGTGTGGAGTTTGCATGTTCTCTCCCTGAGAGACATGCACCTAAGCATAGGTTGAATGTTGTCTGTCTATCTGTGTTGGCGCTGCGATGAGGTGGCGACTTGGCCAGGGTGTACCTGGCCTTCCGCCCGAATGCAGCTGAGATAGGCTCCAGCCCCGAAAAAGTTACAAGCGTTAGAAAATGGATGGATATTAAAAAGTGCTTTCAAGACAACTTCAAAGATGCGATGTCTGTTTATAGTTTAGTCAGCAAAATTTACACTAATTTTGGTCAACTAAAATGTTGACGATTTTTAGTCGACTAAAGTGTTGATGAATTTTAGTCGACTAAACCAATAATTTACATGACTAAAATATGACTAAAACTAAAATAAATTTTGGTCAAAAGACTGAAACTAAAACTAAATTAAAAAAACTGTTGTCGAAATTAACACTGGCCGGCGGTATGATAAAATAGAAACCTACTTGTTTAACAAGTGTCAGAATGTTCCCAAAAGAAGACAATTTCATTATGTGACATGACACCAGCATATCCAGCCTGTTTGAGACAACTGGTAAGTCGAAACCTCCTACAACAGTGACTAAAATAGCAATCTTGTTGTATTTCTCAAATGATCCTAATAAACACAAGTGTCATTTAAACACATACGAACATTGCCAACAACACCAAATAGCAGTGGAAAGTTGTAGTTATCTGTTAGATCCGGAGCTTGAAAATTACTAACTCTAATTTATTAGCAAGTAACATTTGTCTTCTACTGTATTTACATTTCCACACAACTAAACAAGCTGAAATGACCACAATCGCCCCCTGGTGTACGTGAGGCACACTGCGTATCGCCATCAGTAACATTAGAAATATCATAAAATTACAAATCCACGTGTCACTTTGAAAATGGAAGAAACTCAATTATTTCACAAATCAGACTAATTTAATGCATAGAAACATACTGACTGTAAAAAGTGACATGACGCCAGACAAAGCTGTACAAATCTTCAATGATTACTTTCAAACTACTAAAAATAACATTTATATCATGTGCTGCCATCTGTGTCAGTAGAAATGTTCACATTTCAGAGTGCAAAAATTCAACTTCTAACTAGAGAAAACATTTTGCAATAAATTGTATTTGAGCAACTACAACTGTGGTCCAAGAACCATTACCCTAAAAAAAAATCAAAAGATACTCACAAGTTACTCAATACTTGAGTAGTTTCTTCAATGAATACTTACCTACTTTTACTCAAGTAATTATTTGTATGATTACGTTTTACTTTATTTAAATGTATTTTATTACATATTATTCTAAAGGAATGGTACTCTTACTTGAGTACAATATTTGGGTACTCTACCCACTTCTGTTTAAGTAGTTGACCTGCCCAGTCAGTGAGTAGTCTATTAGAGATAAAATAGTACAAAATATACTACAATATAATAAAAAATATTGCCTTCTGCCCAAGTGCAGCTTGCATAGGCTCCAGCCACCTTGCAACCCAGAGAGGGACAAGCAGTATAAAATGGATGGATGGACGGATGGATTGATTTTCCCTTTGTTGTGATGTTTGAGTCCATTCACTTATAAAGCAGCAAAATATAAAAAGTATCTCAATGTACGTCATATCGAGCATGTTTAACACCATATGACTCAATTCATTCCCTAAAGAAAATGACACAGCGGACATAAATGTATTACTTAAAGCCTATTCTGAAACCCCCCACCCCAAGACTGGACATAAAAGGAACCGTAAAAAGGAGTATTACATCACTGAAAAAAATCATCAAACCTGCTGATTCATCACTTGCACTTTTTACAGGCTGATGCTGTTGCACTTGTTTGTAATCACCACCTTGTTCGACTCTTTTTAGTTGTCGCCCAGGGAGCCCAAATGTGTTCAAGTGTGGTTATCTCTCTAAAGCAACAATATTTGAAAACGGCACTGATGCTTTCCAATCATTAATAAATAGTTGGCACCCACATCTTGTTATCTAATGTCACTTCAACGGGACGCTGGTTGAGATGCCCGTCTGGAGGAAGTAAAACAGAACAGAATGACCACTCCTTGCATCTAATGTCAGCTTGACATCTAATGCATCTTTCCTATCTTATCTGATCTACACAAGTCTAGATTTGACTGAAGTATTTTATCATATGTGCAAAGGCTGGTACCTAGTTATCCTCTTCTCCCCACAATGTATGTTTGGCATGAAGCAAGCTGTCATTATCTGCACTGATGTACATGTTTCTAGGCAAGTTAGGTAACTATTCGTTATAAGATGAAATATGTAGATAAATTAATCCTTGAATTTGGAACAAAAGTGAAATGTATTTATTGTGCTGCAGTTGTAATTATCTGTACTAAAAAGAGGAAAATATTCCTTTAATAAATATTGTGATTTTTTTTGGGGGGGGGGGTAACAAGAAGATAGAACTAGTTTTGTACATCAAGCAATTCTCATGAAAATATGAGTTATCAATCAGGCAAAAAAATAAAAACATTTTTTTAAAAATAATGTCATATGGAACACAAAACTTTCCTGAAGGAACTTTTTAATTTTCCTGAAAGAACTCTCCTGAAGGAATCAATAAATTACTATCTATCTATATATCTATCCATCTATGAAGTACAATTGGATAGCACAAAGCTTGTCAGTAAGAGACAAAGAACATATTGTTGCCATATGCTTTAGAGCCATATGTCACGTCTAAATATGGAATGTTCCATATTTTAATGACATTGTTAGACCGAGGGCTCCACAATTAATCAATTTTAAGTCATAATTTGATTATTAAGTATGATAATGTTAAAAAAAAAAGAATACAGATAAATCATTGTTTCTCTTTACCATGTCCTGGTTTGACCTAAAAGAAGCAATTATTTCGAATATTTGTGTTATTTTAAATTTGTCCACCAATATTAAAAATTAGACACAACACCAATGAAGTGTTCAACCTCACTCCTACCAATGAGCCAAAAAAGAACAGGGAGCTGAAGGGGTTAACGGAACATGTGGAACAGAGTAAGAAGAGAAACTAGGTGAACTAATAAATGGAAGGTAGGAGGTGTGATGGAGAAGAAGGGTGACAAGAATAAATATTATCAAGTACTGAAAAGAGACTCTAAGGCATTGAGTGAAGGTGGCAAATTATCCCAAAAAATTATTGGTACAAGTTGTGGGCCTAACTTTACACCAAAGTTTGACATTGACAAATGACACCAGCCCTAAATCATCATGCTAATTAGTACTTTAAATTGCTAATTTATAATAACATATTTATATTCTATGGGCTTCCTCGAAAGCTATGAATGTAACACCCCAGAAGTCACTTTAAATCAAATGTAGTGGATATAAAGACTGTACCGGATACATGTACTATGTATTTTTGTGGTAGGTACAGTATGCACAATAACATCTACCGTATTTTTCAGATTATAAATCGCTCCGGAGTATACGTAGCACCGGCCGAAAATGCACAATAATAAAGGACAAAAACAAATGTAAGTCGCACTGGAGTATAAGTCGCATTTTTGGGGGAAATTTATTTGATAAAATCCAACACCAAGAATAGACATTTATGATAAATGATACAGTAAATGGGTTGTACTTGTATAGCGCTTTTCTACCTTTAAGGTACTCAAAGCGCTTTGACACCACTTCCACATTTACCCATTCACACACACATTCACACACTGGTGGAGGGAGCTGCCATGCAAGGCGCTAACCAGCACCCACCAGGAGCAAGGATGAAGTGTCTTGCTCAGGACACAACGGATGTGACGAGGTTGGTACTAGGTGGGGATTGAACCAGGGACCCTCGGGTTGCGCACGGCCACTCTGCCACTGCGCCACGCCATTAGAACGGCAATTTAAAATAAATAAAGAATAGTGAACAACAGGCTGAATAAGTGTACGTTATATGACGCATAAATAACCAACGGAGAAGATGCCTGGTATGTAAACGTAACATATTATGGTAAGACTCATTCAAATACCTATAACATAAATAAGATGTTATACGTTTACCAAAAAATCTGTCACTCCTCATCGCTAAATCCGATGAAATCTTCTTCCTCGATGTCGATTCTAAACAACTCTGCCAACTCCAAAGGTATGCGCCGCTTCCTCTTGTCGTTTTCTGCTGCATATTTCACTACGTCCAGCTTGTAATCTGCAGTACATGATTTCCTTTTCAGTGCCATTTTTGTTCAGCCCTTCTCAGTTTTTATAAGTTACCGCCAACGTTGAAACGATCCATTTTAATAGCTACAGCAGTAGCATATAGCATATAGCAGTTAGCATCTCATGACCCACAATGCACTTCTGCCATGACCCTCCCCCGCCAAATTCTTATTGGTTGACGTGTGTGTGACGATTGCTGACATTTTCTTCGTCTCTTCCACGAATTAGATAATTAATATTATTTGATATTTTACGGTAATGTGCTAATAATTTCACACATAAGTCGCTCCGGAGTATATGTCGCACCCCCGGCCAAACTATGAAAAAAACTGTGACTTTAATCCGAAAAATACAGTAAATGTATCTTCTGCTAAGGATAGTATACAGTATTGTGTGTATGTTTTAATTAATTTTCAATTAAAACCTGATTTAAAGATTTCAGTGTGTGTATGTAAGTACTTTTTGAGCATGGTTAACAATACAATGATTACATGAATTACCGCAATAATTGGGGTCACATGAAAATATTAAATGTTTATATTGTTAAAGGCCCAAATGAGATTTTCTTATTCAAGCGGGGATAGCAGGTCCATTCTATGTGTCATACTTGATCATTTCGCGATATTGCCATATTTTTGCTGAAAGGATTTAGTAGAGAACATCCACGATAAAGTTCGCAACTTTCGGTGTTAAGAGAAATGCCCTGCCTCTACAGGAAGTCAAATACGATGACGTCACACGTGTGGGGGCTACTCACATATTCACATTATTTTTAATGGGAGCCTCCAACAAAAAGTGTTATTCGGACCGAGAAAACAAAAATTTCCCCATTAATTTGAGCGAGGATGAAAGATTCGTGTTTTAGGATACTGACAGCGACAGACTAGAAAAAAAAAAAGATTAAAAAAAATAAGTTAAAAAAAAACGGATTCCGATGTTTTTTGAGACATTTATTAGGATAATTCTGGGAAATCCCTTAACTTTCTATTGTGTTGCTAGTGTTTTAGTAAGTTAAATAGTACCTGATAGTCGGAAGGGTGTCTCTACGGGTGTCTTGACGCGCAGTGTCTCAGGGGAGTCGACGGCAGCTATGAACGGCAACCTGCTGGTTGACATTTGGTAGGGACCCATGTTGGCTGGACCGCGCTCTGATCCATAGGAAAGTTTCACCTCCAGGAATTTTAAACAAGGAATCACCATGTGTTTGTGTTGCTAAAGGCTAAAGCTTCTCGACTCTATCTTTCTACTGTGACTTCTCTAATATTAATTGAACAGATTGCAAAAGATTCAGCAACACAGATCTCTAAAATACTGTGTATTTATGCCGTTAAAGCAGACGACTTTTAGCTGTGTGTGTGTGCAGCGCTCATATTTCCTTAAAACCTGTGACGTCTTGCGCACCGTCATAATTACAAGACGTTTTCAAGACGAAACTCCCGGGAAATTTAAAATTGTAATTTAGTAAACTAAAAAGGCCGTATTGGCATGTGTTGCAATGTTAATATTTCATCATTGATATATAAACTATCAGACTGCGTGGTGGGTAGTAGTGGGTTTCAGTCGGCCTTTTAATGCCGAGTTGTGTAGACTTGACCTTAGTAACCTTGTAGTTATATGTAGTCATCTTGTTTTTTATCAATATTTTTTAAAACAACACAATTTGTGCAAAGTACTGTACATGTTTAGCAAAATTACATATACTACTGTACAAGATAAGTTTATAATATGTTATTTTGTTATCCTTCCTCCTATAATCTACTTATTTATCTAATGTATTTATTGCTACATTCAAATTGTTATCAATGGCGATAATAGAGGTGATTATAATTACCGTACTCTTTGTTAATGATAATTGCTATTAATGCTATATTTATATATTATAGTGTAATAATGATTGTTTCCAGGACTGTATTAATACGGTTTACTTCAATAGTTTGTTTCATGAATACTGGTATCATATTTGTCAAGACTGTTTGTGCTGATGTTGCTCTGCTGTTCTTGAGTTTTTGTTGTCTCTCGTTGTCTTGTTCCACTCTCAACCCCACAATTCCCCCTAATTTCAATACACAGCAGGGGCATCGCCAGACATATTTCAGTGGGGCATGTGCCCCACTGTTGATCTGCAGTGCCCCAGTAAAAATTTCACCAATAAAAAAAAAAAAAACGCTTCAGAGTTTTAAGTCGACATAACATAGACAACAGCGCACATACTACTTAGTATGGTAATTTATTGCTACTGTATTCACTCCACTAACAATGAGCACATGGCTAATTAATATGGTAATTTATTTACGTGTGGATCGAGACTTCGGTTGAGGGAGAGAGAGAGAGAGGCTGCAAATCACTGCGTGAGGTAGGTAACGTTAGCCAACAACAATTTGTTAATTACATTATTTTGATTTTGATTTGACTCAAACTGTAACTCCTAGATGGATATCAGAAAGTTATTCGCCCGCAGCAATGAAGAAGAAGCGAGGAATAAGAGATGTAAGTGAAGTCCTAGCTAGCTAGGCAACATCATTGTCTTAAGTTGATGCTAAGTAAGCTAACGTTATTCCTTGTATCAAGACAAACATATTCATTTGCTGTACGAGCTGTCGGGGGAATTTCCAATCAACATGAAACATAATGTTGGTTATTGTCTGCTGGTTCTGCATCAATGATGATTTGGAGTAAGCATGTGTGAGTTGAGTGCTTCTCAAATGGTTTATCTTCAGGAAGGAAAACATTTTTCCATATCATCAAGTCATGAGACAATTTTTAAATCATTCAAGTTTATTTCACAGAAAAATAGCACAGTAGACTTGTCTTGTTAATCGGTGCGACTTTGACTAAAATAATATTGTTTTGTCATCAGAAAAATGGCTACAGCTAAAGCATCTGGTTTTGTTTCCAGAAAAAATAGTAACATTTCTGTATTTGTTTTCAGAAAGATGGCAAAAAATATCGGGTTTTGTTGCCCCATTTAGATTTTTTTAAAATATATTTCCATGTCTGTCCTGAGTCCTTGTTAGTCGGTTTGCCTTTTGCTAAAATATTCACTAATAGTCACTAGAAAAAAGGCTAAAATAATCTGGTTTTGTTGCCACAATTTGATATTTTTCTCCCTAAACTTTTTTTTTTTTCACGCACACATCTGACTGAAAATGACAGACAATCCACTTTTATGTCACGGCCCAGCAGTTGGGAACCACTGGTCAACTGTATAACAGTTACTGTAATATTTCCATGTTTGTCCAGAGTGATTGACCACTTTGCAAAAATGAAAAGGAGACGTTCCAGTTTACTTCTCAGAAAATGATTCCCTGAACAGACACACAACAGTTGTTCATTTATTCTACTACTGTGGCTTTATTGTTTTGTGTATATTTTAGTTTTGTGTATCTGAAATAGGATTAGCCACATTGCCATAAATGGAAATTAAATAATATAAAAGAACCCAGAGATGTAGGGGTGCTTTATTTTTTGTTTTACTTTTGTAGATGTTAAATTTGCAGATGATTACTGCAATATATATTTCAAAAAGAATGATTGCTCTTCCTTTTTGCTTTTACCAGTAGCAGTTCAGAAGTCTGGAGTAAAAAAGTGCACAAGTAGGTCAAATGCATTAGTTAATTTCAGGTAGTTAATCAAAGATCCATTCAACATAATCTGATATGGTTTCATAGTTTAAAGCACTATTTATGTATTTTTTATGATAAATAAGTGCTAAAAAATTTTTTGCTTGCGCGCTTTGCACGCTCACATGAATTATTTGTGCCCCAGTACAGTATTAGGTCTAGTGACGCCCCTGATACACAGTATGACATGAAATGCATTTTAACTAAAAAATATATATTTCTTAATTACTACTAAGAAAGACATGCTGGTTTGATTTTTTTTTTTATCCCAAAGCATGTTTGGGTACTTGTCTTTAGTTAAAAAAACGATATCAAAAAAGGTTAGACATCACATAGATAGGTATAGTAGCGTATGCAGGAAAACTTTTTATTGTATTTTTGTCTTTCTGCAGGTATCAAAATGGCAAAAGCTAAAAATAATCTATCCAGACATCATTTGTCAATGAATTTGTGCATTTTGCTAAAAAGACATGCAGCTAATGGTCTACTGCTATGCATATAAAGTGACAATTAGGAATGGTGCAGGTCGACCATGATCCTCAGCGTCAATTACCAAAGGGAAAATAATTGTCTTCACATGTACAAGGAGGGCGCTACATGTGGAAGTGTGACTGTGGGCAGCATGAGTCACCAATAAAAGGTTATTTGGAGAGGAAAGCAGCTGCTGATGGGGAGAATCAAATTTTAAAGTTATGGGCCAACGCTTATCTTGAGCTTTTTAACTAGCAAGCCAGATTATTGCAGAGTTAAACTGTAGGTTTTGGATTTAAGGTTACATTTACCTTGCTGGGAATTTGCAATTGTGTGTATTTCTCAAGTTAAAGGCTTACTGAAACCCACTACTACCCACCACGCAGTCTGATAGTTTATATATCAATGATGAAATATTAACATTGCAACACATGCCAATACGGCCTTTTTAGTTTACTAAATTGCAGTTTTAAATTTCCCGAGATTTTCGTCTTGAAAACGTCGTGTAATGATGACGTGTACGCAAGACGTCACGGGTTTTAAGGATATATGAGCGCTGCGCACACACACAGCAAAAAGTTGTCTGCTTTAACCGCATAATTACACAGTATTTTGGAGATCTGTGTTGCTGAATATTTTGCAATTTGTTCAATTAATATTGGAGAAGTCAAAGTAGAAAGATGGAGTTGGGAAGCTTAAGCCGTTAGCCACACAAACACACGGTGATTCCTTGTTTGAAATTCCTGGAGGTGAAAATTTACTATGGATCAGAGCGCGGTCAAGCGAACATGAATCATGACGGAATGTCAACCAGCAGGTTTCGGTGAGAAAATTGTGGTAAAAAGTCGCTTCTTACCGGATATCAGCTGAGCTTGTGCTGTGCATAGCTGCCGTCGACTGCCCTGAGACACTGCGCGTCAACACACCCGTGGACACACCTCTGACTATCAGGTACTATTAAACTCACTAAAACACTAGCAACACAATAGAAAGATCAGAGATTTCCCAGAATTATCCTAGTAAATGTGTCTAAAAACACCGGAATCCGTCCCAATGCAATCGCGTTTTTTCTTTGTAACTTTTTTTTTTTTTTTTTTTTTTTAGTCCGTCGCTATCAATATCCTCAAACACGAATCTTTCATCCTTGCTACAATTAATGGGGAAATTGTCGTTTTCTCGGTCCGAATGGCACTTTTTGTTGGAGGCTCCCATTAAAATCAATGTGAATATGTGAGGAGCCATTAACATGTGACGTCATCGTCTGCGACTTCCGGGAGAGGCAGGACGTTTGTCTTAGCACCGAAAGTTGCAAACTTTATCGTGGATGTTCTCTACTAAATCCTTTCAGCAAAAATATGGCAACATCGCAAAATGATCAAGTATGACACATAGAATGGACCTGCTATCTCCGTTTAAATAAAAAAATATCATTTCAGTAGGCCTTTAACTTCTACATTAAATATAATGACAGTAACGGGCAAATTTATAAATGCAAACGCATCTGGGATGAAAATGATGAGTGATGCAATGTGCATTCAATTTGGGGTGATATATGTATGTAAATCTATGTAGTGCAGAGTTTTCCCTGGAATGACAAGATACTTTGGTGGTGGGGGCGTGGTTAGGATCCTGGTCACCATGACGTCATCATATAATTTCCATAATTTGCTATGATGATAAGATATTTTTTAAAAATGTTAAAAAAATGTACATATTTTAAAACAAATCTGTGTCATCATTAATTAGTATTAACATATATTTTTAGATTTTATCGTTGGGCTATATTTTTAATCATTGCTGCTTATTGTACAATTAATTTGTTGAGAATTGTCGAGTGTCCAGAGACTTTTAGTTACTTTTTCTTTATCAAAAACGACTAGCAACAAATCTAGACTCCTTTTCTGGTGTTATTATAGAATTTAATTGTGATTAGAGACTCTACTTCTGTCCCTCAATGTCCTCAAAAAAATGCAACCTGCAGCGAGCATGACTTCACACTTGCTTTGCACTGCTGCTCAAGCTGGACTTTCTCCCTTTAAAAACCGCCACTGTCCTCTTAATATTTGCACATTTTGTAGATCGCTGACTGCGGGTGTATCTGGGATATGTTGAAGTTACGTCCACATCACAGACATTATGACTACGCTCCAGACAATCACATGCGTCTTGTTAACGTCATCACAACATCCGGTTTCGGCAGCGCTGTTCACAGTGATCAAAGTTTTTTTTCGGCGGCTAAATTTTCGGGGCATCACAGTCAATATAGTGCAAATAAAAGGCAAATAACTGCCTGCCCATCTGGCTCGCCAAAGCTTTTTATTTGGCCTGTCGAACATCACCCACATAGGCTTAATCAAACCATTCAAACTAGGGTTGATCATGTTTGCAGTACCCCCGCCACCCTGCAGGATTTCATGGCTGCAACAGGTGCCAAAGTAGTTAGGAAAGGGCATGTTCACCACTGTGTTACATCACCTTTTCTTTTAAATACACTCAGTAAACATTTGGGAACTGAGGAAACTAATTGTTGAAGCTTTGAAAGTGGAATTCTTTCCCATTCTTGTTTTATGTAGAGCTTCAGTCGTTCAACAGTCTGGGGTCTCCTCTGTCGTATTTTATGCTTCATAATGCGCCACACATTTTCGATGGGAGACAGGTCTGGACTGCAAGCAGGCCAGGGAAGTACCCACACTCTTTTTTATGAAGCCACGCAGTTGTAACACGTGCTGAATGTGGCTTGGTTTTGTCTTGCTGAAATAAGCAGGGGCGTCCATGAAAAAGATGGCGCTTGGATGGCAGCATATGTTGTTCCAAAACCTGTATGTACCTTTCAGCATTAATGGTGCCTTCACAGATGTGTAAGTTAACCATGCCTTGGGCACTAATGCACCCCCATATCATCACAGATGCTGGCTTTTGAACTTTGCGTCGTCAGTCTGGATGGTTCACTTCCCCTTTGGTCCGGATGACACGATGTCAAACATTTCCCCCAAAAAATTGAAATGTGGACTTGTCAGGCCACAGAACACTTTTCCACTTTGCATCAGTCCATCTTAAATGATCTCAGGCCCACAGAAGCCGGCGGCGTTTCTGGATGTTATTGATAAATGACTTTCGCTTTGCATAAGAGAGCTTTGTCTTGCACTTACAGATGTAGCGACAAACTGTATTTAGTGACAGTGGTTTTCTGAAGTGTTCCTGAACCCATGTGGTAATATCCTTTAGAGATTGATGTCGGTTTTTGATACAGTGCCGTCTGAGAAATCGAAGGTAACGCTCATTCCATGTTGGTTTCTGGCCATGCCGCTTACATGGAGTGATTTCTCCAGATTCTCTGAACCTTTTGATGATATTATGGACTGTAGATGTTGAAATCCTTACATTTCTTGAAATTGCACTTTGAAATAACGTTGTTCTTAAACTGTTTGACTATTTGCTCACGCAGTTGTGGGCAAAGGGGTGTACCTCGCCCCATCCTTTCTTGTGAAAGACTGAGCATTTTTTGGGAAGCTGTTTTTATACCCAATCATGGCACCCACCTGTTCCCAATTAGCCTGCACACCTGAGGGATGTTCCAAATAAGTGCTTCATGAGCATTCCTCAACTTTAACAGTATTTATTGCCATCTTTCCCAACTTCTTTGTCACATGTTGCTGGCATTAAATTTTAAAGTTAAAGATTATTTGCAAAAAAAAAAATGTTTATCAGTTTGAACATCAAATATGTTGTCTTTGTAGCATATTCAACTGAATATGGGTTGAAAATGATTTGCAAAAACTTATATTCCATTTATATTTACATATATTTACATCTAACACATTTTCCCAACTCATAGGGAAACGGGGTTTGTATTTTGTATTTGTAGTCGTATTGTTTTTTTGTCTGAGGGTAATTTTGCCGATCAAACCTTTTGAGGTTGCGGGGGGCGCTGGCGCCTTTCTCAGCTACAATCGGGCGGAAGGCGGCGTACACCCTGGACAAGTCGCCACCTCATCGCAGGGCCAACACAGATATACAGACAACATTCACACTCACATTCACACACTAGGGCCAATTTAGTGTTGCCAATCAACCTATCCCCAGGTGCATGTCTTTGAAGTGGGAGGAAGCCGGAGTACCCGGAGGGAACCCACGGGGAGAACATGCAAACTCCACACAGAAAGATCCCGAGCCTGGAATTGAACCCAGGACTGCAGGACCTTCGTATTGTGAGGCAGACACACTAACTCTTCTGCCACCGTGAAGCCTTCTTTAATACATGTAGCGCTAAATTTGACCAGTACAGGACAACAACGCTAATTGGCATAAGTCACATACAGTGTGTGCAATGTTTGGTGTGTGAATGTTGTGTAATTTCTCTATGTGTTAACATTTGTACTTTACTGT
The DNA here is from genome assembly GCF_033978795.1 of Nerophis ophidion. Lineage (NCBI taxonomy): Eukaryota > Metazoa > Chordata > Actinopteri > Syngnathiformes > Syngnathidae > Nerophis > Nerophis ophidion. The sequence goes on from NC_084618.1 coordinate 52,564,378, forward strand.
GTGACTGTATTAACACTAAACCTTCTTTTGTATTTATGTAGTTTATACAATGGACATTACACTTTTGTTATGTTTAGTTTATATTTTTAATCTTACAAACCTAAATGAATAAAGTGTAAAAAAATGTAACTAAGGAAGGAAAATAATTCAAAAGAAGGAACATCAATTCTCAACAACAACTGGAGCTTCCTTTTCTACACACGCTGGAAACGAGTAGCGAAAGCAGAATAATAAATATATTGACAGTGCAGTGTGATAACCGATGTGTTTAATTCGCAATTAAGTAAACACAATCCCAAACAAATATAGCCTGGAGAGGCACTATCTGACATAACGTCTACGCACCATAAAACAAATTAAAATGACACCCATTTAAATCTATTACAAGAAACAGGGTTGGGGTGGCAGGGGCCTGGGGGGAACAAGCGCTTTTCGCGTCGTTCTCGCCAGTTCGAGGTCCTGAAATGGCTGTCAAAGTGTCCCAACTTGGATTATATTCCCAGCCATCTGCTTTTCAGGTGAGAGGCATGATTTATGATCGAGAATAAATTTACAGGGAGCAAGGAAGTGAGGAAGCAGCAGACCACATAATGATGTAAACATAGGCACACAAGCCTGTGATCACGGCGTCGCCATAAATATTTCATATGCATTAGCGCTTGTAATAACAATATCACTAATACATCACAAAATGTAAATTTAATATTATCGTCGTTTTTTAATGGTTATTTTTCTGATTTTATGGGCAGAATAGTGGAGCTTCCATTGGCTCGGCTGTAAGCAGACTTTTATTTACGTGTATTCAATATTTAGAATGCATATATGTGTATATATATATATATATATATATATATATAAAAAATTACTTAACATGCAGTTGGCTTTTCGACCCTTGACCAAATTTTTATTAGCCCAATGCGGTCTCCAAATCAAAAAGATTCGGACAACCCCTTCTATACAGTATATCTGCATTCATACTGTAAAAACCTGCTGGTGGTAAAGTGTTGTATTTGATTTGATCTACATTTTTCCATGACCCCAAACACCCATCCGTGCCTAAAAGCGGATTATCAGAGAATGAGAAACTGTTGTTGAGTGTCTGGGGGAGCACGGAGCCAAAAGTGTTTGCACGGAAAGTAAAAACAGCTAGAATTGGGCCTGTTGTTATCATAAGATTGGCAATAAAAGTTAAAAATAACATCTGACTTTTAACTTCTTCTGAAGGCTACGGTACATCATATTACTTATTTTCAAGGTGTGGCAGCTATTATTTTGCCATGGAAGTACGCCACCATCAGTTACATTGAGGGGTGATCCCTCTTATGTGAATATTTTAAAAGGCTAAAAAATGTTTTTAAATATTTATAAAGACAAATAGTTGTGTTATTATTCGTGACTAGTGTCAACATTTCTGCTTTTTTAAACTTTAGAGGTGTTTTGCACGCTTTTCAGGGTTGACGGGATAGTACAAAGTACAGCAGCAAAGTCACTAGGTTGGCAACACTGATCCATCCTGCCACGTCTTCTTATAGTCTGGCAGAACAGGTGTGTAGTAGATGTGTTAAGACGGCTACGGGCCACCACAAATAAATGCACATATGGATAGCAATGAAATATGCTTGCATGCATAAGAGCAGAGGTGGAAAGAGTGATAGATATTGTACTTTAGGTCCTACCGATCATTCACCGCTGTTGGTACGTGGATTTTCTTGCTTTTTATTTGTATTTTTAATTGCAAAATAGTACAGTACTTGTAATTACAACTACTGCAATGTGAGTAAATAATGTGTTAGTTGTTTTCACCTTTGCACATGAGCAATCAGGTGTGAGGCCCAAATTTTTGTGTGTTCATGCTTCGTGATCTTACCGTACTTTATTCTGTGTTTTAATGTGGGTATTTTCTTTGGTTACCCGTGGGTTGTAGTAAAGGGTTATTTACATAAAAAGGCTATACTTTTTCCAACATTATTGTTGGCACGTGTGATTGGTTGATTAGTTTTGCACCCTCAAGTAGTTTCAGAGTTAAAATAAATCATACATTAAACAAATAGAATGTGTACAAAACTTTTGTTTAACCTGCCTTTTGAAGCATTTATACGATTGGCAGTATAACAGTATTATGTTGTATATAGTTACAATTTTATTTTTGCTGATTAACTCAAGTAATTTGCTGATGTTTATTATGCATAATAAAGTTATCAATGCCAGACACATTAGACATTAGGAAGAGCCTCGAAAAAGTGTGGACCTTCAAGATTTGCACAAATGTGTCTTTTTCTAAATGATTCATTGGTATTATGGTCCACACTTGGTCAGACATGATGAGGTGTGACTCAAAGTACAAATCTAAACAGTGACACTTACCACATTCCAAAAAAGGGGGTTGAAAATGATTGCAATCACAGCAATGTGGAAATTGGAGTCATGAAAGTTGATTTGTTTGAAGACTTCTTCAAATACTTTCAAGTCCATCTGAAATGACCAACAAAAATTTGCACAAAACTCCCCCCAATACATTTTTCATCATTAGACTGTTACTATAGTAATAGCCATGACATTATAGGTTTGGTGGAATTTTTTACATTTAGATTCAGTGTGTCTAAATGTCTATGTGTCTTGTTTTAATCTATTTCCTCCTCATTTTAGATTTTTGAAATGAAAAAAAAAAAACATAACAGTCAGACATTTGAAGCCAACCAACTAAGGTAAGAGACATTTTATGATGAAATATGAAGGTAAACACAAAAGTATGTAAAACCGCTAAACCCTTTGGACATGCAAATATGATTTTTTAAAGTTTGAAAATGGCCCACAGATTTTTACTTAAGTTATCCAAATGTGTTAGAAATTGCTATGACATTAAAAAGGAGTAAGATTAAATAAATTATGCTTCCTCCAAACTCCTTTCTGGACATGTTGTACTGAGAAACTGTAAAAATGACAAGTTCAATATTGTAACTCTACGCGTGTTGGAAATAAACTAAATCGATAAAGTATACACTATTGTAATTAAATAAATGATTGTATTACATTATTATAATAATAATAATAATAATTATTATTATTATTATGTATTACATGAGTGTATTAAATGTAAAACCATAAACCATACACAATTTTATTTAAATAAATACATGTATTCAATTACAATAGTGTATGGTTTATGGCTTTATTTTACTAAATGTATTTAAATCCATGATTAAATGTGTGTCAGTGCTTCTAAATATGTATTTTATTTGTCAAACTCAGCTGTCAAAATCAGTTGGCAGGGAAAACACAAATGTAGTCCAATCATTGCAAGCAAACGTGAAGGGTCGCCAATCATGTTGAAGCAGGTAACAATCTCGTAACAAATCTGCCAACTGACTTTGAAGGCTGAGTGTGTCTGAAAAAAATTAAATACTGAAGCGCTGACGAGGGCTATCTGGGACAAAATAAACAAATAAATACATTTATAAATAATTACTTTAATGTGTCGTTTGTCAAATCATTAAATACGTTATTAAATATCATTAAATCAATAATCAAAGTGTGAAATGGTTAAAATAGAATACTTAAGTCATAACATTTAAAAAAAATGGTATCATTAAATATTTAAATTTAATGTGACATCAAATAAACATTTAATAACACGTGCATGCATTTAATTATGAATATAATGACACATTTATGTAATTATCTAAATATGTCTTCATTTCATCAGAGGTTTTATATATATAAAGATATATATATATATATATATATATATATATATATAAATAAAGATATGTATATATATATATTTTTTTTATTTTTATTTTGTCCCATTAATGCAGTATATGTACTTCGCTGTTTTTTTATGATTGGTAATTGTGAAAAATGTCGACATTGTTTAAAAAAATATGTCCAGCTAAACAAATAATGGTAACACAAGCTAGCCATTGTTATTGTTGTATTTATGGTTTGAAAAATGTAACGTTAAGCAAGTTGCGAACAGCCCCTTAAAATCAGCCTGCTCCATATATTCTTAGGTTGTGTAGAAATAAAGCTGGCACATTTGCTAAGCTTAATACCGCCATTTTCCGCCTACCAGAAGACTCAGAACAGTACATTCTCAAAACGTGGACTGTTATTCAGATTTGTCAGAATTATACTTCATTCAATCTCTGCAATAATATGGCGTGATTTAATGCAGTGTGTTTAAATGTTTCTGATTGTTGTCGTATGTAGCACTTTTATTTTGAAAGCTCTAAGTCTACCAGCAGGTTTCCGGACTGTCAGGCTAATATCAGTCTGTGCTCGAAACGTAGATTTAAGCTATTATGAGGTTTTTAGCCATGTTGGTTATAGTTAGTTGTGTTCATTGTGTGTTTTACCTTCGAGTAGTCCACGTTGTTGAGGCCTCCACAACAGTCGTGTTCACGACGATACTTTAAAGCAGGATTGTAACCCGCCCCGGTATGATAGCTTGTCATTCACACCTGGGTATAATAGTGATGCGATACCAATACATGTACAATATCAAGCGGAAGATGTCCAAAATATTGATTTAAAAGGTAAAACTGTGCAGTACCCTGTGTTATGTGTCCTGTCAGCCGAGCACCCGTCCGTGCTGCATTGTGGGAAATGTAGTGTAGAGTGTTATTTTACATGTTTGAGTTGATGTTGCTATTCATTTTAGGGGGTAATAGTTTTATTTTTCAAATGTTGCACGTGAACGTTTACAAGATGCAGGATAAGGTATATATATTGTTTTTGTGTGTGTGTTTTGCTACTATCTCTATCAATGTTGATAATATATGTTTACAAAGTCATGGATGAATAAATCTTTGGGATCGATACCAGTGCAACATTATCCAACCCTTGTTTTTCTGCAGTAGGTTAGTGTTGTCAATAGTGACAACTGCTGGCAGAATTTATTTATACAGTTTGGTTGAAGTCATGTGAATAAATATTGTTTGTTTTTACATGAGATTTTAGGTATGCATTTATTGTAATTAAATGCAGGTTTACTATTTTGTCATTTGGTAAATAAATGATGCACTGAGTGAAAAAAAGAGAAAATATTTTTTTAAATTAAAGCTGAGATAGGCTCCAGCACCCCCGTGACGTCGAAAGGGACAGGCGGTAGAAAATGGATGGATGGAAAATGGTGCTTAAACTATTAAGCCTTTTTCATCCCCGCAATTTCAGTCACTTCCCGCTAATGGTTTTTATGGTGCCTATCAGTGTGTAAGAAGACCGAGCATGCTGTATTTTCAACAGCCTGTCAGATGCAGGAGCTATGCATCATGGTGTAAAATAAGCAAGCTTGACATCGAGCTGGCAGGTGACTAATATGGCAGTAATTAACCTTATAACTTTCATTATTTGCCCTTTCCTCTTTCTTTAAACTCATCCCTCATGTTGGAGTAGTTTTTCCTCTTGGGTTTCATACACAAATTCATATCTTAAAATGAATCCCAGTTTCTACTGTATATTTAAACAAATGAGATGACAAATAAAAAATAGGTTCAAGATGTCTATCAGGATTTTTTTCCTTGTACTTTGTAAACACTTTGAGTTTAAACGGTTATTGTTTGCTCAATCAATGTCATAATTTAATTACGGTGGAAGAGGGGTTAGTGCGTCTGCCTCACAATACGAAGTTCCTGCAGTCCTGGGTTCAAATCCAGGCTCGGGATCTTTCTGTGTGGAGTTTGCATGTTCTCCCCGTGAATGCGTGGGTTCCCTCTGGGTTACTGCGGCTTCCTCCCACTTCCAAAGACTTGCACCTGGGGATAGGTTGATTGGCAACACTAAATTGGCACTAGTGTGTGAATGTGAGTGTGAATGTTGTCTGTCTATCTGTGTTGGCCCTGCGATGAGGTGGCGACTTGTCCGGGGTGTACCCCGCCTTCCGCCCGATTGTAGCTGAGATAGGCGCCAGCGACCCCGAAAGGGAATAAGTGGTAGAAAATGGATGGATGGAATTCCACATACTGCTATACTAAAAGTCTCCAGTGGCCCTATTCGGACTTTATTAATGAATTCTCAGAGTTCGTTGCTGATCTAGTGACACACGCCGATAATATAATCATAATGGGGGACTTTAATATCCATATGAATACCCCATCGGACCCACCGTGCGTAGCGCTCCAGACTGTAATTGATAGCTGTGGTCTCACACAAATAATAAATGAACCCACGCATCGCAACGGTAATACGATAGACCTAGTGCTTGTCAGGGGCATCACCGTTTCCAAAGTTACGATACTCCCGTATACTAAAGTATTGTCTGATCATTACCTTATAAAATTCGAGGTTCAGACGCATGTTCGTCAAACTAATAATAATAATAACTGCTATAGCAGCCGCAACATTAATACAGCCACAACGACAACTCTTGCTGACCTACTGCCCTCGGTAATGGCACCATTCCCAAAGTATGTGGGCTCTATTGATAACCTCACTAACAACTTTAACGACGCCCTGCGCGAAACCATTGATAACATAGCACCGCTAAAGTTAAAAAAGGCTCCAAAAAAGCGCACCCCGTGGTTTACAGAAGAAACTAGAGCTCAGAAATTATTATGTAGAAAGCTGGAACGCAAATGGCGCACGACTAAACTTGAGGTGCACCATCAAGCATGGAGTGATGGTTTAATAACTTATAAACGCATGCTTACCTTAGCTAAAGCTAAATATTACTCAAATCTCATCCACCGTAATAAAAACGATCCTAAATTTTTGTTTAGTACGGTAGCATCGCTAACCCAACAAGGGACTCCTTCCAGTAGCTCAACCCACTCAGCTGATGACTTTATGCAATTCTTTAGTAAGAAAATTGAAGTCATTAGAAAGGAGATTAAAGACAATGCGTCCCAGCTACAACGGGGTTCTATTAACACTGACACGATTGTATATACGGCGGATACTGCCCTCCAAAATACTTTCTCTCGTTTTGAGGAAATAACATTAGAGGAATTGTTACAACGTGTAAATGGAATAAAACAGACAACATGTTTACTTGACCCTCTTCCTGGGAAACTGATCAAGGAGCTCTTTGTATTATTAGGTCCACCAGTGCTAAATATTATAAACTTATCACTCTCCTCGGGCACTGTTCCCCTAGCATTCAAAAAAGCGGTTATTCATCCTCTTCTTAAAAGACCTAACCTCGATCCTGACCTCATGGTAAATTACCGACCGGTGTCTCACCTTCCCTTTATTTCAAAAATCCTTGAAAAAATTGTTGCGGAGCAGTTAAATGAACACTTAGCGTCTAACAATCTATGTGAAACCTTTCAATCCGGTTTCAGGGCAAATCACTCCACGGAGACAGCCCTCGCAAAAATGACTAATGATCTATTGCTAACGATGGATTCTGATGCGTCATCTATGTTGCTGCTCCTCGTACTTAGCGCTGCTTTCGATACCGTCGATCATAATATTTTATTAGAACGTATCAAAACACGAATTGGTATGTCAGACTTAGCCCTGTCTTGGTTTAACTCTTATCTTACTGATAGGATGCAGTGTGTCTCCCATAACAATGTGACCTCGGACTACGTTAAGGTAACGTGTGGAGTTCCCCAGGGTTCGGTCCTTGGCCCTGCACTCTTCAGCATCTACATGCTGCCGCTAGGTGACATCATACGCAAATACGGTATTAGCTTTCACTGTTATGCTGATGACACCCAACTCTACATGCCCCTAAAGCTGACCAACACGCCGGATTGTAGTCAGCTGGAGGCGTGTCTTAATGAAATTAAACAATGGATGTCCGCTAACTTTTTGCAACTCAACGCCAAAAAAACGGAAATGCTGATTATCGGTCCTGCTAGACACCGAACTCTATTTAATAATACAACTCTAACATTTGACAACCAAACAATTAAACAAGGCGACACGGTAAAGAATCTGGGTGTTATCTTCGACCCAACTCTCTCCTTTGAGGCACACATTAAAAGCGTTACTAAAACGGCCTTCTTTCATCTCCGTAATATCGCTAAAATTCGCTCCATTCTGTCCACTAAAGACGCTGAGATCATTATCCATGCGTTTGTTACGTCTCGCCTCGACTACTGTAACGTATTATTTTCGGGTCTCCCCATGTCTAGCATTAAAAGATTACAGTTGGTACAAAATGCGGCTGCTAGACTTTTGACAAGAACAAGAAAGTTTGATCACATTACGCCTGTACTGGCTCACCTGCACTGGCTTCCTGTGCACTTAAGATGTGACTTTAAGGTTTTACTACTTACGTATAAAATACTACACGGTCTAGCTCCATCTTATCTTGCCGATTGTATTGTACCATATGTCCCGGCAAGAAATCTGCGTTCAAAGGACTCCGGCTTATTAGTGATTCCCAAAGCCCAAAAAAAGTCTGCGGGCTATAGAGCATTTTCCGTTCGGGCTCCAATACTCTGGAATGCCCTCCCGGTAACAGTTCGCGATGCCACCTCAGTAGAAGCATTTAAGTCTCACCTTAAAACTCATTTGTATACTCTAGCCTTTAAATAGACTCCCTTTTTAGACCAGTTGATCTGCCGTTTCTTTTCTTTTTCTTCTATGTCCCACTCTCCCGTGTGGAGGGGGTCCGGTCCGATCCGGTGGCCATGTACTGCTCGCCTGTGTATCGGCTGGGGACATCTCTGCGCTGCTGGTCCGCCTACGCTTGGGATGGTTTCCTGCTGGCTCCGCTGTGAACGGGACTCTCGCTGCTGTGTCTTGGATCCTCTTTGGACTGGACTCTCGCGACTGTGTTGTATCCATTGTGGATTGAACTTTCACAGTATCATGTTAGATCCGCTCGACATCCATTGCTTTCCTCCTCTCTAAGGTTCTCATAGTCATCGTTGTCACCGACGTCCCACTGGGTCATTATTGTCACCAATGTCCCACTGGGTGTGAGTTTTCCTACCGAGGATGTCGTGGTGGTTTGTGCAGCCCTTTGAGACACTAGTGATTTAGGGCTATATAAGTAAACATTGATTGATTGATTGATTGTATGTGGATTCAAATATTGTAATTTCAATCTTTCCTTAAGGTTATATTTCACTTTTTGTTGTTGTTTTCTTTGTTACTAGCACTGCTGAAGCTAAAAAAAAAAAAAAAAAGGTCCATAAAAGGCTTACCCCCTGGTTTGCAGAAGAAACCACAGTTCTTCAACTATCATGTAGAATGCTGGAACACAAATGGCGTGTGACTAACCAAGGTCTTCCATCAAGCATGGAGTGATAGTTTAATAATTTATAGACACAAGTTTACCTAAGATAAAACTAATTACTACTCTAATCTCATCCGTCTCAATAAAACAATCCTAAATATTAGTTCAGTACAGTAGCAACTCTAACCCAACAAAGGACTCATTCCCACTTGGCTGATGACTTTATGAAATTCTTTACGAAAAAAGTTGAACTAATTAGAAAGGAGATTAAAGATAATGCGTCCCAACTCCAACTGGGTTCAATTAACTCAGATACGAATGTACGTACAACGGATATTTGTCCTCCAAAATAATCTCTCTCTTTTTGAAGGAATAACATTAGAGGAACTGCTGCGACTTATAAATGGGACAAAACAAACATTGTGTTTACTTGACCCACTTCCTGGGAAACTTATCAAGGAGCTGTTTGTAATATTAGTACCTTCAATGCTAAATATTTTTAACTTATCACTTTCATCTGGTACTATTCCCCAAGCATACAGAACCCTAACCTCGATCCTGAATTAATGGTGAACTACCACCTTCCCTTTTATCTCAAAAATATTAAAAAAAATTATTGCACAGCAGCTAAATGAAGACTTACCGTCTAATAATCTCTGTTAACCCTTTCAGTCCAGGATCCGAGGAAAACTTAAGGGTGACAGCCCTCGCAAAAATGATTAATGATCTATTGCTAACTATGGATGCTGATGCGTCATCCGTGTTTGCTGCTAATTAATCTTAGAGCTGCTTTCGATACCGTCGGTCATAACATTCTATTAGGATTTATCAAAACAAGTTTTGGTATGTCAGTCTTGTGACATCGGAGTATGTTAAGGTAACGTGCGGAGTTCCACAGGGTTCGGTTCTTGGCCCTGCATTCTTTAGCAACTACATGCTGCCGCTAAGTTACATCATATGCAAATACAATGTTAGTTTTCACTGCTATGCAGATGACACCCAACTCTACACGCCCCTAAAGCCGACCAACACGCCAAATAGTAGTCACCTGGAGGTGTGTCTTAATTAAATTAAACAATAGATGTCCAGCAACTTTTTGCAACTCAACACTAAGAAAATGGAGATGCTGATTATCGGTCATGCTTAACACCGACACCTATTTAATAATATCACCTTAACATTTGACAACGAAACAATTACACAAAGCAACTCGGTAAAGAATCTCGGTATTATCTTCAACCCCGTTCTCTCATTTAAATCACAGATCAAGAGTGTTACTAAAACAACCTTCTTTCATCTCTGCAATATTGCAAAAATTTGTCCCATTTTGTCCATCTGCGGCGGTGATATCATTATTCATGTGTCAGTTATATCTCACATTCACACACTAGGGCCAATTTAGTGTTGCCAATCAACCTATCCCCAGGTGCATGTGTTTGGAGGTGGGAGAAAGCCGGAGTATCCGGAGGGAACCCACATTGTGTTGGCCCTGCAATGAGGTAGCGACTTGTCCAAGGTGTACACCTCCTTCCGCGCGAACGCAGCTGAGATAGAACTGAGTAGAATATATCTTTATTGTCATTGTACAACAAAATTGTATGCAAAACTAATTTAGTGCAAATTCATAACACATAAAAACATAAGAACATAGATAAATAGATAAAAATACATAAAATACATAAAAACACCAAGCACACAGCTCACATGCACAGTCATTATTGTCGTCTTGTGTTTAGCGACACAATTGCTCTCAGGTAAAAAGTGTTCTTAAATCGGTTTGTCCGGCATTTTATTTTCCTGTATCTCCTGCCTAAAGGGCCCATCCATCCATCCATCCATCATCTTCCGCTTATCCGAGGTCGGGTCGCGGGGGCAGCAGCCTAAGCAGGGAAGCCCAGACTTCCCTATCTCCAGCCACTTCGTCTAGCTCTTCCCGGGGGATCCCGAGGCGTTCCCAGGCCAGCCGGGAGACATAGTCTTTCCAACGTGTCCTGGGTCTTCCCCGTGGCCTCCTACCAGCTGGACGTGCCCTAAACACATCCCTAGGGAGGCGTTCGGGTGGCATCCTGACCAGATGCCCGAACCACCTCATCTGGCTCCTCTCGATGTGGAGGAGCAGCGGCTTTACGTTGAGCTCCTCCCGGATGGCAGAGCTTCTCACCCTATCTCTAAGGGAGAGCCCCGCCACCCGGCGGAGGAAACTCATTTCGGCCGCTTGTACCCGTGATCTTATCCTTTCGGTCATGACCCAACGCTCATGACCATAGGTGAGGATGGGAACGTAGATCGACCGGTAAATTGAGAGCTTTGCCTTCCGGCTCAGCTCCTTCTTCACCACAACGGATCGATACAACGTCCGCATTACTGAAGACGCCGCACCGATCCGCCTGTCGATCTCACGATCCACTCTTCCCCCACTCGTGAACAAGACTCCTAGGTACTTGAAATCCTCCACTTGGGGCAGGGTCTCCTCCCCAACCCGGAGATGGCACTCCACCCTTTTCCGGGCGAGAACCATGGACTCGGACTTGGAGGTGCTGATTCTCATTCCGGTCGCTTCACACTCGGCTGCGAACCGATCCAGTGAGAGCTGAAGATCCCGGCCAGATGAAGCCATCAGGACTACATCATCTGCAAAAAGCAGAGACCTAATCCCGTGGCCACCAAACCGGAACCCCTCAACGCCTTGTCTGCGCCTAGAAATTCTGTCCATAAAAGTTATGAACAGAATCGGTGACAAAGGACAGCCTTGGCGGAGTCCAACCTTCACTGGAAACGTGTCCGACTTACTGCCAGCAATGCGGACCAAGCTCTGACACTGATCATACAGGGAGCGGACTGCCACAATAAGACATTCCGATACCCCATACTCTCTGAGCACTCCCCACAGGACTTCCCGAGGGACACGGTCGAATGCCTTCTCCAAGTCCACAAAGCACATGTAGACTGGTTGGGCAAACTCCCATGCACCCTCAAGAACCCTGCCGAGAGTATAGAGCTGGTCCACAGTTCCACGACCAGGACGAAAACCACACTGTTCCTCCTGAATCCGAGGTTCGACTATCCGGCGAAGCCTCCTCTCCAGTACACCTGAATAAACCTTACCGGGAAGGCTGAGGAGTGTGATCCCACGATAGTTGGAACACACCCTCCGGTCCCCCTTCTTAAAGAGAGGGACCACCACCCCGGTCTGCCAATCCAGAGGTACCGCCCCCGATGTCCACGCGATGCTGCAGAGTCTTGTCAACCAAGACAGCCCCACAGCATCCAGAGCCTTAAGGAACTCCGGGCGGATCTCATCCACCCCCGGGGCCTTGCCGCCGAGGAGCTTTTTAACTACCTCAGCGACCTCAGCCCCAGAAATAGGAGAGTCCACTACAGATTCCCCAGGCACCGCTTCCTCAAAGAAAGACGTGTTGGTGGGATTGAGGAGGTCTTCGAAGTATTCCCTCCACCGATCCACAACATCCGCAGTCGAAGTCAGCAAAACACCATCCGCACCATACACAGTGTTGATAGTGCACTGCTTCCCCTTCCTGAGGCGCCGTATGGTGGTCCAGAATCGCTTCGAAGCCGTCCGGAGGTCGTTTTCCATGGCTTCCCCGAACTCTTCCCATGTCCGAGTTTTTGCCTCCGCGACCGCTAAAGCTGCACACCGCTTGGCCCGTCGGTACCCGTCCACTGCCTCCGGAGTCCTATGAGCCAAAAGAACCCGATAGGACTCCTTCTTCAGCTTGACGGCATCCCTCACTGCTGGTGTCCACCAACGGGTTCTGGGATTACCGCCACGACAGGCACCAACAACCTTGCGGCCACAGCTCCAATCAGCCGCCTCGACAATAGAGGTTCGGAACATGGTCCACTCGGACTCAATGTCCCGCACCTCCCTCGTGACATGTTCAAAGTTCTCCCGGAGGTGTGAATTGAAACTCTCTCTGACAGGAGACTCTGCCAGACGTTCCCAGCAGACCCTCACAATGCGCTTGGGCCTGCCAGGTCTGTCCGGCATCCTCCCCCACCATCGCAGCCAACTCACCACCAGGTGGTGATCGGTAGAAAGCTCCGCCCCTCTCTTCACCCGAGTGTCCAAAACATAAGGCCGCAAATCCGATGACACAACTACAAAGTCGATCATGGAACTGCGGCCTAGGGTGTCCTGGTGCCAAGTGCACATATGGACACCCTTATGTTTGAACATGGTGTTTGTTATCGACAAACTGTGACGAGCACAAAAGTCCAATAACAAAACACCACTCGGGTTTAGATCCGGGCGACCATTCTTCCCAATCACGCCTCTCCAGGTTTCACTGTCGTTGCCAACATGAGCGTTGAAGTCTCCCAGTAGGACAAGGGAATCACCCGGAGGAGCACTTTCCAGTACTCCCTCGAGTGTACCCAAAAAGGGTGGGTATTCTGAACTGCTGTTTGGTGCGTAAGCACAAACAACAGTCAGGACCCGTCCCCCCACCCGAAGGCGAAGGGAAGCTACCCTCTTGTCCACTGGGTTGAACTCAAACGTACAGGCTTTGAGCCGGGGGGCAACCAGAATTGCCACCCCAGCCCGTCGCCTCTCACTGCCGGCAACGCCAGAGTGGAAGAGGGTCCAGTCCCTCTCGAGAGAACTGGTTCCAGAGCCCTTGCTGTGCGTCGAGGTGAGTCCGACTATATCCAGCCGGAACTTCTCTACCTCGCGCACTAGCTCAGGCTCCTTCCCCCCCAGTGAGGTGACGTTCCACGTCCCAAGAGCTAGCTTCTGTAGCCGAGGATCGGACCGCCAAGTGCCCTGCCTTCGGCTGCCGCCCAGCTCACAATGCAACCGACCTCTATGGCCCCTCCTATGAGTGGTGAGCCCATTGGAGGGATGACCCACGTTGCCTCTTCGGGCTGTGCCCGGCCGGGCCCCATGGGAACAGGCCCGACCACCAGGCGCTCGCCATCGTGCCCCAACTCCGGGCCTGGCTCCAGAGCGGGGCCCCGGTGACCCACATCCGGGCGAGGGAAATCTGGGTTCATTTCGTTGTAATTCCATAGAAGTCTTTGAGCTGCTCTTTGTCTGATCACTCACCTAGGACCTGTTTGTCTTGGGAGACCCTACCAGGGGGCATGAAAACCCCCAGACAACATAGCTCCTAGGATCATTGGGACACGCAAACTCCTCTACCACGGTAAGGTAGCAGCTCAGAGAGGAGTGCCTCTCTGCCTAAAGGGCATCAGTTCAAAAAGTTTATGGCTCCAGCACCCCCCGCAACCCCGAAAGGGACAAGCGGTAGGAAATGTATGGATGCATAGTTACGTCTCTTCTCGATTACTGTAACATATTATTTTGGGGTCTCCCTATGTCTGGCATTAAAAGATTGCAGTTGGTTCAAAATGCGGCTGCGAGACTTTTGAACAGAACAAGAAAGTGTGATCATATTACACCGATACCGGCTCACCTGCACTGGCTTCCTGTGCACTTAAGATGAGACTTTACTACTTACCTATAAGATACTAAAAAGTCTAGAACCATCCTGTTTTGCTGATTGTATTGTACCAAAGGTCCCGGCCAGCAATCTCTGTTCAAAGAACTCCGACTTTTTAGCGATTCTCAAGAGCCCAAAAAAAAGTCTGCGGGCTCCAGCGCGTTTTCTATTCGGACTCCAGTAGTCTGGCATGGCCCACCGGTAACAGTTAGAAATGCTACCTCAGTAGAAGCATTTACGTCCCTTCTAAAAACTAATTTACACACCCTAGCCTTTAAATAGACTCCTTTTTGGACTAGTTGATCTGCTGTCTCTCTTTTCTGCTCTGTGAGGAGCCATCAACGGGTGACGTCATCGTCCGCGACTTCCGGTAAAGGCAGGGCTTTTCTGTTAGCGACCAAAAGTTGGGAACTTTATCGTGGATGTTCTCTACTAAAACCTTTCAGCAAAAATATGGCAATATAGCGAAATTGTCAAGTATGACACATAGAATGGACCTGCTATCCCCGTTTGAATAAGAAAATCTCATTTCAGTAGGCCTTTAACTGAACTGATTTTGTGTTACTGCAAAATATGCATCCAATTAAATTCAATTTGAATTTAAAAAGTATTAAACTAGTGTTTCACATACATAACAAAGTGTGATTTTTTTGTAATGGTGAGAACGATCTCAAAAGAGAATTCTGCTTTGAGCCCTGATATAGCATGGGGCACCCTCTAGTTTCAGTGCGAACAAATCCTTCGTAGCTCAGGCATTCTCTTTACATCCCAGGACACTCATATTGGAAACATGGATATTGGTAAACCTTTAATTGGTTCCACTGCACACACCAAAGTTAACGTTCCATGTCAAACTGAATATTAAGACGGATGTAATCAAAGTTCTTGCTTTGTAACATGTACTGGTCTTAAACGCCACCCCTACCATGCTTTTTACCAGGCTGTGGATTATCCCAGGAGAAACAACAGGACAATTGACCTACTGTATGCTAATGTCAGGGATGCATACAAGGTCACACCCTTCCCCCCACTAGGGGAGTCTGACCACAATCGTGTTCATTTGCAGCCAAATTACACCCCCATGGTCCAAAGACAGCCTGTTAACACTTGCTCCGTGAGGAAGTGGTCCCCTGAATTGGAAGATGCCCTCAGAGACTGCTACAACACCACAGACTGGGACGTGCTGCTTCCACAGAGTGAGGACATTGATGGGCTGACTCACTGTCTCACAGATTACCTCAACTTCTGCGTGGATGTGATCTGCCCTGCTAAGACTGTTCGGTGCTACCCTAATAACAAACCCTGGGTAACACAAGAGGTTAAATCTGTCCTCAACAATGGGAAAGCTGCCTTCAGGAGTGGAGACAGGGAGGCAATGAGAGCAGCACAGCGGGAGGTGAAACGACGTGTGAGGGAGGCTAAGGACAGCTACAGGAAGAAGCTGGAGCAGAAGCTGCAGCAGAACAACATGAGGGAGGTCCAGGAAGGTGTGAAAACCATCCTAGGCGACGAGACAAAGACCAGAGCTGTTGTGGGGACAATAGAGAGGGCCAATGAGATGAATAACTTCTTCAACCGGTTCAACCATCCCGTGTCCTCTCCAACTCCCCACTCCCCATCAGAGCCACCCCGTCTTCTGCTCCCCTCAACGCACCTCCCCCCCAGCCATGACAGCACCCCCCTCCACCACCTTTACGCAGACATTAGTCATCTTAACGGACCAGGTCAATGGTCAACTGACAAAGCTACAGCCAAGGAAAGCAGCAGGCCCAGACAAGCTGTGCCCCCGACTCCTGAAGACCTGTGCTGCAGAACTGGGTGAACCACTCCAACGGATCTTCAACCTCAGCCTGCAGCTGGGGAGAGTGCCCAGCCTCTGGAAGACGTCATGCATCGTTCCAGTTCCCAAAAAGAACTGCCCCAGTGAGCTGAACGACTACAGACCAGTGGCGCTCACCTCTCATATAATGAAGACAATGGACCGGCTCTTTCTCAGCCTCCTCAGACCACAGGTGCAACATGCCCAGGACAGCCTGCAGTTTGCGTACCAGACAGGCGTTGGTGTGGAGGATGCTATCCTTTACCTGCTGCACCGAGCCCACTCACACCTGGATAAGGGAAATGGCACTGTGAGGATCCTGTTCCTGGACTTCTCGAGTGCTTTTAATACCATTCAGCCCCGCCTCCTCCAGGACAAGCTGGACAGAATGCGAGTGGACTCCTGCCTGGTTGCCTGGATTTCAAACTACCTCACCGACAGGCCACAGTACGTCAGACTGAAGGACATCACGTCTGACACTGTGATCAGCAGCACCAGAGCACCACAGGGAACGGTAGTGGCCCCTCTTCTCTTCACCCTATACATGGCTTCTGCTACAACTCAGAGCTGTGTCACATCCAGAAGTATGCGAATGACACAGCCATTGTCGGGTGCATCAGGGACGTCAGAGAGGAGTTTCGGAGCCTGGTGATGGACTTTGCTGTCTGGTGCCACAGGAACCTCTTGCAGCTCATTCCGTCAAAGAAGGACAGCTCCAGACTGGAGAAACTGATCAGGCGGGCCGGTTCTACAATCGGAATGAAACTGGACTTACTGGTGAGGGTGGCAGAGAGGAGGACCGTGGACAAACTAGTGAGCATCCTGCTCTATCTATCTATCTATCTATCTATCTATCTATCTATCTATCTATCTATCTATCTATCTATCTATCTATCTATCTATCTATCCATCTATCTATCTATCCATCTATCTATCCATCTATCTATCTATCTATCTATCTATCTATCTATCTATCTATCTGTCAGATACATTTTACTCAGCATCTCTGGTGAGTGTGATGTATTCTATATAAATGTTCCGTCTTTTTGTCTTGTTATTAGATACTTATTGACGCTTGTTGTGTTTGGCCGAACACATGATTTACAGGCAGCTACTACAAATCAGAGACGATGTATTTGACGACAGTGAGTGAACTGGGTTTCTTGCTTTATAGTTGATAATGGTATTTATCCACAATGCACAAACAGCCTCTTTGTCTGTAAAGCCACGCCTTTTTATATTGTGTTTTTTTTTCAGGAACACTTGGACTTCATTGGTCCTTTTTCCTGCTACACACATTTGGTCAAACACATGTGACACGCACGTGCAACAGCAATCACTACAAATAAACACTGTTAATCACAGCAGCATTATTTCCCTCTACTTCCTGCTCTGTTTACAGTGAAATGGTTTCAGGAGGAAACCGGATAGAAATAACAGCATCTAGCAGGGGGCTCGTGTTTGTTCTCCGACAAATACTGCAGTTATAATGATCATTACAGGGCAAACAAAAGTTCACGTGACACAAAACCAAGGAGAGGAAATGCAATTTAATACAAACCAGAATGATTATGAAGTGCACAGATGGGTACACCTCACTGGGTTAAATATTATTTGATATATGTTTAAAAAAATGTAATATCTCTTTTAATAGAATAGCATAGCGGCACACTATTGGTACACAATAATAGTGATACGAAAATAAAACTTTAAGAGTATTACGTCGAAATCAGCCTGCAAACATGTGCATGTTAATGAGGGCTGGTGAAAATCTTATTAAGCAGTAATTTTGCAAATGATAAACGAGGCAATATTTTGGCACACAAGCACCGTCACAGTTTAACGTAGTTGTAAAAACATTGGTGTGTGCTCCTGAAAAAGAACTGCACACATTCTGACATTTGACTTGTTTGTCGCAAGGTCGCTACTTTTTAATATTTGTGGAGTAAAGCTTTTCATGAAACATTTAAAGCATGGACAGCCATTTGTTTGAAGAAGCAGAGGGGGGAAATTGATCCAACCGTGCCATGAAGACACAAAGACACACGTCATGGCTTTAGAAGGTTCACACATGCCAAATTTTTCTCTCAGTTTTCATATTCAGTTTTATAGAGGTGA
This sequence comes from Nerophis ophidion, assembly GCF_033978795.1. Lineage (NCBI taxonomy): Eukaryota > Metazoa > Chordata > Actinopteri > Syngnathiformes > Syngnathidae > Nerophis > Nerophis ophidion. The sequence continues at coordinate 52,582,910 of NC_084618.1, forward strand.
ACAAACCCCTTTTTTTTTGCAATGGAAAACATTATTTGTTGTGTACTTAGTCCTTTTTAATTCCCTGAGACCTCACCTGGCTTTGAAGGTAAAAATATTTTTATACTATTTTTTGACACTTTTTAAATTAGTACAAAATATTTTTGAATTATTCATCGTATGTCTTACTTCAAAGTTATAAGAAGGATTTATTACACATGTGGGCAGCACGGTGGAAGAGAGGGGTTAATGCGTCTGCCTCACAATATGAAGGTCCTGAGTAGTCCTGGGTTCAATTCTGTGTGGAGTTTGCATGTCCTCCCCGTGACTGTGTGGGTTCCCTCCGGGTACTCCGGTTTCCTCCCACTTCCAAAGACATGCACCTGGGGATAGGTTGATAGGCAACACTAAGTTGGCCCTAGTGTGTGAATGTTGTCTGTCTATCTGTGTTGGCCCTGTGATGAGGTGGCGACCTGTCCAGGGTGTACTACGCTTCCGCCCGAATGCAGCTGAGATAGGCACCAGCGCCCCCCTAGGGATTAAGCGGTATAAATGGATGGATGGATTTTACACATGTACGTTCCACCTTTTTTTATTAAAATGCAACAACAAAAACACAATTCTATTCCCCCAATTTGGTTTCTAAATTTCCAGATACTTTTTGACCCAATATGTCACAATACAATACTGTATATAAAATACACAATTAATTAACATTATATGTATATATATACATCCATCCATCTTCTTCCACTTATCTGAGGTCGGGTCGCAGGGGGAGCAGCCTAAGCAGGGAAGCCCAGACTTCCCTCTCCCCAGCCACTTCGTCTAGCTCCTCCCGGGGGATCCCGAGGCGTTCCCAGGCCAGCCGGGAGACATAGTCTTCGCAACGTGTCCTGGGTCTTCCCCGTGGCCTCCTACCGGTTGGACGTTGCCCTAAACACCTCCCTAGGGAGGCGTTCGGGTGGCATCCTGACCAGATGCCCAAACCACCTCATCTGGCCCCTCTCGATGTGGAGGAGCAGTGGCTTTACTTTGAGTTCCTCCCGGTTGGCAGAGCTTCTCACCCAATCTCTAAGGGAGAGACCGGCCACCCGGCGGAGGAAACTCATTTCGGCCGCTTGTACCCGTGATCTTATCCTTTCGGTCATGACCCAAAGCTCATGACCATAGGTGAGGATGGGAACGTAGATCGACCGGTAAATTGAGAGCTTTGCCTTCCGGCTCAGCTCCTTCTTCACCACAACGGATCGGTACAACGTCCACATTACTGAAGATGCCGCACCGATCCGGCTGTCGATCTCACGATCCACTCTTTCCCCACTCGTGAACAAGACTCCTAGGTACTTGAACTCCTCCACTTGGGGCAGGGTCTCCTCCCCAACCTGGATATGGCACTCCACCCTTTTCCGGGAGAGAACCATGGACTCGGACTGTATATATATATATATATATATATATATATATATATTTATATATATATATATATACATATGAGGGCTGTCAAACAATTACAATATTTAATCGCGATTCACCACATTTTGGTCATAGTTAACTCAAAATGTATTGCTTGTTTTTGCAGAAATATATAATTTTTCATTATTATTTAGTGTGCCTTTGACAGATAATTTTCAAGTTTTAACACCATGAACGGGCAATTAATTTATCTTAATGTGTTTTAAATGTCATGCTTTTTAAACAGCTCAACAAAGATTTAATGACAATTTAAAAAAAAAAGCTTAACGTGTGTTGGTGTCTTGCCAGATTTTGTATTTTTTAGAAATACAGAATTTGTATTCTTGCTTTAGGAGCACTTGCATTCAGAGGAGGTGCTACACTTCCATGTTTAGTTACCAGTTTCACTCATAAATAACACAAAATGTAGATTGTTACTATTATGTTTTGACTGTCAAAGATGTTTTTGTAATATCCATCCATCAGTTTTCTACTACTTTTGAGGCTGCGAGAAGCTGTAGCCTATCGCAGCTGTAATCTTTGATATTTCTACCTGAATAAATGCTTCTGGTATTCTGTACATTACATGTTGTACATGTTAATGGTCTTCAAATTTCTTCATGACAATGTTTTAACCTTTTCTATAAAATTAATAATGTGCAGCCTGCTAATCATACTGTAATCTGCTAACCATTCTGCCAGAAACCGCCACCCCCCCCTCGACCCCGCCCGATATTGCATCTTCTCATGGCGAAAAATAGTAATTTCTTGTCGGTAGAACAACTTACCATGGCTTTAAACCTGATATTTCCATAAGGTTGCCTTTTCTATGTCCATTTCTGCTCGCAAGTAGCAAGTGAAGTGCAGCCAAGTTCCCCTTCGTTTGGCACGGGCCAAGGAGCAAAAAGGACGCGTGCAAGTTAATTGCCCATTAACAAAATGTGTGCTGTATATATAAATATATATATATATATATATATATATATATATATATATATATATATATATATATATATATATATATGTATATGTATATAAATATTAGCGCTGGGCAACGATTAAAAATGTTATTCGAAGTTAATCGCACTATTTCTCTGATTAATCGCGATTAACTGTATTGTATACGCAAAGGCCAATAATGAATTCAAAAGTAGTGTGTAGTGCACCTTTATTGGAATATTCTCCCACATTAACAAAAGCGCCAAAACATTTGTTGTGCAAACACAATTTAAATCAGTCCTTGTCAAACAGTAGCAGTTAAATAGCATATTTTATGAAAATCAACTCAAAAAATGTAAATACAAACATTTAAGCTTATTGCCACTGCCAGGGTATTCAAGTTATCCTGTTTGTTATGGAAAATACATATCATCTACATACAAATCTCTGAACCACAATCATAACATCTGAACAGGCAATTTCTGAGGTAACAGCAGAAACATTTTTTTTAGCAGAGATCTTATGTTTAAAAAACCTATATTATAGGTAGTGGGCTGTTTTAGGGAATTTTTGATCAAATTATCCGTAGTACCAATATTAATAATGTTGTGTTTATTCTGCGTAGTGCACTTAAAATAATTATGACCATATCTAGGAATTGATATGATGGGAATTTTCCGATTGTTTGCTTGGTGCTTTGATAAACTGAACGCATATACATGGTACTACATTGTGATGTTATGAGCCAGGGAAAAAAAGAACTACCCTACCCAGCATGCAACAGGAGTGACGAGCATGCGCGGTAGCCCGGTATAGGTTGTGTCGCCATGACGGCATCTTGTATGTTGTGATATGCACGCTCTGAAAGCAAACGTTAAGAACTCAGCCAACACTCCTTGTCTGCATTATTCATAAATAGACAACACATATACTCCGCTGCTTCACAGGCCGCTGGATGTAGCCGGCAAAGTATTCCCATGCTAGCTAGCCGGTCTAGCAAACACGCGTCATTCAGTCCAAAACGGCCCGATATATCCACATCCAGAATTGTCTGGCGGTCGTAAGTGATCCCGGAGTGACCACGCTGTAAGCCAGCCATGAAATTTGCAGAATTGTCCGGTATTTTTGCCAAATGTTCCATCTTTACCAAGAGCCCCTCGACACCGAAGCCGATCCGGGCGACGCCATCTTGTTAAGAAAAGGCGTTAACAAAATAAAAGCATGTAAACAACATACGCAAATGTGCGATAAAATAATTGTCGGCGTTAATAGATTGATGAGTTAACTCGTAATTAACGCATTAATTTGCCCACCCCTAATAAATATATATGTATATATATATATAAATATATGTATATGTATAAATATATATATATATATATATATATATATATATATATATACTTAATGTTAAATAATTGTGTATTTTATATACAGTATTATATTATATACATATTATGTATATACATACATATACATATGCATACATATTATATATATGCATATATATATATATATCTATATTCTATATATATATACATATTATATATATGTATATATTTATATATACAAATTATATATATACATATATTTAAATGTATACATACACATACATATTATACATATATATGTATATATATACATTTAGAGAGAGAGAGAGGGAGAGATTTATATATTAGTTGTTTATGTATTTTAAAAAAGTATGTATAGTCATAATATATATACGATAGTTTTTAAATTAACAGTACATTCATGTACACTGAACGGTACTGAAAAACGATGACAAACTAAGGCAAAACAAATAGTTTTTAAGTTGAGCTGCAGAGGTTAACACAAAAGTACATAATCATCTAAAACCTACCCTGTAGGACCAAAGGCCTACAAGGGGTTGAATACCAAAAGGGAATTTGTATGCAAGAGGTCATTTAATGAGACTTCCACACATCCATTTCCACCACGTGTCCTTTTAAAACAAGTAAATAAAGTTTCTTCTACTGAACGTGGGTTGGCTCATAGAATCATACTCTGCACTGAAAGATGGTGATGTGCGTACATGGAAGAGAATGCAGTGCGTCAGGTTGGATGCAACATGGAGTTATGCTGAAAGAAATGTGGCGCTAATTTTACTGTTGGCCTTGACTTGCCATCAAAGTAGGCCTATGCGATATATAATATATAATATACATACCCTGTTTCTATATGAGTTGGGAAATCGTGTTAGATGGAAACGGAATACAATGATTTGCAAATCCTTTTCAACTCATATTCAATTGAATGTACTACAAAGACAAGATATTTGATGTTCAAATTCATAAACTTTGTTTTTTTTGCAAATAATAATTAACTTAGAATTTCATGGCTGCAACACGTGCCAAAGTAGTTGGGAAAGGGCATGTTCACCACTGTGTTACATCACCTTTTCTTTTAACAACACTCAATAAATGTTTGTGAACTGAGGAAACTCATTTTTGAAGCTTTGAAAGTGGAATTCTTTCCCCTTCTTGTTTTATGTAGAGCTTCACTCGTTCAACAGTCCGGGGTCTCCGCTGTCGTATTTTGCTTCATAATGCGCCACACATTTTCGATGGGGGACAGGTCTTGACTGCAGGTGGGCCAGGAAAGTACTCACACTCTTTTTTTACGAAGCCACACTGCTGTAACACGTGCTAAATGTGAGTTGTCATTGTCTTGCTTAAATAAGCAGGGGCGTCCATGAAAAAGACAGCGGTTAATTGTGCCTTCACAGATGTGTAAGTTACCCATGACTTGGGAACTAATGCACCTCAATACCATCACAGATGCTGGCTTTTGAACTTTGCGTCGTCATTCTGGATGGTTCGCTTCCCCTTTGGTCCGGATGACACGATGTCGAATATTTCCAAAAACAATTTGAAATGTGGACTTGTCAGACCACAGAACACTTTTCCTTTTTGCATCAGTCCATCTTGGATGATCTTTCGGGCCCAGAGAAGCCGGCGACGTTTCTGGATGTTGTTGATAAATGGCTTTTTCTTTGCATAGTAGAGCTTTAACTTGCACTTACAGATGTAGCGACAAACTGTATTTAGTAACAGTGGTTTTCTGAAGTGTTCCTGAACCCATGTGGTAATATCCTTTAGAGATTGATGTCGGTTTTTGATACAGTGCCGTTCGAGGGATCGAAGATCACGGTCATTCAATGTTGGTTTCCGACCATGCCGCTTACGTGGAGTGATTTCTCCAGATTCTCTGAACCTTTTGATGATATCATGGACCGTAGATGTTGAAATCCCTACATTTCTTGAAATTGCACTTTGAGAAACTTTGTTCTTAAACTGTTTGACTATTTGCTCATGCAGTTGTGGACAAAGGGGTGTACCTCGCACCATCCTTTCTTGTGAAAGACTGAGGATTTTTTGGGAAGCTGTTTTTATACCCAATCATGGCACCCACCTGTTCCCAATCAGCCTGCACACCTGTGGGATGTTCCAAATAAGTGTTTGATGAGCATTCCTCAAATTCATCAGTATTTATTGCCACCTTTCCCAACTTCTTTGTCACATGTTGCTGGCATCAAATTCTAAAATTAATGATTATTTGCAAAAAAAATTAAAAATGTTTATCAGTTGAACATCAAATATGTTGTCTTTGTAGCATATTCAACTGAATATGGATTGAAAAGGATTTGCAAATCATAGTATTCCATTTGTATTTACATCTAACATAATTTCCCAACTCATATGGAAACGGGGTTTGTATTATTATATATAATTATTTCGATGGACTAGACATTTTAGCAGGGCAATGCCATCAATGTGTCCCGACTCCTGACGAAAATATTGCTTCGTAACTTTACAAATACATTAGGCTAATCGACATCAGTAGAATGTGGCATAATTACTTAGTAAACCATCTTGCAAGAAGCATAAACAAAAGAAATCTACAGCGTAGGACTCTTCGATTGCTATTTGAAAATCCTTAGAGTAGGAATTGGATTCGGCTGCGTAACTGGCAACCTAGGTCATGGAGAATGGGAGGGGACTACAGAATTTTGACTGTGATTGCAGTACCATTTCTGGCCACATTATCAATCAATCAATCAATCAATGTTTATTTATATAGCCCCAAATCACAAATGTCTCAAAGGGCTGTACAAACCATTACGACTACGACATCCTCGGAAGAACCCACAAAAGGGCAATGAAAACTCACACCCAGTGGGCAGGGAGAATTCACATCCAGTGGGACGCCAGTGACAATGCTGACTATGAGAAACCTTCGAGAAGACCTCAGATGTGGGCAACCCCCCCCCCCCCCCCCCCCCCCTCTCTCTATGGGACCGAAAGCAATGGATGTCAAGCGGGTCTAACATGATTCTGTGAAAGTTCAATCCATAGTGGCTCCAAGACAGCAGCGAGAGTCCCGTCCACAGGAAACCATCCCAAGCGGAGGCGGATCAGCAGCGTAGAGATGTCCCCAACCGATACACAGGCGAGCGTCCATCCTGGGTCCCGACGAGCGGTCCATCCTGGGTCTCGACTCTGGACAGCCAGTATTTCATCCATGGTCATCGAACCGGACCCCTTCCACAAGGGAGGGGGGGACATAGGAGAAAAAAGAAAAGAAGCGGCAGATCAACTGGTCTAAAAAGGAGGTATATTTAAAGGCCAGAGTATACAGATGAGTTTTAAGGTGAGACTTAAATGCTTCTACTGAGGTAGCATCTCAAACTGTTACCGGGAGGGCATTCCAGAGTACTGGAGCCCGAACGGAAAACGCTCTATAGCCCGCAGACTTTTTTTGGGCTTTAGGAATCACTAATAAGCCGGAGTCTTTTGAACGCAGATTTCTTGCCGGGACATATGGTACAATACAATTGGCAAGATAGGATGGAGCTAGACCGTGTAGTATTTTATATGTAAGTAGTAAAACCTTAAAGTCACATCTTAAGTGCACAGGAAGCCAGTGCAGGTGAGCCAGTACAGGCGTAATATGATCAAACTTTCTTGTTCTTGTCAAAAGTCTAGCAGCCGCATTTTGTACCAACTGTAATCTTTTAATGCTAGACATGGGGAGACCCGAAAATAATACGTTACAGTAATCGAGACGAGACGTAACAAACGCATGGATAATGATCTTGGCGTCTTTAGTGGACAAAATGGAGTGAATTTTAGCGATATTACGGAGATGAAAGAAGGCCGTTTTAGTAACGCTTTTAATGTGTGACTCAAAGGAGAGAGTTAGGTCGAAGATAATACCCAGATTTTTTACCGAGTCACCTTGTTTTATTATTTGGTTGTCAAATGTTAAAGTTGCATTATTAAATAGAGGTCGGTGTCTAGCAGGATCGATAATCAGCATTTCCGTTTTTTTGGCGTTAAGTTGCAAAAAATTAGCGGACATCCATTGTTTAATTTCAATAAGACGCGCTTCCAACTGACTACAGTCCGGCGTGTTGGTCAGCTTTAGGGGCATGTAGAGTTGGGTGTCATCAGCATAGCAGTGAAAGCTAATACCGTATTTGCGTATGACGTCACCCGACGGCAGCATGTAGATGCTGAAGAGTGCAGGGCCAAGGACCGAACCCTGGGGAACTCCACACGTTACCTTAACATAGTCTGAGGTCATACTGTTATAGGAGACGCACTGCACCCTGTCGGTAAGATAAGAGTTAAACCAAGACAGGGCTCAGGGCTGAGTCTGACATAACAATTCGTGTTTTGATACGCTCTAATAAAATATTATGATTAACGGTATCGAAAGCAGCGCTAAGATCGAGGAGCAGCAACATAGATGACGCATCAGAATCCAGCGTTAGCAATAGATCATTAGTCATTTTTGCGAGGGCTGTCTCAGTAGAGTGATTTGCACTGAAACCAGATTGAAAGGTTTCACATAGATTGTTAGACGCTAAGTGTTCATTTAGCTGCTCTGCAACAATTTTTTCGAGGATTTTTGAAATAAAGGGAAGGTGAGACACCGGTCAGTAGTTTACCATGAGGTCAGGATCGAGGTTAGGTCTTCTAAGGAGAGGATGAATAACCGCTTTTTTGAATGCTAGGGGAACAGTGCCCGAGGTAAGTGATAAGTTTATAATATTTAGCACTGATGGACCTAATAATACAAAAAGCTCCTTGATAAGTTTCCCAGGAAGTGGGTCAAGTAAACATGTTGTTTGTTTTATTCCATTTACACGTTGTAACAATTCTTCTAATGTTATTTCATCAAAACGAGAGAAACTATTTTGGATATTTGCAGTACCCGCCGTATATACAGTCGTATCTGTGTTACTATAACCCAGTTGTAGCTGCGACGCATTGTCTTTTATCTCCTTTCTAATAAGTTCAATTTTCTTATTAAAGCACTTCATAAAGTCATCTGTTGGGTTAGCGATGCTACTGTACTAAACAAAAATTTTGGATCGTTTTTATTAATGCGGATGAGATTTGAGTAATAATTAGTTTTAGCTAAGGTAAGCATGCGTTTATAAGTTATTAAACTATCGCTCCATGCTTGATGGTGCACCTCAAGTTTAGTAGTGCGCCATTTGCGTTCCAGCTTTCTACGTAATAATTTCTGAGCTCTAGTTTCTTCAGTAAACCATGGCGTACGCCTTTTTGGAGCCTTTTTTAACTTCAGCGGTGATATACTATCAATGGTTTCGCGCTGGGCGTTGTTAAAGTTGTTAGTGAGGTTATCAATAGAGCCCACATACTTTGGGAATGGTGCCATTACCAAGGGCAGTAGGCCAGCAAGAGTCGTCGTTGTGGCAGCATTAATGTTGCGGCTGCTATAGCAGTTATTATTATTATTAGCTTGCCGAACATGAGTCTGAACTTCGAATTTTATAAGGTAATGATCGGACATTACTTTAGTATACGGGAGTATCATAACTTTGGAAACAGTGATACCTCTGAAAAGCACTAGGTCTATCGTATTACCGCTGCGATGCGTCGGTTCATTTATTATTTGTGTAAGACCACAGCTATCAATTATAGTCTAGAGCGCCACGCACGGTGGGTCCAATGGGGTATTCACATGGATATTAAAGTCCCACATTATAATTATATTATCGGCGTGCGTCACTAGATCAGCAACAAACTCTGAGAATTCACTAATAAAGTCCGAATAGGGCCCTAGGGGACCGTAGATAACAGCCAGGCACAGAGGCAGCGGTGTGGCAGACTTCATAGAAAGCACCTCAAACGATTTATATTTATTATTTAAGTTAGGACTAAAGTTAAAGTTTTCGTTGTATATTAGTGCGGCCCCCCCTCCCCTTTTAAGGGGACGGGCAATATGCGCATTCGTATGGTTAGGAGGGGATGCCTCATTTATCGCAAAACAGTCGTCTGGTTTAAGCCAGGTTTCGCTAAGACCGATAACGTTAAGATTGTTGTCTCTAATGACCTCATTAACTAATAACGTTTTGGGAGACAGAGATCTGATGTTTAGAAAGCCCATATTATAGGTAGTGGGCTGTTTTAAGGAGTTGTTGATAAAATTATCCGTAGTAGCAATATTAATAATGTTGCGTTTATCATGCGCAGTGTACTTAAAATAATTACGACCATATCTAGGAATTGATATGACGGGAATTTTCAGATTGTCTACTTGGTGCTGCGATAAACTGAACGCATCATAATTTGCCACCTCAGTAGAACGCATGTCTAACTCTGACGTAGTCATAGTCATAGCAGAAAAACCATTATGTGAGTTGTGTATTATTCTAAGAAAATTGCTATGTGTACAGGGATTATCCAGCCTGGCGCTGGCTAGTTCTAACTTAACTGACTCCCTACCCAGGCTAGCAGGCTCCCTAATTGCCTGTGACCGGGCTTGCTCTAGTGCAGTTAGTCAAATGTGGCTCAATGCGAAATCTATGTTCCGAGACAAGAGGATAGCGCCTTCCTGGTTAGGGTGAAGGCCGTCTCTCCTCAGCAAGCCAGGTTTGCCCCAGAAAGAGGGCCAATTATCAATAAACGTAAATCCCTGTTGTCTACAGAAGCTATCCAGCCACTTGTTAAGAGAGACTAATCTGCTATATCTCTCATCATTGCCTCTCCCAGGCAGGGGGCCAGAGACAATTACTCGATGCCTGGACATCTTTCTAGCGAGATTACAAGCCCTGGCTATGTTTCTCTTTGTAATCTCTGATTGTCTCATCCTAACGTCATTGGAGCCAACGTGTATTACTATATTCGCATAACTAGCATATCTAGTGGTGCGGTTAGCCTGTCGTACGTGTTTACTAGGCCTGTTGCGAGTAAGCTCCCTAAGATTAGCTTCAATGTCAGGTGCTCTGCCCCCGGGAATACACATAATTGTGGCTGGTTTGCTAAGCTTTATGTTTCGGGTGATGGAGTCCCCTATGACTAAAGTGTGGTGCCCGGTAGACTGGGGTGTAGGACTAGCTAAAGGGCTAAATCTGTTATGCGTCTCAACCGGTACACCGTAGCTTGTAGGCCGCTTAGGGCTGCTACAAGCTGGGCTAGTTAGCTCGCTACAGCTAACGCTAGCAGATGTGTCCGCAACATCTGAAGTTACGAAATTACACTGCTCTAACTGGCGGACACGGCTCTCTAGCAGAGCCAACCTATCCATGTGTAAAGTGCACGAAGCGCACGAAGCGCAGGAAGCCATACTCACATAAACTTTCCGTCGCTGAGTGCAGTGCCAGCTGTCTTCGGGAAGTGGTGGTCACATTACTACATATGGCACTTTTAACATCAGAATAATCTTTGAAGTCAACACAAAACGCCTTCTTTACTTTAAGCATTAAGACAGACCATCCACATTTTAAATTTTCTACCCACTGATGACCCATCTTTCTGCTCCCAGTCATCACCAGCGGTTTTGAGCTCAGCCCCACTGATGAGTGTTTTTCCCTAAGTGCCATTATAAGCGTTCCGTGTTCCGGGCATAGGTCTGTCCGGGAGTTTATTACTCAATGAAAATGTGCAGTGATGTATCAGAAAGAATCAGATAACACCATGGCGGAAATGGTCGGCACAGTGCATTTATCACAATGATGACGGCCTACAACTGTTGTCAGCTAAGTGTGATTAGCACAGATAAAAATGTCTGAAGTACACCCCGTCCACTCTTTTATTTCAAGCAATGTATGCGAAGGGTCAATGGCCATGTTGTTTACTCACACGTACAGGACACATGTAACTTCCAGTAATATTTGCACAGAAAGACTCGAGAATGTTGTGATGGTGTGCCCGTTCCCGTCAATGACTTAAAAGTAACAGCACCAAAATAATAACACAAATATGATTACAACCACGATGAAATCCCAAGATATGGTCTAAATAGTTATGCAATCATGTTTGTAGGCCAAGAACTCTCAAATACGCACGATAGCGCACATGTGTAAACAGTTTAATTTAATAAATGATAAACAAATGGTTTGGCTTTACCTTGTTTTTCAGTGCAATTATGTTCTGTAAGCCACAGAAGGTTTGATTGATTGATTGATTGATTGATACTTTTATTAGTAGATTGCACAGTACAGTACATATTCCGTACAACTGACCACTAAATGGTAACACCCGAATAAGTTTTTCAACTTGTTTAAGTCGGGGTCCACGTTAATCAATTCATGGTACAAATATATACTATCAACATAATACAGTCATCACACAAGTTAATCATCATAGTATGTACATTGAATTATTTACATTTTTTACAATCCGGGGGGTGGGATGAGGAGCTTTGATTGATATCAGAACTTCAGTCATCAACAATTGCATCAACAGAGAAATGTGGACATTGAAACAGTGTAGGTCTTATTTAGTAGGATATGTACAGCCAGCAGAGAACATAGTGAGTTCACATAGCATAAGAACAAGTATATACATTAGAAGTACATTTGAGTTGTTTATAATCCGGGGAGATGGGATGTGAATGGAGGAGGGTATTAGTAAAGTGTTGAAGTTGCCTGGAGGTGTTGTTTTAGAGCGGTTTTGAAGGAATATAGAGATGCACTTACTTTTATACCTGTTGGGAGTGCATTCCACATTGATGTGGCATAGAAAGAGAATGAGTTAAGACCTTTGTTAGATCGAAATCTGGGTTTAACGTGGTTTGTGGAGCTCCCCCTGGTGTTGTGGTTATGGCGGTCGTTAAGGAAGTAATTTGACATGTACTTCGGTATCAAGGAGGTGTAGCGGATTTTATAGACTAGGCTCAGTGCAAGTTGTTTTACTCTGTCCTCCACCCTGAGCCAGCCCACTTTGGAGAAGTGGGTTGGATTGAGGTGTGATCTGGGATGGAGGTCTAAAAGTAACCAGATTAGTTTATTCTGGGATGTTTGGAGTCTAGATTTGAGGGTTTTGGAGGTGCTGGGGTACCAGGAGGTGCAAGCGTAATCGAAGAAGGGTTGAATGAGAATTCCCGCTAGAATCCTCAAGGTGCTTTTGTTGACCAGAGAGGAGATTCTGTAGAGGAATCTTGTTCTTTGGTTGACCTTTTTGATCACCTTGGTTGCCATTTTATCACAGGAAAGATTAGCCTCTAGAATGGAACCTAGGTAGGTGATCTCATCCTTCCTGGTGATAACAATGTCACCCACTTTTATAGTGAAGTCACTGACCTTCTTAAGTTTGATATGGGACCCAAATAGGATGGATTCAGTTTTACCTAAGTGTATGGATAGCTTGTTGTCAGCGAGCCAGGTGCAAATATTGAGGAGTTCAGCACTGACGATTTGTTCCACCTGTGACTTGTCCTTGCCGGATACCAGCAGGGCCGAGTCATCCGCATACAGGAACAATTCACAATGGCATGCTGATGGCATGTCATTCACGTATATTAGGAACAGTAAAGGTCCTAGTATACTGACAGTAAAGGACCTTGTTATTTGTTGTGAACATATACTGTTATTAATGAAACCTATTTGATTACACCGATTAGTTAGTCTGACGTCCTATCGCTGACTCTGATGGACAAGATAACAGATTTTGTCATTCCTGTATGAAGTTTATGAAGACACTAAAAATCTAAAACCAATTCAACACCCAAATCAGAAAACCGACCCACTAAACAGGATCATTCCATGACAAAAATAGCTACTACACTGGAGACAAACACCAATTAACAAACAACGGGTTGGATAAATTCATATAGAAATGCAAATTATTCTCAGACAGCCACTACAGATACACAGCAAATATTTGAACATCAATGGCACAAATTAATGTAACAGAAAAAATCAGCAATGTTATACAGTATAAAGATTGCAAACGGTGTCATTCAGCAGTATTTATTGACCTACTTTTTACCCAATAATCTTACTTGCTTATTGTAGTCCATTGTATCCGATGATGACTTCCACTTCTTCTATTGGTGAGTTTTGAGGTGACTAAAAAGTCCAATACAAGAGCCACATGGTCTATTGCAAAGGGGGCATATGAAGATAGTGTTTGTTGTTGTCTTTGCTGCAGGGCCCCTCTTTTCCTCCTCTGGCGTTTCCCTTCCCTCGCTGCGCTTCTCTCCTCTACAAAATGTTGATTGGCCTGCATGACAGAGTTGCCTCCAGAGAGGGCGAACTGAGGCAGAGCTTTCCAGCTGTGTGTGCTGTATTCCACACCTCTTGAGAGTTATTTTCAGTTGGTCCTTATATCTCCGCTTTTTGCCTCTTGCGGATCTCTGGCCATGATGAAGTTGACCATACAGCCGTTGTTGCGGAAGTCTATCAACTGGCATTCTGATTGTGTGGCCGGCCCATCTTAGTTGGTACTGGAGATAATTGGCCTCCATGCTCTTGGTACCAGTTTTACTCAGGACTTCCGTGTGTGGCACACGATCAGGCCATGTCAGCCCAAGGATCCGCTGGAGACACTTGATGTGAAAGTTCTTCAGCTGTTGGATGTGGCGGCGATACAGGGCCCAAGTTTCACAGCCGTATAATAGTGTGGAGGCACAGATGGCTTGGTAGACTGCCACCTTGGTACGTATGCTGAGGTCTTTCTTCACATACACCATCTTACACAGTCTACCAAAGGAGGCTGAGGTAGAACATATTCGATTTTGAACATCATTGTCCATGCTGCAGTTTTCGGAGAGGATACGCCCAAGATATTTGAAGCCTGGGACTAATGCTAGGGGCTTATCATCGACAGGTGATGGTGGTCGAGTTGGAGGAGGGGAGTTCCACTGGCAGAGTACTTCCATCTTTACACTGTTCACAGTGAGACCCAGACTACTATAGGCCTTCACAGCAGCTGTTAGCATCGCCTGCCGAGCCTCTAATGTATGTGCCACGAAGACACAATAATCAGCATACTGTAATTCCACAATGTTCACGGTTTTGACCTTGGTAGCCGCCTGCAGCCTTCTGATGTTAAATAAACTTCCATCCAACCTGTGATCCATCAGCACACCACTGCTTCCCTCAACTTCTTTGTGCAGTAGCCAAGTGAAACTCATGAGGAAGATGTTGAATAGCACACGTGCAAGGACACAACCCTGTCCGACACCTGCGGATACCTTGAAAGGCCTAGACTGCTGTCCTCCTGTTGTTACCTGAACCATCTTCCCCTTGTGGAAACTTTGCAGGATGTTTACAAACGTCCGCGGGCAACCAAAAGGACCGCCCAGAGCAAGTCTCTGTTGACCGTATCAAAGGCCTTTGAAAGGTCCACAAACGGCATCTATAGATCTTGATGTTGCTCCCTACACTTCTCTTGTAGCTGGCGTGTTGTGAAAATCATGCCCACAGTGCTGCGATTTTCCTGAAGCCACATTGAGACTCGGGAAACAGGTGTTCTGTTTTGCTCTTTATGAGTCTTGACAGCATCACTTTGGCAAGAACCTTGCTGGCGGCACATAGGAGGGATATTCTCTACTATTGCCACAGACAGACTTCTTACCCTTTCCTTTATATATGGTTGCAACATTTGTATACCGCTATTGTTGAGGGACTGCTCTGCGCTTCCAAATATCAACAAAATTGTGGAAAATTGCTCTGGTACTCTGGTAGGAGGGATAGCCTCCCTGTTTAAGGATCTCTGCAGGGATGTCCTCCAGGCCAGGGGTCTTGTTGTTCTTAAGTGACCTAATTTCAGCCCAGACTTCAGAGAAGGTTGGTGGAAAATCCAGTTCTTCAATAGTTGGGTGGCTGGGCAGCTCATCCAGCACTGCCAGATCAGAGGTAGCAGGTTGGTTTGAAAGTGTCTGGAAGTGTTCCGCCCATCTGTCCACAACTTGTTTCTGGTCCTTTATGAGGGTTGGGCCATCAGCCGACTTTTACAGGTGAGAGAGAGGAGTTCCTGGGGCCATGGATGGTTTTCACAGCATTATAGAAGTTGTGCATGTCGTTCTTCACTGCAAAACATTCGATTTCATGAGCTTTGTCAGTCCACCAGTAATTTTTCAGTTTTCGTAGGACAAACTGTTTCTCCTTCCTTGATGTTCTCCAGTGCTGCTTTAGCCTGACATATGTAGAGTTGTTCAAGACTGCGTTATGGGCCTTGTGCTCGGTGTCCAGTACGGTTCTGATGAATTCTGAATTTTCGTTGAACCAGTCCTGATGCCTCCTACGGCTGTAGCCAATAGACTCGGCTGCAGCCTCATCGAGCTTTGAGCTAAGGCAGGTCCAGTTGTCATCAACACTGCCTTCGGGGCTCAGGAAGGGGTCGATTTCCTCCAGCTTCCCTGCAATGGAGGATCAAAGGCTATTCCGGGCCTCGTCTGCTTCTTGCCAGTTTTTCGGAGACAAACAGGGGGACGTACTGATGCTCGCAACTTGGAGATAATCATGCGGTGGTCAGTCCAGCAGTCAGTTCCTCGCATTGCATGGGTGATTTGAACGTCCTTGGTGTCCTTGTGCCTCACAATAATGTATTCCAGCAAATATCATTGCTTGGATCGTTGGTGCATCCAGGAAGCCTTGTGTTTATTTTTCTGTTGTAATATTGTGTTGGTGATTGTCAGGTCATGCTCAGCACAGAGACAGAGTAGCCTCATGCCATTGCTGTTGACCTTCCCGATACCATACTTCTCCTTCACTCCTTTCCATATGAGGTGGTTTTCCCCACCCCAAAATCACCAAGCAGCAGGATTTTGTCACTGCTAGAGATGCGCTGAAGGGCCTCATCTAGTTCCTAGTAGAAACGGTCCTTTGCCTCATTCTCGGATGTTAGAGTTGGTGCATTGGCACTAAGAAAAGTTGCGTAGCAGTGTTTTGCAAGGGGAATACGGACAGACATTAGTCTTTCACTTATGTCGGTAGGTGTTTCAGTGAAACTGGGTAGCAGGCTGTTTTTTATCGCCAAACCAACACCATGGTGATGCGGACCTTCTGTAGGGTTACCCTTCCAGAAAAAGGTATAACCCTGGCCTTCTTCCTTTAGGGATCCCTCATCCAGAAGTCTGGTCTCACTCAAGGTGGCGATGTCAATTCCATAACGTCTGAGCTCAGCATGTAACAAGCGCAGTCCTTCTTTGTGGCCTGTCAGGGTTGTTGTCTAAGGGGGTTCTGATGTTCCATGTAGCCAATTTCAGGGGAACTTGTTTACTTTTTGTTTCTCGACCGCGGTAGTGGAATGTCCCGGTAGGTGCGGTATCCTACCCGGGGTGTAAAGAGTGGGCATTGTTTAAGTCACCTTTTCTAGGCCTTCCCCTGACTTTGAGGTGAGAAGTGTGGCTCCTAAATAGAGCTGCTCAGTCATACAGGGGTCTGCCGAAATCAGCTGCCACTCAATTCCCAGCTGATAGCGACCATTATAGCTCTGATTCGCTGACGTGCAGGGATCTAACTAGAGGCTGCCAGTTCATTCTAACCTGCCCCCATTATCAGACATCCTGACGCCGTCAGACTTTGTGCTTCAGAATCCCATTGCTGTTCTGGATCAACCGAGGTCAGAAGCAGAGACCTGTGCGGTGATATATTTTAAGAGCCTCTGGGGGTGCACAGTTCCCAGCCGCACTATCTTCGCCACAAAGAGATGGAGCATAGTGGCAAGGGGGAAACCCAGGACAACCAGCACCTCTTCATAGCTGCAGGAGGCCGCCGGTACCCTCAGTCTGTGGTGGCCAGCCAACGTGTGTCTCCATCACGGTGTGTTTCTCTCAGGATGTGCTCCCTTAGCCCTTGTCTTCCTGGACTTACCCGCAAGGCAGCGGGTCGATACCCTACCTTTTAACCTGAAGTTGCAAAACTCCAGTTACCATGTGCTGCCACGAGGAGGCAAGGTGAGGGGTTTTGGTGAAGGAGAGGCTATGTACTGACCTCGGAAGGCTTACGCACTCAGCTTCGTTTCCCAGTTGGGTCGGTCAGCGGCAGGAGCTATGCTTCACATGCATCCATACATGCAACATCTCTCTAGCATGCTGCCCTAGACTCATCATTACACCTGCGAACCAGTCCCGTTAACACACACAATAGTGCAGTATGAAAACGGGGGCTAGTCTTGAACTATGTGAAAAGCCACTTAAACAGGAAGCAATAATTGAAGCTAATATACCACATATAATTAGGCTGAGGCATATTTAGCAGTATACCTCAGTGGTCAATCCTTGGAGCAAACCTGTTGAACCTGTTTTACATAAATGACATCTGTAAATCCACAAAAGACCTTAAAGTACCAGTAGAGTGGAAAAACAAGTTGCCTCTATATTGAAGCTTTTATCTTATACATATATCCAATTTATGACACCTAAAGAATTACAAAGTTTGCGAGTAAATAGACATGATCAAAATAGTATCAATCTCATGGACATTCTAGAGCAATTTTGAGAGATAATAAGCAAACCAGTCACATGATCGTGCATTGTAGAGGTAGGAACCGCAGATCCCTTCTCTACAAAGACACCTGCAGACTTAGTGGGAGCCAATAACGACTACTTTGGGACAAATTATGGTCTAGAACCTTATATTTTTGATCCTGAATATATGGAGGGTGAGCTACAACTTTTAGAAGCTCTTCTAAACAGATCCTGCTTTCGTGAAACACCACCCATTATGTAGCAGTATCGCTAAGTGCTAAACAAGAAATATAAACAACAAAGTAAGGTAAACGATAACTTACTATACGATGTCTGATCTCACTTTTAAGATGACTGACAGGATGTCAATATCTTCCCGTTTCGATGAACAATTAATCATGATGCACACAAAGGGTTAACAAGAAAGTCTCCCTGCACACATTGTCTTCAGTTGTGTGTGTTTGTCTGCATCTCCGGGTATACATTGAATGTCACAGATGAACAACTTCGAGATGTATGTCTAAATCCTCCTATTACTGGCATGATTTATAATCTGGAAAAATTTGACAAGCCAAAACGCGATGATGCAGGAGCAGCAGAACATCGCTGCCGGCTCTCAGTAAAGCAGCAGAGGGCTACTTAGCTGTCTGTATTGTCTGTACTACAATAAATAGTTTGTCTGCATTAGTGCTTAAAACAACAACATTGCTAATACTTGGTAAATATTCAGGTCCCAATATGTATAAAGAATATTTTTAGTGGGTTTTGGATGGTTATTTAGAGGGTTTTGTTGGCAAAATAGAGAGCCACCATTGATTACATTGATTTTTATGTATTTATTTATTTACGACTTAGAATGCATAACAAAAAGAAAAATATGTGTTCATGTCTTATATAAAGATTGTGAATGATAGACAGCACATCTCTGTGTAATTTTTGCGTATTTTTAGCATGACTGTTCTTCTGATATGGTCAGAGTGCAGAAGCGTTCCCATTGTGATGTATATCCCTGGAAAAAGCCGAAGGTGATCGGAGCGGAATATTCAAAACGGCTGAATTTGTGGCATTTTGTGATGTTTAAACAGTGTTTTTACATACTTTCCGGCTTGTAAATACAATTGGATATGGTTTAATGTATACTACAAAACACAAGAAAGTATATAAAGTCAACTTGTTTTTCCACTCTACTGGTATTTTGTTAGTCTTGGCACTGACTTGACTTGTGGACAAAGCGGCAGTCTTTCCTTGCAGAACTCTATCTATTTTTGTAACAAGCACAAACACTAACATCATCCACTTCTGCTAACCACTCCACTGCTTACACATGCCCCGTATTAGCTGGTATTGGAAACAGGCCCCCATATCCCCTATATAGCTGCCTGTAAATGAGTATTTAATATCCGACCTCCATAATCAGAATATACTAATCCATTTGTGTCAAAAAGGTGAAATCACGTCTGAAAAGCTTTGACAACTTGACTTTGTGTCTGTTGCCGCTTAGTTTCAAAGTGTAAAATATGATCTGCCTTGAAAACGGAGTATTTTATTTGAAAAGAAAACCGGATAATTTATTTTGTGTTTGTGTACGACTTCCTGTCAAAACACCAGCGGATTGTAGCTTAATTGAACCACCGTGCTGTGGCGACCGGCAAATATAGAAGCTTTGTGCATATTTAGCGCAGGGATCCGGAACTTATTGGTGCCGTTCTACTTGTTGCGGAAACTGATGCATTGACTTGAAGAAAAAGAGATGGCGCTGTTCTGCTGCCGTTACGCATCCAGTGATAATCAGAGGATGTCTCATTTGCATGTACTGTAATGTATTACACTGTATATAGTAGACTTTGTATGTAGTTGCAATTCCAAGACGTTAGATGCCAGCAGTGTATAGACTATTACAATTGTCTTAGTCAGGAAGTAGTCTTTGACATGAAGCTGAATGTGCCTCTTTTATTTTGTTTCTCTTACAAAGTGTTCATACTGTAAGTATTGGATGTACAAACCCTGTTTCAATATGAACTGGGAAATTGTGTTTGATGTAAATATAAATAGAATACAATGATTTGCAAATAATTTTCAACCCATATTCAGTTGAATATGCTACAAAGACAAAATATTTGATGTTCAAACTGATAAACGTTTTTTTGTTGTTGCAAATAATCATTAACTCTAGAATTTGATGCCAGCAACATGTGACAAAGAAGTTGGGAAAGGTGGCAATAAATACTGATAAAGTTGAGGAATGCTCATCAAACACTTATTTGGAACATCCCTTAGGTGTGCAGGCTAATTGGGAACAGGATGGGGCGAGGTACACCCCTTTGTCCACAACTGCGTGAGCAAATTGTCAAACAATTTAAGAACAACATTTTTCAAAGTGCAATTGCAAGAAATTTAGAGATTTCAACATCCATCCATCCATTTTCTACCGCTTATTCCCTTTTGGGGTTGCGGGGGGTACTGGTGCCTATCTCAGCTATAATCGGGCAGAAGGCAGTGTAAACCCTGGACAAGTCGCCACCTCATCGCAGGGTCAACACAGATGGACAGACAACATTCACACTCACATTCACACACTAGTGCCAATTTAGTGTTGCCAATCAACCTATCCCCAGGTGCATGTCTTTGGAGGTGGGAGGAAGCCGGAGTACCGGAGGGAACCCACGCATTCACGGGGAGGACATGCAAACTCCACACAGAAAGATCCCGAGCCCGGGATTGAACCCCAGACTACTCAGGACCTTTGTATTGTGAGGCAGACGCACGAACCGCTTTTCCACCGTGAAGCCCAATTTCAACATCTACAGTCCATAATATCATCAAAAAGTTCAGAGAACCTGGAGAAATCACTCCACGTAAGCGGCATGGCCAGAAACCAACATTGAATGAACGTGACCTTCAATCCTTCAGACGGAACCGTATCAAAAACCGACATCAATCTCTACAGGATATCACCACATGGGCTGAGGAACATTTCAGAAAACCACTGTCACTAAATACAGTTCGTGGCTACATCTGTAAGTGCAAGTTAAAGCTCTACTATGCAAAGCGAAAGCCATCTATCAACAACATCCAGAAACGCTGCCGGCTTCTCTGGGCCCGAGATCATCTAAGATGGACTGATGCAAAGTGGAAAAGTGTTCTGTGGTCTGACGAGTCAACATTTCAAATTGTTTTTGGAAATATTCGACATCGTGTCATCCGGACCAAAGGGGAAGCGAACCATCCAGACTGTTTTCGACACAAATTTCAAAAGCCAGCATCTGTGATGGTATGGGGGTGCATTAGTGCCCAAGGCATGGGTAACTTACACATCTGTGAAGGCACCATTAATGCTGAAAGGTACAGACAGGTTTTGGAACAACATATGCTGCCATTTAAGCACTGTCTTTTTCATGGATGCCCCTGCTTATTTCAGCAAGACAACGCCAAGCCACATTCAGCTTGTGTTACAACAGCGTGGCTTCGTAAAAAAAGAGTGCGTTACTTTCCTGGCCCGCCTCCAGTCCAGACCTGTCCCCCATCGAAAATGTGTGGCGCATTATGAAGCGTAAAATACGACAGCGGCAACGACTGTTGAAGGACTGAAGCTCTACATAAAACAAGAACGGGAAAGAATTCCACTTTCAAAGCTTCAACAATTAGTTTCCTCATTTCCCAAACGTTTATTGAGTGTTGTTAAAAGAAAAGGTGATGTAACACAGTGGTGAACATGCCCTTTCCCAACTACTTTGGCACGTGTTGCAGCCATGAAATTCTAAGTTAATTATTATTGTAACGACTTTGTGGCATCGTGATGCGGGTGATGCTCTTCCAATATGCAGTTCGGGCTCGGACACAGCGTAAAAAATAATGGTTTATTTAAACTAAAAACAGGCTAAGAACAGAAATACTGGTGCTAGGCAGAAAAGGCAAACCAAAAGCGCTAGTATGGCAGCTAGGGAAACAAACAGAAACACTTGCACGAGGCATAAAAGAGAAAACGAAACTACTAGCATGTGAACTAGAGAAACAACAAGCTTAGCGGTAAAAACTAGCATGTCCAAAACAGTATATTACCAGAGAAAGTAGTCCACGAAGTCATCGATTACTTGTAACACAAGTTTAACGAGGCGAGGCCGAGTAAACGAAAAAAGCAGGCTTAAATAGAGTCTCTGATGACAAACAGGTGTGCGTACAAGGCAGGTGAAAATCAAGTTACCATGGTGACAAAACAAACAAGGAAGTGCACAAAAAAAACTCAGCACCGGAAGAGTCCAAAACAATCAGAAAACCCAAAAGGGCTAAAAAACCAAAATAAGAATGTAATCCGGGAAGCGGATCACAACATGACCCCCTCCTTAAGGGACGGATCTCAGATATTTCTAAAAAGCTAGAACCCCCCCACAATAATAGAGTTCAAACGTGAAAGGAGGGCGGAGGGAGGAGAGGGCGGAAGGTGGCCAGGTCGCCTGTCCCCGAATCCACCGGGGACAAGTCAGACGGGGGTGGCGGATTGAGCGCCGCTGCCGCAAAAGTCTTGGTGGACGACCTCGAGGAAGCCACATCCGTGGCCGACGGGGAGGGGGATGCGCCCGGCGAGGAGGACGACCAGGGCACGGTCACACCCATGGCCGACGTGGAGGCGGGCGCGCCGGAGCGGGCCTTGAAGCGGGCCTTGAAGCAGCAGACGAAGAAGGTGCAGGTGCTGCAGACGATGAAGCCGGCGCTGATGCAGACGATGAAGCCAGGTCTGGAGCTTGGCGTGTCAGCCGAGGAGCAGGAACTGGTACCGATGCCAGCCGAGGTGCAGGTACTGGTGCCATTCGAGGAGCAGGTACTGGTGCCAGCCAAGGAGCAGGTACTGGTGCCAGCCGAGGAGCAGGTGCAGGTACTGGTACCAGCCGAGGATCAGGTGTTGGAGAGTGATCCAGCCTAGGGTCCGATGTTGGAGTGGGATCCAGACCGGAGTCAGGTGCTGGTGTGTGAACCAGCCAATGGTCCGGTGCTGGCGTGGGATCCAGACCGTGGTCAGGTGCTGGTGTGTGAACCAGCCTAGGACTAGGACTCGGACTACAACTAGGATTATGACTAGGGGTCAGACTAGGAATCAGACTAGGAGTCAGACTAGGACTAGGACTCCGACTAGGACTGGGACTAAGGCTAGGACTAAGACTAGGACTGGGACTAAGACTAGGAGTCAGACTAGGAATCAGACAAGGAATCGAAATAGGACTAAGACTAGGAGTCAGACTAGTAATCAGACAAGGAATCGAAATAGGACTAAGACTCGGGCTTGGACAAGGATTAAAACTTGGACTAGGACTAAGACCTGGACTAGGACCAAGACCAGGACTCGGACAAGGACTCGGATCAGGACTCGGTCCACGAGTTGGCCCACGAGTCGTTCCACCAGTCGGACCAGAAGTCGGACCAGAAGTTGGGCTAGAAGTCGGGCAAGGACTAGTGCTAGGACTATGGTTAGGGCTAGGACTATGATTTGGACTAGAACTATGACTAAGACAATGACTATGACTAAGAATGTGACAAACTACAGGAGCAATCCGTGGTGCAGCTAGCCGTGGTGCAGGTGGAGGTGGTCTAGCTGGGGGTTGAGGTTTAGCAGGCCGGAACACTGGTGGAGGAGGCCGTGCAGGAGGTTACGGCTTAGCGGGTCGAAAGACCGGTGGTGGAGGTCTTGCAGGAAGTTGCGGCTTGACTTGGCGCAGCTGTGCTACCTCCGTAGCACAGTTCCCAGTACTAGCCCCCCCCCCCCTCAAGAGGCGGATCCCAGACGTGCTCCCTGTGGCCTGAGAATGTCTCTAAGGGAGGTCAGGTGGGGGATAGACTCCTCCCCTCTCGAATGTCCAAAATGTACTCTCGAATGAGAGGAAAAAGCCACAGACTTGGGTGGGGCTAGAGGCCTTAGGGGCGGGGTCGAAGATGCAGGTGACTGAGATTGACTAGACCTGCAGTTACTGAAAATGTCCGGATAATGTTTGATAGTCTTATTAAAGTCATTAGGAAGTGGCTGACAAAAAGAACTAACCGAATGTAAAAAAAATGTCTGTCGGTGACGTCATAGGGGGGCGTAAACGGAATGACGTCATAGTGATTGACAGAGGGGCCGGAGGAGTCTTCAGAAAATAGAACAAAGGAATTGTCTGATACCTGAGGGGAGTATTGGAATGCCTGTTGCTGGCTGTGTTCTGGGGGGTGAAGTCGCAGGGTGGGAGCGTCATTGTCGCGAGGCGAAGCCTTTTTGTGCGACTTCCGCCTTCGCGGACGCGAGCAAGCTTGCTGCGAGTAGTCCTCACCGGGCCAAACGGACCAAAATCCCACCAGGTCCTCAGATCATCTCCATGTCCGGCGAACAGCGGAGCGACTCTTCTTCCATCGCTCGGAGTATGGCCCACGTTTCTCCGTCGTCAACTTTCATTGAGCCCGCAGCGAAAGAGATGTCCGCTCGCCTCGTACTGTAACGACTTCGTGGCATTGTGATGCGGGTGATGCTCTTCCAATATGCAGTTCGGGCTCGGACACAGCGTACAGGTAAGAAATAATGGTTTATTTAAACTAAAAACAGGCTAAGAACAGAAATACAGGGGCCAGGCAGAAAAGGCAAACCAAAAGCGTTAGCATGGGATTTAGGGAAACAAACAGACACACTTGCACGAGGCACAAAGGGGAAAACGAAACTACTAGCATGTGAGCTAGAGAAACAAGCTTAGCGAAAAAACTAGCAAGTCCAAAACAGTATATTACCAGAGAAAGGAGTCCACGAAGTAATCGATTGCGTGTAACGCAAGTTTAACGAGGTGAGGCCGAGTAAACGAAAAAGGCAGGCTCAAATAGAGTCTCTGATGACAAACGGGTGTGCGTACAAGGCAGGTGAAAATCAAGTTACCATGGTGACAAAATAAACAAGGAAGTGCACAAAACAAACTCAGCACCGGAAGAGTCCAAAACAATCAGAAAACCCAAAAGGACTAAAAAAACAAAATAAGAATATGATTCGGACAGCGGATCACAAAAATTATTTGAAGAAAAAAAAATAAGTTTATGAGTTTGAACATCAAATATATCGCCATTGTAGTGCATTCAATTGAATATGGGTTGAAAAGGATTTGCAAATCATTGTATTCCTTTTATATTTACATCTAACACAATTCCCCAACTCAAATGGAAACGGGGTTTGTATTACTCACCAGCTGTTTGATTGTAACATGAATCTTAACTGTATTTTTCATCACCAAATTTAGAAGTGTTGAAATTGCCATGTTAAATTCCTATTCCTAATTTTTACCATGTCTGTGTCAAGCCCAATGTAAATTAGTGTCAACATTTTGAAAATTCAACATTTACTGTACGTTAAGCGCCTTTTTCTTTCCTTGTTTGAATGGAACATTGTAATATTGCCTAGAAGCAGTCTGCATGAGCTGCTTGACTGCTTGTTTCCTGGCCAAGTGCTTGAGCCGGTGCTGAGTATGCTGCAACCGCACTTGACGTCACATGCAGCAAAGATGTTGAAATATTACACTTTTTGATTTGATGATGTGAATCAGTATCCGGTAGTACCAGCAGACTCCAGTCAGTACCTATAAGAGTACTCAATTTGGCACCCATCCCTCAAACACACCTTTACTTACAGCCTTGGCATTTGGCTCATGTTTAAAAATTAACGCTGTCTCATCCCCCTAATTAATAAACCATATTGTCGTCTCTGCTTCTCGTAACATTGCACGCCTCAATATTTTATGTTGCCCGCCACGTCATTTTATGTTTAATGCCACATCATTTTATGTGATCCGCCACAACATTTTATGTTTAATGCCACAACATTTTATGTGATCCGCCACATCATTATATGTGATCCGCCACAACAATTTATGTTTAATACCACACAATTTTATGTGGTCCGCCGCATTGCACTGCATGTTAGACACTTAAATGTTATCTGGTCATGAAAAAAGCCTTCCCAATTTTTTACATTTTGTTTATCATAAATAAATACTTAAATATCTGCTTGTCGCATTGACTTAGAATTTCAGAGCAAGTCATCCATTAATCTGTTGGTAATCCATTAATGTATAAAAAATATAATAATGCAAATTGTGTAAAAGGGCTATTTTACATTTATATTCACTTTTACAAACGACCCACTGAAGGCAGCCATAATTGCAATGTTTCCCTCAATAAAAACACATTTGACGCCGCTGATCTAGTCATTACACTTCTTAACAGTCTCTATAGACCTTGCTCTGTGCATTGGGGAAGATATAGCCTCCTGAGAACCAGTGTGGCCTCATTGTACTTTTTATTTCATCCTATTTCTTTTGTCCGAGTTGCACATTTTTAAAAATATATCAATAGCCCTGTTCTGCAAAACACTGGTTCTCAGGAGGTAAATATTAGGATTTAGAAGCTTAAAGGCCTTAGTGGTCACATGCATGGACAGCACCTTTTAGCTCTTATTTCCAAAAGTGTGTACACTACTTAATTGGACACTACTTAATTGGGGTCTTATGGCCGCTTATGTGGACATTTATACTGCCATCTGGTGGTGTCAGAAGAGTATACCATACAATGGAATTTGGAAAAATAAAAGTGTAGAAATAACAATTAGCATGTCACTAAACATGAAGTACACATTTGTGTACATATGGACTTAGTACGTCATATAAAAAGATGATTCTTAGTTTTTTATTCTAATCAAAGTCCAATAAGCCCAAATAGCAAAGAAAAAAAAAAAAAAAGCATGAAAACAAACAGCTTGAGCATTAAGAGGTTTTTAAGTCTACTTAATAGTAGTTGTTGTGTACCAAGAAAACTGCATGATGGAGAAGGGACTTCTCTTCTCAATCGTCTCACATTGTCGCAAAGAAACATGTGTCACCACCCTGTCGGAGTCTCTCATTAGCCCACCCAGGATATTAACGCCATTGTCTAATTTGCACATACTAATCTTTTGAGAATGTCAGAGGAGGCCAATTTTGCAATGACGAAAGCAGGCAAAGGGGCCTTTGTTCTGGCCAATCAGACAATTGCTGATGTCACGAGTTAAATAAGCAAAAAGTACATTTTTAAAGCAGAAGGAAAATGTCGCATGCATGTGCTGTTCTTTCCTGCGCAAATGGTTCCAATACTGATTTTAGCAAAAGTTATTTCCTAAGATCAGTGGCATATTTAAAGGGGAACATTATCACAATTTCAAAAGGGTTAAAAACAATAAAAATCAGTTCCCAGTGTCTTGTTGTATTTTTTGAAGTTTTTTTCTAAATTTTACCGGTCTCGGAATATCCCTAAATAAAGCTTTAAAGTGCCTTATTTTCGCTCTCTGCGAAGACACTGGCCATTTCCCTGTGACGTCACACAGTGCTGCCAATGTAAACAAACAATGGGAATACCACAGCAAGATATAGTTTCAATAGCTCGGATTCAAACTCGGATTTCAGCGGCTTAAGCGATTCAACAGATTACACATATATTTAAACAGATGGTTGGAGTATGAAAATATTGAAGAAGAAACTGAAGCTATTGAGCGAATAGCTATTGACGCTATTCATAGCCATAGCATGGCCGAATAGCTGTGTTAGCATCGCCGGTAAAATGTGCGGACCAAACGATCAGGACTTTCGCATCTTTTGACACTGGAGCAACTTAAATCCGTCGATTGGTAAGTGTTTTTTTCGCATTAAATGTGGGTGGGAGGAAACGTAATATAGTTGCAAATGCATCTGCATGTTATCCATATATCTCTGTACCATGTCTGCTTTAGCACCGCCGGTAAATAGCATGTTAGCATCGATTAGCGTAGCATGTTAGCATCGATTAGCTAGCAGTCAACATCAACAAAACTCACCTTTGTGATTTCATTGACTATCGTTGCAAATGCATCTGCAGGTTATCCATACATCCCTGTGCCATGTCTGCCTTAGCATCGCCGGTAAAATGTGGAGAAACTCCAGCACATTCAATAGGGGTCTGGCGGCAGACACTTTGGCATCTTCGGGCCAGTGGTGCAACTTGAATCCCTCCCTGTTAGTGTTGTTACACCCTCCGACAACACACCGGCGAGGCATGATGTCTCCAAGGTTCCAAAAAATAGTCCAAAAAACGGAAAATAACAGAGCTGAGACCCGGTGTTTGTAATGTGTTGAAAATGAAAAGGGCAGGTGTGTTACCTCGGCGACGTCACATTCTGACGTCATCGCTTCCAGCGGGATAAACAGAAAGGCGTTTAATTCGCCAAAATTCACCCATTTAGAGTTCGGAAATCGATTAAAAAAATAGATGGTCTTTTTTCTGCACCATCACGATATATATTGACGCTTAAATAGGTCTGGTGATAATGTTCCCCTTTAAGCATTTAGTGGCTCAAAGTTAACCAAGTCATTGGGGCACTTCACGTAACAAAAACAACATGGTCATTTAACGTTTGTTGTTAGAAACGTACCATGCGATACCAAAACAATTTGATGTTAAAATATGTCCGTTTGATACATTTCTACGCACCGGGATGTGCTCCTGTAATGTCACCAATACAAGTAGGGATGCTCCTTTTAAGATTTTATGCTGCCAATATAATAACTCAAAAATGAGTTTAACCAATAACAATACTGATCATTAACTGTTAATGTTTCATGTTGTGTATGAGTGCTTTTTACAATGGAACGATAGCAAATAATCATTAACATTTTAATTTGATGCCAGCAACACATGACAAAGAAGATGGGAAAGGTGGCAATAAATACTGATAAAGTTGAGGAATGCTTATCAAACACTTATTTGAAACATCCCACAGGTGTGCAGGCTAATTGGGAACAGGTGGGTGCCATGATTGGGTATAAAAATAGCTTCCCAAACAAATGCTCAGTCTTTCACAAGAAAGGACGGGGCGAGGTACCCCCCTTTGTCCACAACTGCATGAGCAAATAGTCAAACAGTTTAAGAACAACGTTTCTCGAAGTGCAATTATAATAAATTTAGGGATTTCAACATCTACGGTCCATGATATCATCAAAAGGTTCAGAGAATCTGGAGAAATCACTCCACGTAAGCAGCATGGCCGGAAACCAACATTGAATGACCGTGACCTTCGATCCCTCAGACGGCACTATATCAAAAACCAACATCAATCTCTAAAGGATATCACCACATGGGCTCAGGAACACTTCAGAAAACCGCTGTTACTAGATAAAGTTTGTCGCTAGATCTGTAAGTGCAAGTTAAAGCTCTACTATGCAAAGCGAAAGCCAATGATCAACAACATCCAGAAATGCCGCCGGCTTGTCTGGGCCCAAGATCATCTAAGATGGATTGATGCAAAATGGAAAAGTGTTCTGTGGTCTGACGAGTCCACATTTCAAATTGTTTTTGGAAATATTTAACATTGTGTCATCCGGAACAAAGGGAAAGTGAACCATCCAGACTGTTATCGATGCAAAGTTCAAAAGCCAGCATCTGTGATGGTATGGGGGTGCATTAGTGCCCAAGGCGTGGGTAACTAACATAACTGTGAAGGCACCATTAATGCTGAAACGTACATACAGGTTTTGGAAGAACATATTCTGCCATCTAAGCGCCATCTTTTTCATTGACGCCCCTGCTTATTTCAGCAAGACAATGCCAAGCCACATTCAGCACGTTACAACAGCGTGACTTTGTAAAAAAAGAGTGCAGGTACTTTCCTGGCCCGCTTGCAGTCCAGACCTGTCTCCCATTCAAAATGTGTGGCGCATTATGAAGCGTAAAACACGACAGGGGAGACCCCGAACTGTTGAACGACTGAAGCTCTACATAAAATAAGAATGGGAAAGAATTCCACTTTGAAAGCTTCAACAAATAGTTTCCTCAGTTCCCAAACGTTTATTGAGTGTTGTCAAAAAAAAAGGTGATGTAACACTGTGGTGAACATGCCCTTTCCCAACTACTTTGGTACTTGTTACAGCCATGAAATTCTAAAGTTAATGATTATTTGCACAAAAAAAATGTTTGTCAGTTCGAATATCAAATTTGTTGTTTTGGAGTGCATTCAACTGAATGTGGGTTAAAAATGATTTGCAAATCATTGTATTCTGTTTATATTTACATCTAACACAATTTCCCAACTCATATGGAAACGGGGTTTGTAGTTTTACTCTTCTCTTGTATTATATACAAAACAAAACAACGTTAATAGTAAACAATAACAAAACATACAAAAAACTACCATCTATTATTCATGTACATCTTCTAGTTTTGCCATCATAGTCTTCCTGTGTCCAGTACATTAATTCCTTTAATTGGTAGACATTAACAACAAAAACAAAATGATTTTGAAAAAATTTAAATATTGACCAAATCACTCTAGTATGATAATACTTTTGGTATTGACACCACCATATGTGGATCTGCCTGCCTCTCACGTGGTGTGTACCGACGGTGACAATCCTGACAGCTCTCTTGAGACTCGTATTAATCTACTTTTTAATTTCATGTCATCAAATGCTTATTTTCTGCTGCAATGTGGTTCTATATACACGTCTTAATTATCACTCATTTATTGGTGTTTTTTAAGATTGTTTAGTGATTAGCTTAGCTATTAGCATGTTTGTTCCTGGTTCGCTCTAAGTATTAACATGTTTAATCTTGTCCAGTGATAATATTCCTTTATATATTGATACTTAAGATACTAAGGGTCTGATTTACTAAAGATTTGAGTGTACTACACTGCACATGCAAAGTTGATTTACTAAACGTGTGCAAAGTGGATTACGCCTGTTAAGTGAGCAGAATAAGGCGTGCAATCCATTTTGCGTCTGTGTTTTCATTAATATGCAGAATATATGCTGATCTTCAAAATGGCCAAAATACTGGGAGGTGAAGAACCAAATGTAATTATCTATCAACACTATTTTGCGTTTTATTTAGCAAAGGCAAGAAGGAAGCGCAAACTGACAGTTCCGCACACGGCTGCAGGAACTTGAGCTGCACAGACATACAATGGACGGACTTAATGTGGGTGTGTCAACATTTCGTACTGTCAAAAATAATAAATATTAGCTATATCGTTTATTCAGCAACATTCGAAATTGTACAACTGTCGGATGATTTAAGGGGCTGCTTAAAACTAATTCAATTGATGCGCTTTGGTGTCTGTTGGTATTTTTTTTTTAAGACGTTTGTTTTTTTTTACTTATGAATATGTATAATCAAACTATTTCCTACAAGAAAAAACTTCTTGAAATATGCGCTTTTTTTGCATCTTCAGAGAAGTAAGAGCAACCTCTCTCCAATGAGCGCACCTTCGGCAGTAAAAAAAAAATAGAAGAGAAAGCTGTTTCAATGTAGATGCACTTTGGACTGTGTCTAAAATGCCCATAAAAAGAAGTAAATGTCTGCTGAATGTTTGAAAACATAGCAAAACATTGCATGATAACAGGCCCTGCGATGAGGTGGCGACTTGTCCAGGGTGTACCCCGCCTTCCGCCCGATTGTAGCTGAGATAGGCGTTAGCACCACCCGCGACCCCAAAAGGGAATAAGCGGTAGAAATGGATGGACGATGCATGATAACATGAGAGTGTCTCTGTGGCGATGCCCCGTATAGCACACGCAAAGTCCTCATTTAAATAAGGCGGCCTGGACAACTTTTCAATTGCACACTTAGTAAATCATACACACACTAATAGTACGCGCTATTTCATAGATTGCACATGCACAAGGTATCTTAGTAAATCCGGTCCTAAGAAATACAGTTTATATGTCGTAACGGAGGTGATTATTATCAACTTAGGGGAGCGGCTACACACTGTGTATGGAGAAACGTTATTAGCGGCTAGCTTGTCAGCAAGGTAGGTGCATGGTCGTGGTGAGTAAGCATTAGCAGTATATAAGCAAAGTTCCCAGACCGATGAACAGAAAGCAAATGACTTAAATAGTAGCTGTGGTAATGAGAAACAGGTGCGGGACTGAGGGCAGGAGCGTGGCTAGGAGAACAAGTGGAAATTAATGGGTTGCTATGGAAACAAACAAAACTAGGAAGTGCAAAACGGGAAACAAGAGTCCAAAAAACAAAACATAACATGATCAAACATAAATCCAGATTAACAGGCATGACACACATTCACACACTAAGGCCAATTTAGTTTTGCCAATCAACCTATCCCCAGGTGCATGTCTTTGGAAGTGGGAGGAAGCCGGAGTACCCGGAGGGAACCCACGCAGTCACGGGAAGAACATGCAAACTCCACATAGAAAGATCCCGAACCCGGGATTGAACCCAGGCCTACTCAGGACCTTCATATTGTGAGGCAGACGCACTAACACCTTTCCACCCTGCTGCCTGCAAGCAGTAGATGTTTACCACTTTTTATGGCATTTTAGAAACAGGCGTGCGGTGTATCTACATTGAGCACATTTTTTTTCTTCTAATTTTTACCGCTAAAGGTGCATGAGAGGGAGGCTGCGCACTTAATCTGCTCTCAAAACGCAAAAAAGCAAATTTAAAGACATTTTTTTTCCAGATTTTATGTGAAAAAAAAACAAATGTCATAAAAAAAATAACAGACACCAGAACGCAATAACTACATTTGTTTTAATCAGCCCCTTTAAGAAGCTACAATATTATTACATTGACGTTGCTGAATAGACGATTTGTCTAATATTTCTTATTACGAACTGTCCAAAATGTTGACACACACATGTAGGACGGCGGATTCTCATCTGTCCAGCGTGAACACTGATCCTGCAGCCGTGTGTGGAACAAAAATATGTCTGTTCTTGTACCAATGATAGGGGAAAAATGTGCTGTTCTCCTTGAAGGATTGTATTTGAATACAAATAAACATTTAGCTCTACAACAAATAAAATAGTGTAAATCCATCCATCCATCCATTTTCTACCGCTTATTCCCTTTTTTGGGGTCGCGGGGGGCGCTGGCGCCTATCTCAGCTACAATCGGGCGGAAGGCGGGTACACCCTGGACAAGTCGCCACCTTATCACAGGGCCAACACAGATAGACAGACAACATTCACACTCACATTCACACACTAGGGCCAATTTAGTGTTGCCAATCAACCTATCCCCAGGTGCATGTCTTTGGAAGTGGGAGGAAGCCGGAGTACCCGGAGGGAACCCACGCATTCACGGGGAGAACATGCAAACTCCACACAGAAAGATCTCGAGCCTGGATTTGAACCCAGGACTGCAGGACCTTCGTATTGTGAGGCAGATGCACTAACCCCTCTGCCACCGTGAAGCCATGCATGAGAAAATAATTAGGTCCAATCACACAAAAGAAAGACACATGTGTCTGCTTGTACCTCACGTGGATATATATATATTTTTGTTATGTTTTTTTTTTTGGTACACACAGACTTCACCTGCTTCTTCATCAACTGTAGAAAACTACATCACGGTGTCATTAGGGACAAAATCATCCTCTTAATGTATCCAGACCTCATCAAACATAGTGGGCTAAAGAAAGAAAGTCTGGGAAATTATGACTGATTGACACGGCACTCAAACGCACATTTCCATCTGGGATGATTGTTTGATTGAGGCACACAAGAGTAGAGAGCAGTGCCGCTTTTGGAGGAGCAATAAAGCAAAATAGCCAATATCAACAGCAGTCACTATGTCTCTGAATGGATGACATCTGATTTAGAACAAATGGAGTTGCCATATTTATCATTATTCGCTGAAAATTCAATTATCTCAAAGGATAAATGCATAGAAACATTTATAACACATTTAAACACACTTTAAATGGTAAAGTCTAGGTAGAGTAGTCAGTACTAGTTGTCGTTCGGCCCTGGCGGTTTTAAAAGTTATTTACACAAATTACAAATATTATCAATACATTTTCATAGTTGGCACATATAAAAACTTTTTTCGATTTTCTAAATACTTTTTTAAACATAATTTTAGCCATCGAAATATGAAATAACACCCAAATAATCACCTTTACACTCGTTTTCCCCAACATAGTAGCCTATAGAGCAATGGTCGGGAACATTTTTAACTGAGAGAGCCATTAAAGCCAAATATTTTAACATTTATTTCCGTGAGAGCCAAATAATATTTTTTAACACTGAATACAACTAAATGCGTGCAATCTTAAGTAAGACCAACATTTTTAGAGAACAATAAGTCTCTTGTTCTTTTTAATAACATTGTTATTCTGAAGCTAACCAATAATGAATAAAATACTTCTTACTAGGGCTGTGAATCTTTGGGTGTCCCACGATTCGATTCAATATCGATTCTTGGGGTCACGATTCGATAATATATCGATTTTTTTGATTCGATTCGATTCTCGATTCAAAAACGATTTTTTTACAGATTTAAAATGATTCTGTATTCATTCAATACATAGGATTTCAGCAGGATCTACCCCAGTCTGCTGACATGCTAGCAGAGTAGTAGATTGTTGTAAAAAGCTTTTATAATTGTAAAGGACAATGTTTTATCAACTGATTGCAATAATGTAAATGTGTTTTAACTATTAAACGAACCAAAAAGATGACTTATTTTATCTTTGTGAAAATATTGGACACAGTGTGTTGTCAAGCTTATGAGATGCGATGCAAGTGTAAGCCACTGTGACACTTTTTGAAAATGTTTATAAATGTCTAATGATAATGTCAATGAGGGATTTTTGATCACTGCTATGCTGAAATTATAACTAATATTGATACTGTTGTTGATAATATTCATTTTTGTTTCAATACTTTTGGTTTGTTCTGTCGTGTTTGTGTCTCCTCTCAATTGCTCTGTTTATTGCAGTTCTGACTGTTGCTGGGTCAGGTTTGGTTTTGGAATTTGATTGCATTTTATGGAATTGCTGTGTAGTGGATGGTTGGATGGATAAAAAAAAGTTAAAAAAAAGATTTTTTAAAAATTTGAATCGATTCTGAATCGCACAACATAAACGATTTGATTCGTATTCGAATCGATTTTTTCCCACACCCCTACTTCTTACCATTAGTGCCACTTCTTGAACAGGTGCGGTAGAAAACGGATGGGTGGATTAAAATGTGTGAGAATGTTTTATATTTTGAACGTTATTTTTAACACTGTGATTACCAGCGGAATTATTCATTACTTATCGTGTTAAACAAGGTTTACCTGAGAGCCAGGTGGAGTCATCAAAAGAACCACATCTGGATCGAGAACCATAAGTTCCCTACCCCTGCTATAGAGTGTGTGCCGTTGTGGATTACAGTGCTCACCGTTAGCACAGACAATCATCCAAGCCTCATTGCAATGGCCGTCACCCGGTCACTAAAACATGGCCATGACGTGGAAATATTTTTTCAAAACCTGGATAATTCCTCGAAGTTAGACCAGAGTTTGATGTGCTGAGACCATGGGTGTAAGTTGTTGCTCTCAAGCGCCATCAGGTCGGATGGGATGGGAAGTGTGCAACCATTTTTAATATATCTCTAGAGATGTTCAATTAGATTAAAGTCTGGGATTTATGGATTTATTACCGGTGGGGGATAGAAAAAAAAGCAGGACAGAGGGGCAAATTGCAGGGACAAGAGGGGGATTACAACATAGAAACAACAACAATAACAACATCAGCAAATACGAACACATACGATATGAAAAGTGATAGCAAAAGAGATAAAGAAAGAGAAGCGAATTGTATTAACCTTGTAGATTTTTATTGTAAAAATAGCTTTGTCAGTGTACTGTGTGTTACCCGGTTTCCCCTAGGGCAGGGGTAGGGAACCTATGGCTCTAGAGCCAGATTTGGCTCTTTTGATGACTGCGTCTGGCTCTCGGATAAATCTGAGCTGACATTGCTTAACACGATAAGTAATGAA
The DNA here is from genome assembly GCF_033978795.1 of Nerophis ophidion. Taxonomy (NCBI): domain Eukaryota; kingdom Metazoa; phylum Chordata; class Actinopteri; order Syngnathiformes; family Syngnathidae; genus Nerophis; species Nerophis ophidion. The sequence continues at coordinate 52,618,771 of NC_084618.1, forward strand.
TAATTCCACTTGTAATCACAGTGTTAAAAATAATGTTCAAAATACAAAACAGTCTCATGCATTTTTAATCCACCCGTCCGTTTTCTACCGCACCTGTTTAAGAAGTTGCGTTAATGGTAGGAAGTTATTTATTTACTATTGGTTAGTGTGGGGCTTGCCCTCCTGGGGGTTATTCAGACAACCAAGCACCAACATGGGAGCCTGTTTCAGGGTTACAATATTGTTTTATTTTTCAATAAGTCTCTCAGTTGCTTTCCAGCAATTGTCTTTTTGTCTTTTGTCCTCGCTTGTGCTTTGGCTCCAGCTCTCCTCCTGGCTGCTGCTTATAACTGAGCGGCAGGTGATTAGATAACAAGGCCCAGATGGGCCGTCTACGCACCTGTCGCTAATTTCGAGGCTGATCCTGGCAACACCCCGCTTTGATGCAGGCCCGCAGGCCACGCCCCCCTCCACAGTTAGCTTCAGAATAACAATGTTATTACAAAAAAATATTATATGGCTCTTACAGAAATACATTTTAAAATATTTGGCTTCTTGGCTCTCTCAGCCAAAAAGGTTCCCGACCCCTACCCTAGGGCAACAACGTTACTACCGTATTTTCCGGACTATAAGTTGCAGTTTTTTTCATAGTTTGGCTAGGGGTGCGACTTATATTCGGGAGCGACTTATGTGTGAAATTATTAACACATAAACCTTAAAATATCAAATAATATTATTTAGCTCATTCACATAAGAGATTAGACGTATAAAATTTATGGGATTTAGCGATTAGGAGTGACAGATTGTTTGGTAAACTTATAGCATGTTCTATATGTTATAGTTATTTGAATGACTCTTACCATAATATGTTATGTTAACATACCAGGCACCTTCTCACTTGGTTATTTATGCGTCATATAATGTACACTTATTCAGCCTGTTGTTCACTATTCTTTATTTATTTTAAATTGCTTTTCAAATTTCTATTCTTGGTGTTGGGTTTTATCAAATATATTTCCCCAAAAATGCGACTTATACTCCAGTGCGACTTATATATGTTTTTTTCTTTCTTTATTATGCATTTTCGGCAAGTGTGACTTATACACCGGAGGGACTTATACTCCAGAAAATACGGTATATGTTTCATAAAACGTGATTATATGCATGAGTTTATGTATGCCAATGTCCTTGCATATGTACACTATGTGTATATGTAAGTTTGTACTGTGAATGGGTGTGTGGATGTATGTACCGTGAGTACTGTAATTGAGTATGTGGGAGTGTTTGTACCTAATGTATGTGCGTAACCACCCATGTGTGCGTGTACATATGCATGAATGTACTTATGTATGTATAAATGTGTAATTAATTGTGTGTCTTTGCGTATGTATGTGTGTTTGTATGCATAATATATTTGTCTCCCAGTATGTGCGGGAGCCAGAGCACGGCCCCAGCCACCCAGAGAGCCCAACCCAAAACAGCAAGTGCGATGCCCAGGGAACAAGGGACCACCAGCTGTAGACAGACGCGCCCAACAGAGTACAAGGCACGGGAGAAGCAGGGGACAGCCAGCCCTTAGGCCAGCAAGGGCAGAAAGATTGGACGCCACACCCCGAGGGGCCTAGAGCTCCAAGCAGCCGGACGGGAAAATTGCCCCGCCCCACAAGCAACCAAGCCCTGACAAACTCCCCCCCAGGAGAGCACAGCGGGGTCAGCCCTAGGCTGCCCCACCAAAGTCGGCCGCAGCAGGACCGCTTAGCACAGGGCCATGAGAAACATCCTCCCCACCTGCAGGGACCCAAACCATGCAGATGGAACATCCAGCAACTGCTCTGGCTGATCCTGCCCCCTGAGAAAAGAGGTGGGGAAAAAAAAGGAGATCGAAGACACACCAACAAACAAGGTCACTACCCCAGCAGCTTGCCACCAGGCAACCCACCGAGGTACCTGAAGACATTTCTTTGATATCTTGGCTGTGTGCTTAGGGCCAATGTCCTGCTGAACCGATTTTCGAGTCTGAGTTCAAGAGGTTTTCATCCAGGATATCTATGTAGATTGCTGCATTCATCTTTCCCTTTATCCTGACTAGTCTCCCAGTTTCTGACGCTAAAAAACATCCGCACAGCAAGATGCTGCCACCACCATGCTTCACTGTAGGGATGGTATTGACCTGGTGATTAGCGGTGCCTGGTTATCCTCCAAACATGACGCCTGGCATTCACACCAAAAATTCCAATCTTTGACTCATCAGACCAGAGAGTTTTGACTTTTTTTCATGGTCTAACAGTCTTTCAGGTGTATTTAGGAAAACCCCAGGTGGGCTGCCATGTGTTTTTTACTAAGAAATGGCTTCTGTTTGGAAACTATACCGTAGAAGCCTGATTGGAGGATTGCTGTAGAGATGGTTGTCCTTCTGAAAGGTTCTCCTCTATCAACAGAGGATTGCTGTTGCTCTGACAGTGACCATCTGGTTCGTGGTCACCTCCCTGACTAAGCCCTTTCTCCCCCGAGGAGAGGATGACCCGTGTCCGATGGAAGGGAATCCTGGATCCTTGTTTTTTCTTTTCATTGAGGTCTTTGAGCTGCTCTTTGTTTGGTCAATCACCTAGGACCTGTTTATCTTGGGAGACCCTACCAGGGGGGATATAAGCCCCCAGACAAAATAGTTCTTAGGACGCTCAAACTCTTCCACCACGATAAGGTGGAAGCTCATATTGATCTTGTTTATTAAGAAATATACAGTTCTTTAAAATAAACAGCTTAATGTATTCAATTGATAGTCCATCCATCCATCCATCCATCATCTTCCGCTTATCCGAGGTCGGGTCGCGGGGGCAGCAGCCTAAGCAGGGCAGCCCAGACTTCTCTCTCCCCAGCCACTTCGTCTAGCTCTTCCCGGGGGATCCCAAGGCGTTCCTAGGCCAGCTGGCAGACATAGTCTTCCCAACTTGTCCTGGGTCTTCCCCATGGCCTCCTACCGGTTGGGCGAGCCCTAAAAACCTCCCTCGGGAGGCGTTCGGGTGGCATCCTGACCAGATGCCCGAACCACCTCATCTGGCTCCTCTCGATGTGGAGGAGCAGCGGCTTTACTTTGAGTTCGTCCCGGATGGCAGAGCTTCTCACCCTATCTCTAAGGGAGAGACCCGCCACACATCGGAGGAAACTCATTTCGGCCGCTTGTACCCGTGATCTTATCCTTTCGGTCATGACCCAAAGCTCATGACCATAGGTGAGGATGGGAACGTAGATCGACCGGTAAATTGAGAGCTTTGCCTTCCGGCTCAGCTCCTTCTTCACCACAACGGATATGTACAACATCCCCATTACTGAAGACGCCGCACCGATCCGCCTGTCGATCTCACGATCCACTCTTCCCCCACTCATGAACAAGACTCGTAGGTACTTGAACTCTTCCACTTGGGGCAGGGTCTCCTCCCCAAACCGGAGATGGCACTTCACCCATTTCCAGGCGAGAACCATGGACTCGGACTTGGAGGTGCTGATTCTTATTCCAGTCGCTTCACACTCGGCTGCGAACCGATCCAGTGAGAGCTGAAGATCCTGGCCAGATGAAGCCATCAGGACCACATCATCTGCAAAAAGCAGAGACCTAATCCCGCGGCCACCAAACTGGAACCCCTCAACGCCTTGACTGCGCCTAGAAATTCTGTCCATAAAAGTTATGAACAGAATCGGTGACAAAGGGCAGCCTTGGCGAAGTCCAACCCTCACTGGAAATGTGTCCGACTTACTGCCAGCAATGCGGACCAAGCTCTGACACTGATCATACAGGGAGCGGACCGCCACAATAAGACAGTTCGGTACCCCATACTCTCTGAGCACTCCCCACAGGACTTCCCGAGGGACACGGTCAAATGCCTTCTCCAAGTCCACAAAGCACTAATTAATTAATTGATAGTAATGCATATTAAATATGTAACCATATTTAACCTTTAAGTTACATTATTCTGACCATTGTTTTATTTGATCGCCTTCCTGTCTTGATATTTGGCTTTTGTGCCCTCAAAAGGTTGACAATACCAAAGGTCTGGTTCCAAGGACAGTTAGTTATTACCCATTACTCAGAAACTAATTGATTTTATGGAAAATGACTTCCAGACAGTGGAGTGTCCAGGGCTGGCACAAGGGTGGCACCGAGTTCTGCGGAGGTGGCACCCATAAAATAGTCAGTCTACTGCAGAAGCAGCTGTAGCTACTATAGTAGTTTACCATGGTTACCACCAACAAGTATGGAGTGAATATTCTTGGAAGACAATTGCTGACATTAAACAATATTGCAAAGCAATTAGCTATTACAGTATGTTGAACAACTTACAACAGTTTAAGAAATTCAAATAGAGTACGTCAAATGTTCTCTTTAATAAAGTAAAATTGTAACATTCATTAACCTTTATTTAAACCTAAAGAGATTAGGACCTCAATCAAATTCACTTTTTACATTGCTGGCAATAAAATATTGAACAATATTACACAGTGCGCCTCTCAGAGTATTTGCACAACAAATTGATTACCTGGACCTGGAGTAAAACAACAATCACGGGGAACAACAAAATATTATGGGACTGAAATAACGTTCAAAACAGATGAATACACCTGTTCTTGTGTAGGCCAGCAAACACTTTATTAAAATCACCCATGTTCGAGTCCCTAGCTCTTTTGGACTCAATGCTTGGGTTACATAAATGGCCAAGCCTCGTGTCAACCATAGTTGTAGGTAAATGAGTTTTTATGAGCGTTAGAGCTGAAAAGTTCCGTTCACATGCAGCACTGCTTACAGGAAGGGCTGCAGTCCAAACAGTTCATGGAACACTTCTTGATAAAGTTGTAAAAACACAGTCAGAGCCATTATGCTCTGACAGAAAATCATACCCACATCAAATTCCAAAGCTAAATACCACAGTTAACGCGAGAGTAACAGCTTAAACACGCTTGCTTCAGATAAGATTTCCGGCCATCCAAATATGTGCACGGTGGCTGATTCCAGCAAATAAGATTGCCCGCCACCACAATATGAAGTACAAACTGTAAAACATTGAATATTAAGAGTAATACCTTGTTTACTTCGCTGACACTTTCAATCGATGTCTCCATTGTCCCTCACGCAACTAAAATTTGCCAAATCATGTCTAAAGTATAGAGTATGTTTTGTATATATTACCCATACATATATGCCAACCTTGAGACCTCCGAATTAGAGAGCTGTGGGGAGTAGAGTTCTGGAAGAGTTCGTGCTGCAAGGGGCGCTGGGTATTTGTTCTGTTGTGTTTATGTTGTGTTACAGATGCGGATGTTCTCCCAAAATGTGTTCGTCATTCTTGTTTGGTGTGGGTTCACAGTGTGGCGCATATTTGTAACAGTGTTGAAGTTGTTTATACAGCCACCCTCAGTGTGACCTGTATGGCTGTTGACCAAGTATGCTTGCATTCTCACATGTGTGTGTAGAAGCCGCATATATTATGTGACTGTGCCGGCACGCTGTTTGTATGAAAGAAAAGTGGACGTGACGATAGGTTGCAGAGGACGCTGTAGGCAGTGCCTTCAAGGCACGCCCCCAATATTGTTGTCCGGGTGGAAGTCGGGAGAAATTCAGGAGAATGGTTGCCCCGGGAGATTTCCAGTAGGGGCACTGAAATTCTGGAGTCTCCCGAGAAAATCGGGAGGGTTGGCAAGTATGTACCCATCAGGCCTAGAGAATGGGTTGAATGGGTTTATTTTTGAATTGCGTCACTGTGTATGGTGCCAATAGACATTTTGTATAATGTCCACATAGTTCAGTGGGAAAGTTGTGTGTTTTTGTATCACATATTTTAACTTGTTGTGTATTTGTTTTTGATCATTAAGACCATGAATTTAAAAGGTTGTACCTATGTATAGAGTCTGTGCACCATAATAATTGCTGTGGCTCTCACCCAACAGATGGCAAATGCATACGATATGTTGAATCATGCTTTGATAAATAATCAGGGACAACTTGTATAGTTGGATACCAAATGCAACCATTGACCAATGTTTCCAAAACAATGTGTGAAATCGTTCTGCCTCTGAGTGTGGCAGCACCTGGGGTGGCCTATCAGATTCTTTGTGTGACACATGCCACCCTTGCCTATCAGATTCATGTTTTAATCTGACATGGTTTCTCTTTTCACTCACTTTTTTTAAACTATCTCAAGTGTTTGAGTGTGATCCTAGAGCTGTCCATAATCAGACAAGAACACAGTTTGTTTTTCGGAATATGAATTGAATGCAATCAAAAGCTGCGTTTGAAGTGAGTGCATGCTGACTTTGTGTGGGAAGACAGTGTGTCATCATCGGCGGTCACTCGAAACGATTATGACGATCCTTTATGGAGGATGCCTGTGCGTGATTTTGTTTAACGTGGGGAGACTAGTGCACAGACAGTCACTACAGGGTCAGGGTCCAGTGGCATGGAGTCCAAGACGACTGGGGACCCTTTTCTGCTGCAGCTTTCATCCGCCATCCCAGCCATTGTGAAGCTTCATAGGGTTAGCAATCATCCTCCGCCTGTTCCACCGTTGAGGTCTTGGGTGGTTATTTCCCCATAACTGGGCCCACATGGATGTGGGGATGCCTTCTTCCGCCATCGGAGCCGTTGTGGTAGTTCTTACATCTACCGTCTTCCGCCTGCTCTGCCGTTGAGGCCTTCACTGTATCCCTGGCTAGGAGGCAGTCAGGTACTAGGCCTTTGCCAAGGGCCACCTCGGGTAACAGTAGTAAAGGGGTTAACCTCCGAGTGCCCCAAAACCCCATAGAGCAGTGGTTCTCAACCTTTTTTCAGTGATGTACACCCTGTGAACATTTTTTAAATTCAAGTACTTCCCAATCAGAGCAAAGCATTTTTGGTTGAGAAAAAGAGATAAAGAAGTAAAATACAGCACTATGTCATCAGTTTCTGATTTATTAAATTGTATAACAGTGCAAAATATTGCTCATTTGTAGTGGTCTTTCTTGAACTATTTGGAAAAAAAGATATAAAAATAACTAAAATCATGTTAAAAATAAACAAGTGATTCAATTATAAATAAAGATTTCTACTCATAGAAGTAATCATCAACTTAAAGTGCCCTCTTTGGGGATTGTAATAGAGATCCATCTGGATTCATGAACTTAATTCTAAACATTTCTTCACAAAAAAGAAATCTTTAACATCAATATTTATGGAACATGTCCACAAAAAATCTAGCTGTAAACACTGATATATATATATATATATATATATGTATATTTTTATATATATATATATATGTATGTATATATAGTCTTGTGATTTTTCCCACACATACATATTGCGCTCTACCACGGTATCGAGCACTATTCTCTGGATAATCCAATTAAGACATTATATATATATATATATATATATATATATATATATATATATATATATATATATATATGTATATATATATATATGTATATATATATATATATACAACTATGTACTTTTTCTGGGTTTTGATGTTGACTCTGTATCTATAATGTATCCTAGTAGTGACTACATACTGTATAATTGTACATTTGTAAACCCAATGTATTTTACATTGTTGTATTTTTTCACAGTTTATGAACTTACATTCATATTTTGTTGAAGTATTATTCAATAAATATATTTATAAAGGATTTTTGATTTCTTGCTATTTTTAGAATATTTAAAAAAAAATCTCACGTACCCCTTGGCATACCTTCAAGTACCCCCAGAGGTACACGTACCCCCGTTTGAGAACCACTGCCATAGAGGAGCCTCCACTGCCGGATGCACTTTAACGTCATGCCCAGGACACGTTGTGTACCGTCTATTGGACACATGCGGCCCTTCCTGGCTTTTCCTAAGAAAAATAAACAAACCAAGCATGATCCGATCATGTGTAATGTGTTCATGCATGTGTGCATGTCTGTCAGGGCTCCAGTTTTGACTCACCTTTTGTTGACACTTGATGAGACTGCATTGGCTAAAAATCTGGTCGCCTCCCTAACACTACCACGACACACACTCACATGCACACACACACGCACACACACACGAGGGCACGTGCACAAATGCAAATACAAAAACCTTCCATGGAACTGAGTGCTAAAACTCACCCACATTACTGTCTTGCCCGTAAAGCTAAATGAAGTGTAAAACATCAATTTACTTAATTGGGCTTTTTAGACTTGTATGTAAAGTCAGCATATTTCCTATAGCTCTTGAATTGTAATCAATATTTGGCAACACTTTAGTATGGGGAAAATATTCTAAGTAAAACATATTTAATTTAGAGTTATTCGAACACTAGGGAACATATAAGGGTTAGGGTTACTAATAAGCAATATTTTTGAGGTTTTTGAAGGAAAACTCTTAGTGAATGGCTTATTGGTTGTATAATAAGGCGATGCCGAACAAGGCATTAATAAGTACTGAATGATGACTAATTTAGAACCCTTATGTTACTAATTTGCATGTTAATAAGCTACTAATTAATGGTGAATATGTTCCTCATACTAAAGTGTTACCCAATATTTTCATTAAAAAAATCTGAAAACGTGTTGATTTGTTTACATTTTGCCTCAGAGTAAAACAATTGTTTAAATCATAATGTCAGGAAGTATTAAGAATATATGTATATATTTTTTTTTAAGTATGCGATATGGGCTATAATGTATATTGCGATGCATATTGCAGCCTCCTGCAATAACAATATATTATTTGTTGTATGTACAAACTTTGTAAATGATAATAGAACCATTTCAAAATCATTCAAACAAGGCTCTTAATTTAGTTGATGGCTTTTGCAGTAACATATCATTTCTGGTTATATTTTTTCCTCAAAACAATTTTTGATGAACTTGTTACTCTCTGGTTACTTTCTGTAGTTGCATCTTCTATCTACACTTCTGTTAAAATGCAATATGCACTTATTCTTCAGGTGGTTCCAATTTTGATCATAGTTATAACCTCACAAAAATTCAGTATGGTGCTGTATCAATATCACGTACATATCTAAATGACGTCCTACTGTTGACTCTGATTTAAATCCTTGGGTATTTGTCTTTGAAGCCCTTTTGTGTCCAGGGACTTATTTTGTGAACAACTGAGTTAGGAAACAAAATGTTGTTTTTTTTGATAATGAAATTATATCGAGCATATACTGATACTATAATTGGTTGCTGTTGATTTTTGTATCAATCTGCCCACATTTGTTTACATTCCAGGTCTCTAGCTTAGCGGTTAGGATATTTTCCTCCGATGTGTAATGTTGCATGTTTAGCTATTCCTCATCCTCCAGCTCGTAAGGAACGTAATTTATGCGTTGCCATTGTTACTTACAACTCAGACACCTGCCGCCTCTCATTCATCTGTGCGCGCCTCTGGACACACCCACGGGCGTTCCCCTCCTCAACAATCTGAAATCAACATACCTGACGCTGATGAAGACTCCACTCTCTTCATAAGCCAGTCCGTCCTGCGTTCCAGTGCCAGAACGTAGCTACCTGTCTCAGTACTGTAAGCTTACACGTCTCTAGCTCGCTCTTTGTGCATTCACTCTCTCTGTGTTCCCCCTCCTCTGTGCTCATCGTCTTGTGTCCTGTGTCGCCAGCCCGCAGCGCTACCACATTTCCTGGTTTCGAGTTGTGTGTCTCGTCTCCCTGGATCCCCTATGGACTCCCTGCTGCCTTTTTGGATCTCTACCTCACGCTTAGACATGGACCCTGACGCCTCGCTCCTGCCTTTGACCTCTCGCTTGCCCACGAACCTCCCAGCTTGCCTTGCCCTTCCTGGACTTCCGTCTCTCGCTCAACATGCACTTTCAACAACTCCCGGTAACACTCAGTTAAACACAACACAAAGTCACACCATACTTATTTGGATTAATTACACACTCCACTTCCTTGTGTTTAATAAACACGTCCCAAAGTATTGATGCCCCTGTCTCAGTGCCCTCTCCTTCTCCATAGTACTGTCACAGCCATGGTGACGAGGATTGCTGACTTAAAGGTGGCTTTGGAGAAAATGTCTGGTAGCCAGGTAGGGTGGGCGCGGCTAAGGTAATAAAATCATTAAAGTAGATTTGGAGGTAGTTGCAGATTTGAGACACTAGAAGGGAGTAGTGTACAAGCGATTCAACACTACACAGAATAGTAATAATAATAGAAGCTACTCCGTAAACTGACTCATTTGAAGTGTCAGGGAGTACCACACGTCTGCTTCAAAACCGGCAAAACTAAAGACAAGTTTCTGTTATTGAGTTGATACACTATATTCCCAAAAGTATTTGGCCACCTACCTTGACTCACATATGAACTTGAGGTGCCATCCCATTCCTAACTGATAGGGTTCAATATGATGTGGGTCCACCTTTTGCAGCTATTACAGCTTCAATTCTTCTGTGAAGGCTGTCCACAAGGTTGTGGAGTGTTTTTATTGGAATTGTCCACCATTCTTCCAAAAGCGCATTGGTGAGGTCACACACTGATGTTGGTCGAGAAGGCCTGGCTCTCGGTCTCCGTTCTAATTCATCCCAAAGGTGTTCTATCGGGTTCAGGTCAGGACTCTGTGCAGGCCAGTCAAGTTCATCCACACCCGACTCTGTCATCCATGTCTTTATGGACCTTGCTTTGTGCAATGGTACACAGTCATGTTAGAAGAGGAAGGGGCCCACTCCAAACTGTTCCCACAAGGTTGGGAGCATGGAATTGTCCAAATTGTTTTGGTATCCTGGAGCATTCAAAGTTCCTTTCAATGGAACTAAGGGGCCAAGCCCAACTCCTGAAAAACAACCCCACACCATAATTCTTCCTTCACCAAATGTCACACTTGGCACAATGCAGTCCGAAATGTACCATTCTCCTGGCAACCTCCAAACCCAGACTCGTCCATCAAATTGCCAGATGGAAAAGGCGTCTCCCCTGCTCTAGAGTCCAGTGGTGATGTGCATTACACCACTGCATCCGACGCTTTGCATTGGACTTGCTGATGTATGACTTACTGTAGATGCAGCTGCTTGGCCATGGAAACCCATTCCATGAAGCTCTCTGCGTACTGTACGTGGGCTAATTGAAAGTTCACATGAAGTTTGGAGTTCTGAAGTAAATAATTGTGCAGAAAGTCGGCGACCTCTTCGCACTATGCGCTTCAGCATCCGCTGACCTTTCTCTGTCAGTTTAGGTGGCCTAACACTACATTGCCGAGTTGCTGTTGTTCCCAAACTCTTCCATGTTCTTACAATAAAACCAGACAGTTGACTTTGGAATATTTAGGAGCGAGGAAATTACACGACTGGATTTGTTGCAAAGGTGGCAAACTATGACAGTTCCACGTTGGAAATCACTGAGCTCCTGAGAGCGGACCATTCTTTCACAAATGTTTGTGGAAACAGTCTCCATGCTAAGTGCTTGATTGTATACACCTGTGGCCGGGCCAAGTGATTATAGGACACCTGATTCTGATCATTTGGATGGGTGGCCAAATACTTTTGGCAATATAGTGTATATCAAGACATCACAGTTTCTCACTCCATGCAGAGAATCCACAACGAGACAAAAAGATGGCGCAACCACACTTGCGTTATGAGAGTAGCGTAAGTGTGTGTGTGCACCTTTAAGAATGGCAGTGTGTTGGGTGACTGACGTCAGTGAGTGAGTGGAAGAGTGAGGAGAGCGGTTGCATGCATCAGTCGTGGCGACTGGCGAATGTGTCCGGTTGTGTCCTGCGGAAATAAGAATAAAGCGACAAAATTGATGCAAATCGACAGTTTTGTCAATCCGACCCGAAAGCGAATCTTAACAGACCCATTGTAAAGCGAAGGTTGCTACCCACAATGAAAACATCGGCCCTGGAGAGAATGTCTCCTCTGCGCTCCTCGACTTCGGTCTGGGACTGGGAGCCGAACAGCAGGAAAAGTGCAACACTCGGTCGCTGATACCGTTACGTGATTGGCTGTTAGCGTGTCCCTCCCATTGCTCAGTGACAGTTCCTGTTTCCTGTTTCGCGGCTTTCCCAAATCTCGCTTCATCATTTCTGGTTTCTTCCAACCAAAAAATATAAATATGTATTAAATATTTTATTGTATGGACTTTATATTGACATCGAGTATGTGTCCATCGCGATATATATTGATATCGTGTTATCGGCCCCAGTAAACACAGTGATTCTTTTCTGAATATTTTGATTAACCCTTAGAGCAGTGGTTCTCAAACTTTTTTCAGTGATGCAATAGTACATTAAAATAAACATTTTTTTATTTCAAGTACCCCCTAATCCGAGCGAAGCATTTTTGGTTGAAAAAAAGAGATAAAAAAGTAATATACAGCACTATGTCATCATTTGTAGTGGTCTTTCTTGAACTATTTGGAAAAAAGTATATATAATAATAACTAAAAATTCATTTATAAATAAAGATTTCTACACATAGAAGTAATCATCAACTTAAAGTGCCCTCTTTTGGGATTGTAATAGAGATCCATTTGGATTCATGAATTTAATTCTGAACATTTCTTCACAAAAAATGAAATCTTTAACATCAATATTTATGGAACATGTCCACAAAAAATCTAGCTGTCAACACTGAATATTGCATTGTTGAATTTTTTTTTCACAGTTTATGAACTTACATTAATATTTTGTTGAAGTATTATTCAATGAATATATTTATAAAAGACTTTTGAATTGTTGCTATTTTTAGAATATTTTTTTAAAATCTCACGTACCCCTTGGCATACCTTCAAGTACCCCCAGGGGTACGCGTACCCCCATTTGAGAACCACTGCCTTAGAGGACCAATGATGACAGAGGAGGACAGGTGGGCTCAAGTATACTCACTGGGACCAGGGTCATTCCTGGCAAGTAACACGCACGCACGCACGCACGCACGCACGCACGCACGCACGCACGCACGCACGCACGCACGCACGCACGCACGCACACACGCACACACACACGCACACACACACACACACACACACACACACACACACACACACACACACACACACACACACGCCACATGGCTTTGTTTGGGGTTCCTGGTCCATTGAATGCAATAGGATGGACTGCTTGGCAACTAGTGAAGGTTGAGCACACACAATCTCTCACACACACACACACAACTTGACCACTGCAAAAAGGCCCCTGGGGTCGCGCTGCCCTCACCAAGGTTTAATGAGACAAAGAACAGATGGTCAAATGAGGATGAGGACCTCTGAGGTCACTCACCCTGCGACTATATTACTGCCTCTTATTTGCTCCTTCACAAACATTCACATGCATTTCTTTTCTTCTGACATCCTCTGTTTAAACCTAACATGTCGGTTTCTTGAAAAATAATATTTACATACACAGAACATGTAACCATTTGGAACGCCCTTATTTAACTGCCCGCACGACTCAAATTATTTAGACAGCATCGTCACTTTAACAGGGGGGGGTTTCTGCTAGCGGGGTGTATAAAATAGTCAGGAAATGTCATGGTTACAAAGGATTCTGGGTATTTGTTGTGTTGCGTTTATGTTGTGTTACTGGGAGGATGTCCTCCCGAAATGTGTTTGTCAATCTTGTTTGGTGTGGCTTCACAGCATGGCGCATATTACTAAGAGTGTTAAAATTGTTTATATCACAACCATTAGTGTACTCTGTGTCACCCAGTATGCCTTGCAGTCGTGTGCGTGTTGCTGCGGAAGCCACACACAACATGTTGCTGGACTGACAAGCAGATCGTACATGCTGTAGTTGGCGACAAAGCCAATGGCATCATAGCACGCCCTAATACTCATTAACTGGGTAACTGCCGGCAGTCATTCTAGAGCAGGGGTAGGGAACGTATGGCTCTAGAGCCAGATGTGGCTCTTTTGATGACTGCACCTGGCTCTCAGATAAATCTTAGCTGACATTGCTTAACACGATAAATAGTAAATAGTGAATAATTCCGCTGGTAATCACAGTGTCAAAAATAACGTTCAAAATATAAAACATTCTCAATCATTTTTATCCATCTATCCGGCTTCTACGTTTCTACCGCACCTGTTCAAGAAGTCGCATTAATGGTAAGAAGTATTTTATTTATTTTTGGTTAGACTCAGAATAACAATGTTATTAAAAAGAATAAGAGACTTATTTTACTCTAAAAATGTTGGTCTTTCTTAAAAATGCACGCATATGGTTGTATTCAGTGTTAAAAAAAAAAAACATTATATGGCTCTCACGGAAATACTTTAAAACATATTTGGCTTGTATGGCTCTCTCAGCCAAAAAGGTTCCCGACCCCTGTTCTAGAGAATATTAGCGTCTCCTATTGTCTTCTTAGCTTTGTGACACGGGTCTTGAATGGCTCTTTGAATGGCAAAGGATACCGATCTCAGAACCATGTTTATCAAATATTTCTGGATGGTTCAACCGCCACCCGCCCGAATCTAATTAAAATCTATTTATTCGTCATGTTACCCGCCCGCCCCGCGGTTTATCCGCGGACTCCGCGGTCTCCGTGGATGAGACCGCAAACCGCGCATCTCTACCGGCCACCTTTTTGGCTGATAAGAAGGCGGACATAGATTCGGTGAGCACAGATGAGGCACTAGCTGTCCAAAGTCAGGACCCAGGGTGGACCACTCATCTGTACATCAGTTGGGGACTGACTCCTGCTGACCCCACTATGGACTGGACTCTCACAATATTATGCTACATCCACTCAACGTCCATCGCATGGGTCGCCCAGGGTGGGGGTCCCCCCATCTGCAGTCCCCTCCAAGGTTTCTCATTGTCATCCCATTGGGTTGAGTTTTTTCTTGCTCTGATGTGGGATTTGAGCCGAGGATGTTGTTGTGGCTTGTGCAGCCCTTTGAGACACTCATGATTTAGGGCTATATAAGTAAACATTGATTGATTGATGATTCTGCGCATATATTTGATTAATGCAATCATGTTTGTGATTAATCACATGCCCATTAAATGTACAGCCCTAATATTTATACATGTTGTATTCTTTACAAAATCAGAAAGTAAGTTTCCAGTGAGAGCCAATAGTAGTTTTTGAATATTTCTTCAAGAATTGTATGAAATTAAAGGAATTGTTCAAATTATTTTGCAATACCGTTTACATTGTATTATATTCTTGAATTTATACCGTACACTGTCAAATTATGCACGAATAAGTGTGTTGATAAATATATTGTTTTGTTCGCCTGAATATTTGTCCCGTGTGTTATTCTGAATACATGAAGAATAAATTGAAGCTGTAATAACAAAATAATTCAATAAAGTATAAAAAAGTATTGGTATTGGCAATATTGGTCCTGTATATGCATTAGTATCGGATCGATACCAACATGTGTAGTGTTGTATCACTACCAAAACAATGTCCCTCATCCGTATCAAACAATGTTACTACCGGTATCTTCTAATCTGTATGGAAAACAAACATCTAGTCAGTATTCGTTTTGCGTTATGTTTTAATTTGATATATATTTGTTTCTTAGTTTCAAATTTGATATATATTTGTTTCTTAGTTTCACACAGTAGTAGTAGTGTTAAATTATTATGGGGGTTTGGGGGGAGGGGGGGGGGGGGTCCACTGAAAAGTAGTTTGCGAGGGGTTTACAAATTGGGGCAATACTGCCATTCTCTGGGAGAATGTCGATACTACAGGCTGTTGTATTCATACACGATTAATGAAATATACATAACGCAATCGCTAATTGAGCACCACAGCAGACAATTAAACATATACTGGTTAATACTGTATTTCAACTATAAATGTTGATTTAGGACTTGTATTTAACATTATTTATTTAGGGCAGTAGCGAGCGAGGAGTTTAAAAATGGTGCAATATTGACCTCTTGTGGTTGAACGGAGATATTACAGACAGGTCCGTTATGGCGGGGGTCAGCAACTGTTGGCTCCGTGGAGCTTTTTAAAAAATGTATGGAAATGGAAAAAAATATATAGTATGAAAAATATGTTTTTTGTTGTAATATGGTTTCTGTAGGAGGACAGAAACGACACAAACCTTCCTAATTGTTGGAAAGCCCACTGTTCAGTATGTTTGGGTGTATGCTTCACTGATGAGAGTATTTGGCGAGCAGTGTTTTGTCCTACTAATTTCAGCGGCCTTTGAACTCACCATTGTGTGGACTGTGTTTACATGTACAACTTTCTCCAACGTTGCCACAGAAAGATGTGTTTTATGCTACTCCTTTGTCTCATTTTGTCCACCAAAGGTCTCATGCTGTGCCTGAATGCACAAAGGTGAGCTTTGTTGATGTTATTGACTTATTGGAGTGCTTATCAGGCATATTTGGTCAATGCATGACTGCAAGCTAATCGATGCTAACATGCTATTTAGGCGAGCTATACATACATATTGCATCATAATGCCTTGTTTGTAGGTATATTTGAGCTCATTTAGTTTCCTTTACTTATGTCCTCTGTGTATTTAGTTTATTTTTCCATGTGTCATGACACAATATCTGTATGTAATATCGGCTGCATTTCTGATAGTTGCTTGTGTACCATGTTGTTCCAGACCACAGCAAACGTTACCCAGTGTGCAAAGCTTGTAATACATCTATTAAAAGAAGACAGCCTGCCATTTCCTGTAACTTGGACACACACGTCTATACCTTTAGTCATTGTAAGCCAGTCATTTCCATGAGTTATCTCACCTTCTGAGAAGTTTTACTAATGTTTTACAATGTTATAAAAATATGTAGAATAAATATTCCATTTCAACATTTCTGTCACCAAAGATTTGCGACACAGTCATTTTGATAGTAGGCTAATATACAGTAGTTAATATAGACACTTACATCATGTGTTGCCTTCATTATAACACTTATATAAGACTTTTAAAGTAATTTTGATAGTAGGGTAATATAGCTAATATAGACACTTATATCATGTGTTGTTTTCATTATAACACTTATATAAGACTTTTAAAGTCATTTAGGGCTATATAAGTAAACATTGATTGATTGATTGATTGATTTGATAGTAGGCTAATACAGCTAATATAGACACTTACATACTGTGTTGTCTTTATTATAACACTTATATAGGACTTTTCAAGTAATTTTGATAGTAGGCTAATGTAGCGTATATAGATACTTACATCATGTGTTGTCTTCATTATAACACTTATATAAGACTTTTAAAGTCATTTGATAGTAGGCTTATGTAGCTAATAAAAATACTTACATCATGCTCCATCCTATCTTGCCGATTGTATTGTACCATATGTCCTGGCAAGAAATCTGCGTTCAAAGGACTCCGGCTTATTAGTGATTACCAAAACCCAAAAAAAGTCTGTGGGCTATAGAGCGTTTTCATTTCGGGCTCCAGTACTCTGGAATGCCCTCCCGGTAAAAGTTCGAGATGCCACCTCAGTAGAAACATTTAAGTCTCACCTTAAAACTCATTTGTATACTCTAGCCTTTAAATAGACTCCCTTTTTAGACCAGTTGATCTGCCGTTTCTTTTCTTTTTGTCCTATGTCCCACTCTCCCTTGTGGAGGGGGTCCGGTCCGATCCGGTGGCCATGTACTGCTTGCCTGTGTATCGGCTGGGGACATCTCTGCGCTGCTGATCCGCCTCCGCTTGGGATGTTTTCCTGGTAGCTCCGCTGTGAACGGGACTCTCGCTGCTGTGTTGGATCCGCTTTGGACTGGACTCTTGTGACTGTGTTGGATCCATTATGGATTGAACTTTCACAGTATCATGTTAGACCCGCTCGACATCCGTTGCTTTCCTCCTCTCCAAGGTTCTCATAGTCATCATTGTCACCGACGTCCCACTGGGTGTGAATTTTTCCTTGCCCTTATGTGGGCCTACCGAGGATGTCGTAGTGGTTTGTGCAGCCCTTTGAGACACTAGTGATTTAGGGCTATACAAGTAAACATTGATTGATTGATTGATGTGTTGTCTTCATTATAATACTTATATAAGACTTTAAATTTTTTGCGGCTTCAGACCGATGACTTTTTTGTATTTCTGGTCCAATATGGCTCTTTCAACATTTTGGGTTGCAGACCCCTGTGTTACATGGTATGAAAGAGCGAAACATACAAATTAAACTCGCTGAATGATCGCCAAACACAGAATTAAACGTTTTCGACTGAATAAGAATACAGGTCAATTCCAAATGTTTATTAAAGACATACTCAACTACACCACGGGCAACCAGTTGGCAAAAAAACAATGGATTACCTAAATGACTCCTTGCTAGCAGAACATGCTAGTTTAAAATGAGATTGCTTTTTTACAGTTTCCTGTGGTCCAAAAGAGAAAATTACTTGAAAATATCAAACTAATACCGAAAAATATTAAGTTGACTCCTCTAAAATGTATACAATACTATATTCACCTCGGGTCAATGTATCATTACCAAGTAATGACAAAAAACTGCCAGAAGATTACAGTGTTTCTCTTCTTAAGAACACAAAAATGCTCTTGTAATTTTTTTTTTGTGTAAATACATTTCTGTTCAGTTACAATGTGTGTAACAACGGATGACTGAGTAACGGTACATTTCTTAACTGCATATTAAGCTGAATAGACACTTAGGCTGGTTACAGAAACACTTCTAATTACAAAAAAAGCTTACATTAGTTGCATTACAGCATCTGTAAAAAATGTTCTTCAGTTTACATTTCAGTTTCTCTGGTATGACATGGAATGGTCATGTTTTTTCCTGTCAGCTTTGTATCTTTGCACTTTTATTTCAACTAGGCTTTTATAGATCACAAAACTGAGCTTGCATGTCAAATGTGCACGTCACAGCACAGAACACACTCAATGAGGGTGTGAGGGGAAACAATCACACACATTAGAACTGTGGATCGTGTGTGAACATGCATGAGTCCTGCATATACAGTAAGAGCCTGTTTTACATTCACAGTAGCAGAGGGATATTAAACTTGAGAGAGACAATGTTCAGAACAGGCCAAATGTTTGGACACACCTCATTTCAATGTGTTTTCTTTATTTTCACGACTATTTACATTGTAGATTGTCACTGAAGGCATCAGAACTATGACTCCTGTGAGGTGAAAACCATTTCAGGTAACTACCTCTTGAAGCTCATCCAGAGAATGCCAAGAGTGCACAAAGCAGTAATCAGAGCAAAGGGTGGCTATTTTGAAGAAACTAGAATATAAGACATGTTTTCAGTTATTTCACCTTTTTTTGTTAAGTACATAACTCCACATGTGTTCATTCATAGTCGTGATGCTTTCAGTGAAAATCTACAATGTAAATAGTCATGAAAATAAACAAAATGCATTGAATGTGGAGAAGGTGTGTCCAACCTTTTGGCCTGTACAATGTATAAACAATGCAAGTCTGTAATGGTGAACAGACTTAGTAGATATTAGACCGGAGTCTCTCTTTTAGGTCGACACTCACTCACACACAGACGTCATCATCTATGACCGGCAGCAGCCAGAAGTTCTCATTTCTTTGTTGACGTACTCCTGCAACTGGAACTTTGGCTCATCGGGCTCCTTCATGGTCCTGTGCTTCAGTTCTCTAACAGACAGGAGACAGCAACACTAGTCAATGCTGGCTAATCTATCAGAGCAATACATCTGGCTATAGGGATTAATGCATTTTGAGACATGTGCTTATAATCTGACATAATTGCAAATGGCTGGGTGGGAATGGACAAGGAAGGACATATCATGTTTCGATTTGCCCGGCGAGGGACAACAGAATTGTGAATATTCCAGTATACTGTTTGGCCATGGGCAGCACGGTGGTAGAGGGGTTAGTGGGTCTGCCCCGCAATACGAAGGTCCTGAGTAGTCCTGGGTTCAATCCCGGGTTCGGGATCTTTCTATGTGGAGTTTGCATGTTCTCCCCGTGACTGTGTGGGTTCCCTCCTGGTACTACGGCTTCCTCACACTTCCAAAGACATGCACCTGGGGGTAGGTTGATTGGCAACACTAAATTGGCCCTAGTGTGTGAATGTGAGTGTGAATGTTGTCTGTCTATCTGTGTTGGCCCTGTGATGAGTTGGCGACTTGTCCAGGATGTACCCCGCCTTCTGCCCGATTGTAGCTGAGATAGGCACCAGCGCCCCCCGCCACGCCAAAGGGAATAAGCGGTAGAAAGTGGATGGATGGATGGATGTTTGGCCATGTTTTATACCAGACTTTTAGCAACACACCAGCATTTTGACCTCCTAGTTTATATGTACAGTGGGGCAAAAAAGTATTTAGTCAGCCACCGATTGTGCAAGTTCTCCCACTTAAAATAATGACAGAGGTCTGTAATTTCCATCATAAGTACACTTCAACTGTGAGAGACAGAATGTGAAAAAAAAATCTAGGAATTCACATTGTAGGAATTTTAAAGCATTTATTTGTAAATTATGATGGAAAATAAGTATTTGGTCAACCATTCAAAGCTCTCACTGATGGAAGGAGGTTTTGGCTCAAAATCTCACGATACATGGCCCCATTCATCCTTTCCTTAACACGGATCAATCGTCCTGTCCCCTTAGCAGAAAAACTGCCCCAAAGCATGATGTTTCCACCCCCATGCTTCACAGTAGGTATGGTGTTCTTGGGATGCAACTCAGTATTGTTCTTCCTCCAAACACGACGAGTTGAGTGTATACCAAAAAGTTGTATTTTGGTTTTATCTGACCACATGATATTCTCCCAATCCTCTGCTGTATCATCCATGTATCCATGTTGGTATAAACTCAACTCGTCGTGTTGGAGGAAGAAGAATACTGAGTTGCATCCCAAAAACACCATACCTACTGTGAAGCATGGGGGTGGAAACATCATGCCCTAATATATATATATATATATATATATATATATATATATATATATACTATATGTGTGTGTATATATACATACACACACATATATATATATATACAGGTACATATATATACACACATATAGATATATACATATATATAAATAAATATAAATACATACTGTAACATATGTATACACACATATAAACATATATATACATACATATATATACATACATATATATATGTATATATATATATATATATATATATATATATATATATATATATATATATATATATATAGAGTGTGAATGTTGTCCGTCTATCTGTGTTGGCCCTGCGATGAGGTGACGACTTGTCCAGGGTGTACTCCGCCTTCCGCCCGATTGTAGCTGAGATAGGCGCCAGCGCCCCCCGCGACCCCAAAGGGAATAAGCGGTAGAAGATGGATGGATATATATATATATATATATATATACACACACACACATTATAATGTCTTCAAAGTGTGCAATTTTATACTAAAGTAGGGACTTTTGTCAAGGCTAGGACCAATTATTCATGTTTACATTAATATTTATGGGGAACTCTGCTTCCCTATACAAACTTTTTGGTTGGCGAACCATGTTCAATAACAATTAGGTTTGTAAGTCGAGGTTCCACTGTATATTACAATTTTATATGCAAAAATCACAAAATGTTAATCCATCTAATGAAAGAAAATAGAGCAACGCCAACTCCAACCCAATACCAGCTTTTCAACGAAGCAATTGAGAAGACATACACATACAATACTTATTAGATACAATACAAACAAGGACACCAATAATAATACAAGCAACATTATCAATAAAAATAATACAGTAATAATAATAATAACAACAATAATACTTGTTGAATGTTTTTAATCCAAAAGTTGACACTTAAAAAAGAAAACTTTCACGCAAAAAACAAAAAAAAAATATTAGATTATAAATGATTTATTATACATATTTTGTCACTTAACGCTATCTGGCTTGCATCCAAACTGTTAGGATTTCAGTTTGACTTTTCAGCATTCACACGCAATTTCTCCTGAAAATTGCATTTTTTAGTTACTATTATCAGTTATAAAACATTAAAACAGTACAGTATTTTGACTACGAACTCTGTGTATGTGCTTTTACTGCCATACATTGTATTTTTTTAAGTCTGTGCGGAATAAAATGAGTAAAACATCAATACAGTATTTGTTTACCAATACCTGTTAGAATCCTGTAATTTTTTTGGATACGTTTATGAGGATATTTAAAACATTGATAACAGATTAATAAAATCCCAGGTTGATTACATTTTTTTAATAGATTTTAATAATATAATTTTTTGCCATAGCTTAGAGAAAAAGCTGCCACGAAAGTAGGCATTTTAATGCACAAGCCCAGAAAAATCCCGACAAATCCTGGAGGGACCGATTTAAAAAAAAGATTGATATCGGGAACACACTTGGCTCAAGTAAATATTTGTTCTTCATTTCACGGCAGATGTCATGTGTTGATGCAGGAAGTGAACACAGAAACAAGCTGCCACCTTAATCCAGCAATGTGGCAGCTTGAAACAACAATAACGCATGATTGTGTCACTTCTTCTGTTACTAATCTGGAATGGGTCCGTGTGGTTATGGTTGACTCACTTTGCCACAGCTGTGAAGGCCAGCTCGACATTCATTCCAGACCTGGCACTCGTCTCCATGAAGGGCACTCCAAACTCCTGCACAGGAGAACATGGAGACGGTACAGTGTGTGGAACCTTGTACTGCATATCCTAGATATTTGACATACACACTTAGTGACCAAAGACAGTCAGTACAAACAGATGCAAAACAACTAGCAACGCATGGTTGTGGATAACCATTACGTAGCGTATTTTCCGGACTATAAACTGCACTGCTGTACAAGCCGCAACCGCTGAATTTTAGAAGGAAAAAAAAAGTTAATATACACTATATTGCCAAAAGTATTTGGCCACCCATCCAAATAATAAGAATCAGGTGTCTTAATCACTTGGCCCGGTGTATAAAATCAAGCACTTAGCCTTGGAGACTGTTTCTACAAACATTTGTGAAAGAATAGGCCGCGCTCAGTGATTTCTAGCGTGGAACTGTCTTAGGGTGCCACCTGTGCAACAAATACAGTCGTGAAATTTCCTCGCTCTTCAATGTTTCAAAGTCAACTTTGTTATAGGAAAAGTGAAAAGTTTGGGAACAACAGGAACTCAGCCACCAAGTGGTAGGCCACGTAAACTGACAGAGAAGGGTCAGCGGATGCTAAAGCGCATAGTGCAAAGACTTTCTGCACAGTCAGTTGCTACAGAGCTCTAAACTTCACGTGACCTTCCAATTAGCCCACGTACAGTGTGCAGAGAGCTTCATAGAATGGGTTTCCATGGCCGTGCGGCTGCATCTAAGCCACACATCACCAAGTCCATTGCAAAGCGTCGGATGCAGTGGTGTAAAGTACGTCGTCATTGGACTCTAGAGGAGTGGAGACACCTTCTCTGGACTGATGATTGACGCCTTTTCATCTGGCAATCTAATGGGAGGATGGGTTTGGATGTTGCCAGGAGAACACTACATTTGGTGGAGGAGGAATTATGGCATGCACCTGGGGATAGGTTGATTGGCAACATTAAATTGGGCCTAGTGTGTGAATGTGAGTGTGAATGTTGTCTGTCTATCTGTGTTGGCCCTGCGATGAGGTGGCGACTTGTCCAGGGTGTACCCCACCTTCCGCCCGATTGTAGCTGAGATAGGCGCCTGCGCCCCCCCGTGACCCCAAAAGGGAATAAGCGGAAGAAAATGGATGGATGGGTTGTTTTTTTAGGAGTTGGCCTTGGCCCCCTAGTTCCAGTGGAAGGAACTTCGAATGCTCAAGCATACCAAAACATTTTGGAAAATTCAAGGGATGGCACTTCAACTTCATATTTGAGTAAAGGCAGGTGGCCAAATACTTTTGCCAATATAGTGTATTAGTCGCACCGGACTATAATCTGCAAGTATGAGAAATTTAGATAGGAATATTTTGTAAAAGGTTATTTACATAGTGTACCTTTTTTTTTTTTTTTTTTTTTTTTTAAAGGTGCTTGTAACACGGTAGTTCATTGATGGTTTATTCATCCTTTATGAGATGATTAAGATATTCTCAGTTTTTAATATGTGCCAAGACAGCTGAAATAGGTTCCAGCACCCCCTGCGACCCCGAAAGGGACAAGCGGTGGGAAATGAATAGATGGATGGTTGTTTATGAGGATTATTTTTCCTTGTACTTTGTAAACACTTACATTTTAAATGGTTTCCGAAAGTGGATAATTTTAGTGCATTGTTAAATTTCATTGCTTAATCCATTCCATAATTTAGCTGACTACGAAGAAAAATCTATAGGTTAGCCGCACCTTTGTAAAAGCCTCAGGGTTCAAAGCTTGGGAAAAAAGTAGCGGCTTCAAGATGCAGATGCACTGTATTTTAAATTGACGCAGTGCATAGAATTGGCTACTTTTGGAATTCCACCAAAGTATCAAAAAATTAAGCAGACCTTTAGGGATAGTATTACTTTTGCATCATTGATAGCTAGTAGAAGGATTTAATTGGAGTGGAAATCACAGTCTGTCCCCAAGGCCTCCCTATGGTTTAAGGACTTCATGTTTTTCTTAGATTAAGAGAAAATTAAATATAATCTGAGAGGTACACCAAAACAATTTGACATGACCTGGGGCTGCATAATTAGTTAAAAAAACAAAATAAAGACATTATAGGATAAATGTGACACTCACTGTTGACAATGAACCTTTCCACTTATCTCAACTCTTTTTTCTTTGTTGCTTTTGTTTTTATTCAGTGACACTTCTCTGTATGTTTGTGATTTTTATTTTTGTCGTTACTTTTTTTCTTTAGTCAGTACGTGTGATTCTTTATCTGCCTGTGGTGAAGAGAAAGGACAGGTGGTGGGAGGGGCTGTTATTATTTTACTTTTATTTATTTATTTTTTTGTCTTTTGTATTTTTTTGGGGGGGAGGGAGACAAAAAAATTTAAATAAAGGTAACACTTTAATACGAGGAACATATTCTAAGTAACAAAGACTTAATTTAGAGTTATTTGGACACTAGGGGAAAATATTCTATGTAACAAAGACTTAATTTAGAGTTATTTGGTTAGGGTTAAGGTTATCTGCTTAGGGTTAGGGCTGGTTGTATAATAAGGCCATGCAGAAGAAGGCATTAATAAGTACTTAATAATGACTAATTAAAAGCCAATATGTTACTAGTGTGCATGTTAATAAGCAACTAATTAATGCTGAATATGTTCTCCATACTTAAGTGTCACCAAAATGAATAAAGTTAAAAAAAAAAGTTTATAGCTTATGGTCCGGAAAATACAGTATTTTCTTTTTTTCTTTCTTTTTTTTAATATACACATTATAATTTATTTGGTTATTGTGCTTGTAGTTGACATTGTACCTTACATGAGTGTTTCTAAAATTAATTTTGCCTTGTTTGGTTGCATAAAAGGGGAACAATATATATAAAAAAACACCAATCACTATGATGTGTTTCTGCTCTACAACCACATTACTAACATGCAATTCCTGGGTTATTATGTAGTAGATATCTATGAATTTATTATTAGAAGTAATCTTGCTATGTGTCATCCCTCCTTGACAGCTGAGCCAATGCTGCACCCTTCCTTTGCATGTATGTTCACATTTATTCTAATACACCTCTCAGAGCTCATTTAGGTGAAATGGCCTGGAAAATGAAGTCAGAAATCAACCATGCAAACAAAACAACACTGCGAGCCCCCATTAACACATAACTCCGCACAGCAATCAAGTGCTGGGAAACGTGCGTCCCCCTGTGAAATGCGCCACGCTGCATGAGCATATTTTTATAGTAACGGAATATTCACCTTTGCCAGCTTCTCTCCTTCCTCTCTCTTCACTACCCTGTCGTGGGTGTAGTCTGCCTGCAAGAAAGTACACCTGTTATCAAGTTAGTGACAAACATCACATAGAATGAAACATGGGGCTGCTCCATTTTTTCTACTGCTGCTCTTGTAGGAAAATTATTATTTTTGGATGCAAGAGGCCTTCTTTTGGCTCCTTATCCATGTTGGTGTTTATCCTGAAGACACGACAGACACCGAGCCAACAAACGTGCAAAATGCAACATTCCAGGGGCGTCGAAGTGGGTACGTTGTACCAGGGCCTCAAGCAGACGGGGCCTCTAGGCTTTTGTAAAGTTGTAAGATTTTTTTTTCAGTCATTTTAATGTATAAGTTATAAAAAGCAGTGTCATAAATGTTAATATAACATAAATATAGCTGTGAAAGTTAAATATTAAGTTTGCTTGAATACAATTAAGAATGTCTAAGACTGCCAACTACACCACCGTTTTAAAAATACAAAATGGTTCCACCTGGGTAGCGGCATACAGAGCATGGAACACTTTCCGTAACATAGACGTCGTAACTTCATCAAAGCTCACGTTTAAGCATTCACACACAGCACCGACATTTTGGAACAAGGATGAAGTAACAAAAGTAAGGTAAAACTGTACTACATCTATTTGTGGCAGCTTCGGAGAAAGTTATGGATACGTTTTAAGTCAATGAACGTTACTGTGGTGCGTTCAAAGACCCTCGTCTAAAGTTAGAAACGGAGGTGTCTCTAGTTTTTAAAGACAGGAAAAACTTATATGTTGTAATATACTGTCGCATCACATTGCGTCCCCTCTGATAGTGTCTTGTTTGATGTGTAGTTCTTCTATGGGGTTGGTGGCGCTACATTTGTAATTCTCTTTCAAAACACTAAGAGGCAGTGTCGTTGACTACATGTTTACCTCTTGTGATGAGTAAAAGACAACCACAACATTGACTTCTTCGTTGACACTGGAACTAATCATTCAGAATCATCAGTTTATGTATAATGGAAGTTTTACTAATAAACCAGAATAAAATACCTTTGTGAAGATAAAATGTGCAACTTGTGAACAAGTCGTGGAAGTGGGCGCTGTTTTTATTTGCAACGCTATATGCAATTCAGCCGTTTGGGACATGGGACAAGAGAGAGCTCTCATGTAATTGAAAAAGAACAAAATTGTTAAATAATTAATGTAAGTTAACGACATACTGGTGCATACATGTGCTATTGGTGTTCAGAGTTCCCGCGAACATAACGTGCTTCAAAGATAATTGACGAGTAAGTGTTGTGTGTGAGAGAAAAAGTGTGAACAAGAAAGAAAACGTGTCGGAATTGAACCTGTTGTTAACACAAGAATCGCAATAAAAGTTAAAAGGAGTGACGTTTTTGTGACTTCTGTTAGACGAACAACAGAATAATACAATTAGCAATAATAATAGTAACAATAATAATAGTTTTTAGAACACACTGAGATATAAAATACACAATATCAGTTTCCCTGCAAATGTTTAATCATTGTTGGTATATTTCTTACAATAATATGTGCATTTCAAACACAAAGTCTGCTTTCCTCTCCTCGGGGACACTCCTCTTCAAAAGCTGACCAATCACAGTTCTGCGGTCTTCATCGCCACTGACACAAAGCTAGGATTTTTGGGAGGTGCGTGCAAGATTTGCGGAAACGGACGCAGTGAGAGGGGACAAGATAGCGTCGCTTTAGCAAGTTAGTTAAACCAGGCTGAACTCCTATGAGAAGCACGAGTAAGAATTCAATGTGAATCAGCTAATCTCTACTTTATATTCTGAAGTAAAGAAAAACTTGACAGACATATACTTATATTTGAGTAAATAATGACAGGTCATTTCATTATTTAATTTCAAATTGTGGCCAATTTTTATTATGAATTTGTCAGTACTTTTTTCGTAAAAAAAATAATGAATAAAATATTTAACAAAACTAAATTTATTTAGGGGTTCACCTGGATATGTTTCCTGACCAGTGGTTCTAAAACTTTTGACCAACATTAAAATACAATAGCGCAGCAGGCCTACGCATTCATTAAAACAAGGGAGAGGTTTTATATAAAATTTATATTTAGTCGTGAGTTCAAAACCTGGTCAAAAACTATGAAAAATGGGACCCGTTAGCTCCCTGATTGGCACTCAGCATTGAGGGTTGGAATAGGGCGTCAAATCACCAAAATTATTCCCGAGCGTGGCCACCGCTGCTGCTCACTTCTCCCCTCGCCTCCCAGAGGGTGGAACAAGGGGATGGGTCAAATGCAGAGGGTAATTTCACCACACCTAGTGTGTGTGTGTGTGTGTGTGTGTGTGTGTGTGTGTGTGACTATCAGTGGTACTTATTTAATATGTTTGGTCACTGTAACACATACAGTTTGAACAGTAACACTTGTGTTTAAAAATATAATTAAGTAATTCTTTGGCATACCATTAGGTGGAACCCGCGTACCAGTAGTGTACACGTACCACAGTTTGACAATCCCGGCACTAGGTATATTATTCCCTTCGTTAAAAAGTCAAAACCTAATGTTTTACATATGTTTTAAAAAGCTGATTTCAACCAAATCCATGCAATAATTAGTTTTTGTAATGGAAGTAAACATACTAAGTGTGTGTGTGTTCGGAGCAGCAACATTTGGCTTGTGGGTGGGATGGTGGCCCTTTAAGAGTCTTGTGTATAGGGGCCCACAATCAGGTGCTACGTCCCTGGGTACAGCTGCCACTGTCATATAGATTAAGATATGTCAGTACAGTGGGTAAAAAAAAAGAGGGCTGAAATGCTTTATAGAACTGAGAACTACAGTGCTGGGTTGTAAATCTCAGTTTGCCAATATGAGCAGCTCTCTTACATTGCACACTCACACTGAGTTATTGGTCTTATAATAAATAGAAATTTAATGGAGATGTGAAGCAACGTGGCCCAAAACAAGATTTTGTTTGATTCCCCATTTTGTTCTTTAATATTACTCATCTCGGGCCCGTAACGCTGACTGCAGCCTATTGAGGATTGTAATAAAGTTGTCCATCGCCACATCGCGCTTCTGAGTTTGCGGCTTGGAAGGCTGACTATGTGGGTGTGATTTCATGTCAAGAGGTCTATGTTAATGTTAAAAACTGTAAATAGAAAGTTGTAAACATGCTGTTTATCCGCTAGCTATAAAAATCTTTAGCAAAAATATATTTACCACAGCCAGGCCCAGAACAGGTTAACAGCGATAAACAAAGGATTACTGTTTATTCATAGAAACAGGGGGAAAGAATACTGTCTGGATCTATATCATTTTCTAAACCCTGGTTTTTGTGTTCTTTGTTGCAGAAGTTTTTCAGTTCCATGTTTTCTAGTTCAACAATGTTGTTTCATTAAAGTGTGTGTGAATTTAAATATATTATATATAGACAATATATAGCAGCAACCACTGAATTGAATTATATTATATATATTATTGTATTATATATTATATAAATATATTGTATATGTATAGGGGTGGGACCTAATAAGTTTACTTCTTCCCACTCCCTTTTGAGCCAATCTTGACATCTACAAAAGATTAGTCACATGTAATGTTTTCAATGTATGTGTAAAATAATGTATCTATATATTTCTTTTGTATTTTATGTAATTCTCTTGTTTTGCTTGCATGGCTCAAAATAAACCATTCATTCATTCATTCATTCATTCAATCTCTATAACTGTAAGTGGATGCGTTCCTTAATCTGTCTTCTTGTGGTCCATGGAACATAGTAGTGTTGGTGTTGAATTGAGGTGTTTGTTTTCTGTCAGACTCCATTATCATTGTTGTTGTGGAAGCAGTGTCAACTTTAATATTTGTCCTGGTCCTTGATGTCATGGACAACAAGTACTCTTGCTTCTGGACCTCCATTCAGCTTGATGTAGATTTTACAGTTTAGGCTCCAATTTCCCTGCTTTCTTGGCGATTTCAGCATTGCGTTTTTGTGAGATGCTCATTCACGTACAAATTTGTTCCCTTCAGCTTCTTTCCCTGTTTCAGCAGTGCCATTTTAGATTTTCTGTATAAGAGTTTTATGAGGATGACTGGAGTGGTGTTGTTGTTTCTTTCGTTGAGTGGGATGCATATTTCGATGGTATTAATATCGATTTAAATTTCCTTTGATTGCAGAAAGTTGACCACTTGCTGATCTGATGAAGCAGCATCTATTTCATCTGGTTCTCCTCCATTATTCACAGCCTTCGCGTGGAATCTTGGTTTAATTTGGTGCCCTGTCCTGATGATATCTTTCATTCGTTTATCCTGATCCATTTCATCTATGATATTCCTCAGCATGTTGTTGTCTCGTTTCACAGCAAAAACTTCTTCTTGAAGAGTCCTTATTTCTTAATGCATTTCCTGAAAGTCATTCCATCCATCCATCCATTTTTTACCGCTTATTCCCTTTTGGGGTCGCGGGGGGGGGGGGGCTGGCGCCTATCTCAGCTACAATTGTGCGGAAGGCGGTGTACACCCTGGACAAGTCGCCACCTCATCGCAGGGCCCTGAAAGTCCTTCCTTATGTTGTTATTCTGAGTTTGCAGACTTTCTATATATTCCTGCAGACGTCTGAGATCTTCTTTGTATTCTGTTGTTGCTTTTCTCTGATCTTCTTTAAGTTCTCTTTTTACTCTTTCCAGGTCTGCTCTGTGTTCTAATCTCACTCTTTCGATGTCTTTTGATTGATTGCTTGATTGAAACTTTTATTAGTAGATTGCACAGTACAGTACATATTCCGTACAATTGACCACTAAATAGCAACACCCAAATAAGTTTTTCAACTAGTTTAAGTCAGGGTCCACATTAATCAATTCATGGTAGATAATAGTCATTGACTATTTTTTTTTAGCATCAAGTCTTGCTTCCTTTAATGTCCTGTGCCCATTATCAAATCGTGCTTCCCCACATGTACTGTGTCCAGAGAGGCATTTGATTCAGATGACACCAAAGGTTTTAGGATTGAAGTTTTTATTTTAGATTTTGACATCGCAGCAGCTCGCTAACGGCAGTTGCTTCTTTAGCGACCTGCGGCACTTTTAACCATTCAGAAATCAACTTGAGGTTTCAGCCTGTCAATTTATATTACTCTGTGTCGTCGGAAGCACTTTAAAACAGCTTCAAACTCTCACCGTACCTTGTGGTTGCTAGGCAACCACTTTGAATTGCGGTGGGGGCGGCGTTGGCTTGAGGCTAACAGCTCTTCCAACTCGCCTTATTTCAGTAAAACAATGGCTTTCACCAGACCAAAATCAGTTTGTAGATTCCGGGTGAACTCTCCTGTGGCTTTGATCACAAATCAGTGGTCAAAAGTCTACCAATGTCTAAAAAACCCCGCTAGCAAAAGCGGAGCCTTTATTCTTTGCGTTTTCTCCTATTGACTGGAAAGTAGTGATTATATCTATGGGCTTTCGAGTAGACACGTCTGCGATGCTGCTTAATTGTACTAAAAATATTACAAAGGACATGTTGAATCACTGCTGAATAAAAGTTTAGCTGAAACAGCCCTAAACAACCGCAAATAGTGTTTATGCCAGGGGCGAGCCATGTGTGGAACATGTACATTTCTGGGCACTTAGGGGCCTTCAAACAAAGTAAGAACCCTTAAGATATCTGATTTATTAATCCATTTTGTATCCTTCCGTCATGACGCCTACCCCTTCTCTCTGACCCCATCGTTCAGTCAGTCATTCTTCAATACAAGGTCTCACCTTGTTGCCTAGCAGCATGATGACTACGTCCTGCTGGGCGTACTCATGGATCTCTGTCAACCATGCCTGCAGAAAGATGGGATGTGGAGGTGAAAGTGAAATAGGGAAAAGGAGAAGGGTGATGAAGACAGGTGGACACAGAAGTTGGAAGAGGATGACAAAATCAATCACAATTAGTGTTTGTATGAAATACATACTGGACCCCTTACTTTCCTGTTCAGATAGTTAGATGTCTGGCCCTGGTGTATTTGTGTCCACATCTAGAAAGCTGAATACAACATCATGGAACATCCAAAGCAAACTAAGGGGAATAGTTTCCATGTTCTTGCCTTATGTGTGACAAACAAATAATGCTAACACTCCAAGGCATCTCCATTCCATAAATAAATTAAACATTTGAAACCTTCATTCACATGAAAAACTTTTACAATACTGGAACTCCCAGAGGGCCAAAGTTGGTGTCCTACTTTCATTTTTCCACTTTGTCCGGTTGATTATGGAAATAATCTCAGTGATGGTAATAGCCTCCACTCAATGCCCTCTGAGAGACACACAACGTGTGATTCAATCGTAATCCAATCAGACGACTCAGCAGTACACAGTCAAACATTCTGAAAGGTAGTCTATTCTTCCAGTAAATTAATGTTAGGATATATTGATGACAGTAAATAACAATGAATTTAGGAGGATTTAACAGACCTATTTTCACAGCAGTGTGAAGGATAGTTAATTGGTCTAAAATCTTTCTCTAACCTGGAAAAAAAGAGTGTGAAGATTTAATGAAAACCAGAGCTCAGGCAACATTTAAATACAGTAAGCCTTCCGGAGGTTTAAAGAGAAGCTGGACTTTTTTTTGTAATATTATCTATAATTTACAATCCTATTGTAAGACAAGAGCACATATGTTTTTCTTGTTTTTATGCATTTTAACTAATGAATGAATGTGATCAAAAGTCCGCTTACAAAGGAGCCACTGTCACACCTATGGTTCATGTTTTGTTTTGGTCATGCTATGTTTAGTTTTTTGGACATTTAGTTTTGTTTTGCATTTCTTTGTTTGTTTCCATGCCAACGTATTAGTTCTCACCTCATTCACGCCCTCGATTATCTGCTTCATGCCTTGCAATGCTGTCCATTTTGTCCACGTAAGTTTTTGTTATTCATGCCACTGCGCAAGTGTTTTTGTTTCATGTTTATAGTTTATAGCCTTTGTGCTAATCTTTTGTTTCATAGCCCAGTTTTTTGTACCGCCATTGTGCGCGCTTTTTGTTGGTTCCTGTTTTTAGTTTAAGTGTTAAAATAAATATGTCTTTACCTTCATGCCGTTTCCACTCCATTC
Organism: Nerophis ophidion; assembly: GCF_033978795.1. Lineage (NCBI taxonomy): Eukaryota > Metazoa > Chordata > Actinopteri > Syngnathiformes > Syngnathidae > Nerophis > Nerophis ophidion. The sequence continues at coordinate 52,651,557 of NC_084618.1, forward strand.
GCTTTGCACCTCGGGAAAACAAACCAAGACCAAGTCCAAGCCTGACAGAATGTTGCCAGCAGCAAAACGTTTCCCCTGCAAGCGTCTTGGAGTCCAAGGAAGAAGGAAGTTGGGAGTGGACAGGACGGGTCGCCCCCGCAAGCTCCTCCCCCTCCGGGCGGAAATAGGCTGCAACCTGCCTGGTTTCTCCAGGATGACATCACGTCGTCGCCGGAGGATGACATCACAGATGAAGATTTTTTTTTCCTCAAATCTCTTTTCTGCCAGCCGCTCCCAAGTACAGACTCCATGTGCATAACAAAACATTACCAAAACATGTTTTTGAACACTTTATCAAAACAGTCACAGCCATCTGATTTTCATGCCCTGCCCCCCAGGACTCAAGCCCCACCCAAGTCACAAGAATTTTTTTTTTCTTCACCCACGCAGACCAAGAACAATAAAGAAAGACTTTGTGGACAGTTTAAAGGGGAGGATTCTTCCCCCCTCCTCACCTCCCTCCACCCACCCCAAAATACTTTTCCAGATCGCGGTGAGCGCGTCTGGGAGCCGCTCCTTGAGGCGGGGGGCTGGGGGTGGTTCGGTTGGTTCTGCCCAGTGCAATGCCAAGCCACAGCGACCAGCACGTCCACCACCTCCAGTTCTTCAACCTGCCAAGCCACAGCGGCCAACACGGCCACCTCCACCAGTCTTTCGGCCTGCTAACTGCTAAGCCGCAGCTTCCAGCGAGGCCACCTGCATCAAGTCCAAGACCAAGTCCAGCACCAAGTCCAAGACCAAGTCCAGCACCAAGTCCAAGACCAAATCCGATGCTAGCACCAAGTCAATGGCTAGCTCCACGTCCACGTCAAAGTCCACGTCCAAGTCCAAGTCAACTTCCAAGTCCACGTCAACCTCCAGGTCCAAGTCCACGTCAACCTCCAAGTCCAAGTGCACGTCCACGTCCAAGTCCACCTCAAAGTCAAAGCCAACGCCAGTGCCTGCTCCAAGACGCCAAGTGCCCCCAGTGCCTGCTCCAAGACGCCAAGCGCCGCCAGTGCCTGCTCCAAGACGCCAAGCGCCGCCAGTGCCTGCTCCAAGACGCCAAGCGCCGCCAGTGCCTGCTCCACGTCGCCAAGCGCCGCCAGTGGCAGCTCCACGTCGCCGAACGCCGCCAGTGGCAGCTCCACGTCGACAAGCGCCGCCAGTGGCAGCGCTACGTCGCCAAGCGCCGCCAGTGGCAGCTCCACGTCGCCAAGCGCCGCCAGTGGCAGCGCCACGTCGCCAAGCGCCGCCAGTGGCAGCGCCACGTCGCCAAGCGCCGCCAGTGGCAGCTCCACGTCGCCAAGCGCCGCCAGTGGCAGCTCCACGTCGCCAAGCGCCGCCAGTGGCAGCGCCGCCAGTGGCAGCGCCACGTCGCCAAGCGCCGCCAGTGGCAGCGCCACGTCGCCAAGCGCCGCCAGTGGCAGCGCCGCCAGTGGCAGCTCCACGTCGCCAAGCGCCGCCAGTGGCAGCTCCACGTCGCCGAACGCCGCCAGTGGCAGCTCCACGTCGACAAGCGCCGCCAGTGGCAGCTCCACGTCGCCAAGCGCCGCCAGTGGCAACTCCACGTCGCCAAGCGCCGCCAGTGGCAGCTCCACATCGCCAAGCGCCGCCAGTGGCAGCTCCACGTCGCCAAGCGCCGCCAGTGGAAATTCCACGTCGCCAAGAGCCGCCAGTGGCAGCTCCACGTCGACCGCCAAGCCCAAGCCGACCGCCAAGCCCAAGCCCAAGTCGACCGCCAAGCCCAAGTCGACCGCCAAGCCCAAGCCCGAGCCCACGCCGACCGCCAAGCCCTAGCCCACGCCGAGCTTCATCGCCTGCCACGACGACGACGCGTCCGCCTCCTTGTCAGCCACGGATGTGGCAGCTACGTGGGCGTCCACCACGCCAGGGATGCCGACCTCCTCGTCGGTCACGGTTGTGGCCACTACGTGGTCGTCCGCCACGCCAAGGGGGTCGGCCAAGGATATGGACGTTCCCGGGTCGCCCACCTCGGTCCTCCACGCGTCGCCGCCACCTGACTCTGCCCCGTTGGATACGGGGACACATGGTCTGGCGACCCACCGCCATGTCCCCCTCCCGCCCTCCCATGACTCTCGATCACAGTTTTGTTTTGTTTTTTATTTTTTTTGGGACATCTGGGAGCTGTCCTTGACGGGGGAGCTCTGTCACGCCTATGGTTCATGTTTTGTTTTGGTCATGCTATGTTTAGATTTTTGGATATTTAGTTTTGTTTTGCATTTCTTTGTTTGTTTCCATGCCAACGTATTAGTTCTCACCTCATTCACGCCCTCGATTATCTGCTTCATGCCTTGCAATGCTGTCCATGTAAGTTTTTGTTATTCATGCCACTGCGCAAGTGTTTTTATTTCATGTTTGTAGTTTATAGCCTTTGTGCTAGTCTTTTGTTTCATAGCCCAGTTTTTTGTACCGCCATTGTTCGCGCTTTTTGTTGGTTCCTGTTTTTAGTTTTAGTGTTAAAATAAATATGTCTTTACCTTCACGCCGTTTCCACTCCATTCGCTTTGCACCTCGGGAAAACAAACCAAGACCAAGTCCAAGCCTGACAGCCACAGGGAGTCGCTCTATTCTTTCTATAAAGCATTTAAAAAAAAAAACATCCAAACACCATCATCGTTTTATCTACATGTTAAATAAATAAATGATAAATGGGTTGTACTTGTATAGCGCTTTTCTACCTTCAAGGTACTCAAAGCGCTTTGACACTACTTCCACATTTACCCATTCACACACACATTCACACACTGATGGAGGGAGCTGCCATGCAAGGCGCCAACCAGCACCCATCAGGAGCAAGGGTGAAGTGTCTTGCTCAGGACACAACGGACATGACGAGGTTGGTACTAGGTGGGATTTGAACCAGTGACCCTTGGGTTGCGCACGGCCACTCTCCCACTGCGCCACGCCGTCCCTTAAAGTGTTTGTGTAATGTAGTTAAAGGCACATTCATAATAACATGTAATATTTGCCTATTTCGCTAAGCATATGGCGGTGCATAATTTCACTCAATTCATTAGTTTTTTAATGAAGTGAATTTTTGTTCGACACCATCACTGGTTATTACTTACTGTGGAGGTAAAAACAAAAATGCATTACAACTGTTTCAACAAGTACAATTTATCCAGAAAGTTACATAAGTAAATATAACAAAGTAAATGCTCTCCGTTATTACGTTTTTAAAGGTAAAAAAATATACTTCAAATAATCAAAGTACTATTTTACTACATTTAATATGTTGTTGTTTACTAAATGTGTACAATATGTGTTGTTTTATAATTATTTGGTTCAAAATTGCATTCAAAGCTACAAGATGATTAACTACATAGGTTTACAAAAAATATATAAAAAATGAGAGTTTAGGTTTGTGGAGGGGGACGTGGCCTGCGGGCCTGCAGCGGAGCGTGGTGTGCCAGGACCGGCCTTGAAATCAGCGACAGGTGCGTAGATGGCCCACCTGGGCCTGGTTATCTTATCATCTGTCGCTCTGTTATAAAGCAGCAGCCAGGAGGAGAGATGTGGTTGAGTGGGACTTGGAGCTAGAGCCAGAGCAGAGTGAGAGGGGAAACGACAATTGCTGAAAAGCACCCAAGAGACATGTAGAGAAAATAAACCTCTGATGTGAACCTGAATCCTGCTCTCATGTCGGTGATTGGTGTCTTGGAGAATCCACGGGGGCGCAACCTCCTTAAAGTTTTTGGTTGATTTAAGATCCAATGTGTTAATAATGCAAAAAATAAATAAAATATGTGGCCCAAATATTAATAAAAAGGCAATATAATAGTTTTTAAAATAAAAATGCTAAAAACTACCCGACACTTCAAAGGATTAACTTAGAATTAGATTTAAGGATTGTAACATAACAAGGGGGAACTGCCCTTTTTCTGGAATTTTGCCCATAATTCACAATCCCTGAAGACAAGAAGACGTGTCTTTTTTAATGCATTCTAACTTGTAAATAAACGTAAATAAAAGTCTGCTAACAAAGAAACCGTGACGTCAAAGCGTTTATTCCGATCATAAAACCTAATAAATAACCATCCAAAAAGCGCCAACAATACTCAATTTACATTTCGTGACCTGAATATTAACTCAGTATTAGTGTGATAGTTATTATATGTGCTAACATTAAGAACCTACATTTAGCAGCTCAGTGATCAGAGAGTCAACTTTCTAATGCTGCTGTTTTAAAATCTTCAGCTGGTGAGCTGTTTTTTCGCCTCGGGGTTCGTGAAAATTAATTCTCGATTATAAATCATGACTCTCACCTGGATAGTAAAAGTTTGTGGAAAAAATGCAAGAAGTTGTGGTAAACTTTGACGGTAAACGTAGACCGGAAAATGCCAAAGAAAGACCCGAAAAGGCGCTTGATTCCACCTCCACCCCCTTTTTTCCCGAGGATTATGAGTCGTTCTTCATTTAAACGGGAAATGAGAATACATCACCAGTCAAAATCCCAGTGAGAGCAGGCATCGTACAGTAAGTGATGTTTAATTATGTTTGTTGGTTCTCAGGAAGTGTGTCAGGATTATTAGTAGAAGTTATTGGTAAAGGGAAAAGTGAACGTTGTGAAATAAAGCTTAAAATTTGCAAAATATGAAAATATTACATTTTAATTAGTTGCTACATTACATATATACAGTCGTTGTCAAAAGTTTACATACACCTGTAAAGAACATATGGCTGTCTTGAGTTTCCAATAATTTTTACAACTCTTATTTTTTGTGATGGATAGATTGAAGCACATTCTTGTTGGTCACAAAAACATTCATGAAGTTTGGTTATTTTATGAATTTATTATGGATTTACTAAAAATGTGACCAAATCTGGTGGGTTAAAAGTATACATACAGCAATGTTAATATTTGGTTACATGTCCCTTGGCGAGTTTAACTGCAATAAGGCGCTTTTGGTAGCCATCCACAAGCTTCTGGTTGAATTTTTGACCACTCCTCTTGACAAAACTGGTGCAGTTCAGCTAAATTTCTTGGTTTTCTGACAGGGACTTGTTTCTTCAGCATTGTCCACACGTTTAAGTCAGGACTTTGGGAAGGCCAGAAGAAACATTAATTCTAGCGTGATGTAGCCATTCCTTTACCACTTTTGACGCGTGTTTGGGGTAATTTTCCTGTTGGAACACCCAACTGTGCCTAAGACCTAACCTCCGGGCTGATGATTTGAAGTTGTCCTAAAGAATTTGGAGGTAAATCTTCTTTTCCCATTATCCCATTCTCTCTCTGTAAAGCACCAGTTTCATTGGCAGCAAAACAGGCCCAGAGCATTATACTACCACCACCATACTTGACGGTAGGTTTGGTGTTCCTGGGATTAAAGACCTCACCTTTTCTCCTGCAAACATATTGCTGGTTATTGTGGCCCATCCATCCATCCATCTTCTTCCCCTAATCCGAGGTCGGATCGCGGGGCCAGCAGCCTAAGCTGGGAAGCCCGGACTTCCCTCTGCCAAGCCACTTCGTCTAGCTCCTCCCGGGGGATCCCGAGGCGTTCCGAGACCAGCCGGGAGACTTGGTCTTCCCAACGTGTCCTGGGTCTTCCCCGTAGCCTCCTACCGGTTGGACGTGCCCTAAACACCTCCCTAGGGAGGCGTTCGGGTGGCATCCTGACTAGATGCCCGAACCACTTCATATGGCTCCTCTCGATGTGGAGGAGCAGAGGCTTTACTTTGAGTTCCTCCCAGTTGGCAGAGCCTCTCACCGAATCTCTAAGGGAGAGCCCCGCCACACGGCGGAGGAAACACATTTCGGCCGCTTGTACCCGTGATCTTATCCTTTCGGTCATGACCCAAAGTTCATGACCATTGGTGAGGATGAGAACGTAGATCAACCGGTAAATTGAAAGCTTTGCCTTCCGGCTCAGCTCCTTTTTCACCACAACAGATCGATACAACATCCGCATTACTGAAGACGCCGCACCGATCTGCCTGTCGATCTCACGATCAACTCTTCCCTCATTTGTGAACAAGACTCCTAGGTACTTGAAGTCCTCCACTTGGGGCAGGGTCTCCTCCCCAACCCGGAGATGGCACTCCACCCTTTTGCGGGCGAAAACCATGCACTCGGACTTAGAGGTGCTGATTCTCATTCTGGTCGCTTCACACTCAGCTGCGAACCGATCCAGTGATAGCTGAAGATCCCGGCCAGATAAAGCCTTCAGGACCACATCATCTGCAAAATCCCGGGGCCACCAAACCGGAACCCCTCAACGCCTTGACTGCGCCTAGAAATTCTGTCCATAAAAGTTATGAACAGAATCGGTATTGTGGCCAAACAGCTCAATTTTTGTTTCATAAAAGAACCAAACTTAATGAATGTTTTTTGTGACAAACAAGTATGTGCTCCAATCACCGTATTAAAAAACAAAAAGCGTTGTAGAAATTATTGGAAACTCAAGACAGCCATCGTTACGAGTGTATGTAAACTTTAAACCACGACTGTAATTACAATGTATAAAACATTGATGGAAGTGTTTGGATGTTTATTAACTTTATTGAATGCGAATGTTTGCTAACATTCATTAACTAGTTAGAGCGCATAAAAAAAAGAAAACACGTGTTCTTGTCTTGCATAAGGAAAAACTTTAAAAGAAGAGCAGCTCCCAGGTTCAATGTTGAGTTAGAAACCACATTTCCATAAAAGACAACAGAGGTGGGTTTACATTTACCTGCCCAAGTTCAGCCCCATCATTCTGACTTACTGTAAATTATATCAACGGATGTTATTACACTGGGCTGAATGTACAGAACCCTCACCGAGCAGCCTTGATGGTTGACACCTTCCAATTACTCAGACGGCCTTGAAAGATCTTGCAGGCGAGTGGGTGGATTAAAGGAAGCGGTAGAAGGAACATAGTTTCTAAGCTGGGATGTGATCAGGCACCAAAGCCATCACAGAGAAGGAGAGCTCATGCAGCGTGTGGGAGCATAAGTAGACCACGTGCATGTCATTTTGCCCACACATGATGGACTGACGTGTTGTCTACGCACTTTCATCAAAAAGAAGACGTCTGCAGAATGACATGACGAAGACGATATGTTTAGTTGCTACAAAACTTTCAGTTATCTCTAATATCCATGCAGTGTTTCCTGCAGTCACCTGACATTGCCTGATAGTGACACATTATAATGTGCATGGCCTTTATTTCTGCTTAAAAGCACAGACACACCAGGTTTCTGAATTTAGATCAAGATCCTGTTTCTTTTTGACAACAGTTCAACCAGTTACAGAAATGTGTACATTTTGGTGGATCGAACTGATATTGTTCTCTAAAAACACTTATGTGGTCATGATAGCTTCAAATTAACCAATTAATTAGGTACCCACAAAAGTAATGCTTTTTTTTACTCCCAACTTTGATAACTTGGGAACCTGCTTGAACAGTCAAATATCTATTTCTATAAGGACCGCATTAGTGTACACAATTAAAGGGGAGCTATGATGGATTTAGTCTTTTCTGTGTCACGGCCCGCGCGCATGGCAATTCGCAGTCATCTGGGAGCGCATTTCCAGGAGTGCGCCAAGCGTGTGTCAGTCCGGCGGCAGCAAGCGGCTGCAATCAATCTGCAGCAATCAGCGCACTTGCGGTTGAACAGAGGACCGCCTACATAAGCCTGCACAACCTGCTATCCGGCGCCAGAACGTAGTCTTCTGTTCGAGTACAGGAAGCCAACTAACAAAGCTCTATGCATTTCTCTCTCCGTGTTTCTTTCCCCCGTCGTTTTGATTGGTCTTGTGTTCTCCCCTTGACGTTCCTTGCAGCTACCCCTTTTGCTCCCGCATGGCAAGCTGTGCGTCTCGTCTCCTTCCCTGTGTTTACCCTCTGGTTCTCTGGCCGCCCCATGGATCTCGACCTCCCGCCTGGACACGGACCTTTTGACGCCTTGCTCTACTCCTGACTACCTGCCTGTCTCACGGACATTCGAGCCTGCCTTTCCCCTCCGGGACTTCCGCCTCTCGCTCAACGCTCCCGGTAACACACAACAGTTAATTCACACAGTCGCGCACCATACACACTCTTGGATTTTGTCACACTCCATTTCCCTAGTTTATTTTATTTTATGGTTTATTTTAGATGTATTGTAAATATACATATAATACAACATGGAACTATACTACGCCTTTGTTGTCTGTGCCGTCTACTCCCTCTGTGCATAACATTGTGACTTATAAATGTTGTTCCAACGTTGGATACTCGTTGTAAACAATGTCAAAGTGTCAAATAGTCAAGTTCATGCATTTGGTTGTGAGTTTGCATGCAGTTTCGGATGCCTCTGTTTGCAGAGTTTTGGAGTTTAGCTACGCTGTAATGTCACAGCAAGGTGGACGTACTTATTTGGACAATTAGTAAAGCTCTCAGCCACAAGGGGAGGAGCTCCTCTTTAGGCTATAAGGAAACAAAAAAGGTGGGATAAAGTATTGTTTTCATCTAATCCACATAACACCAACATGCAGTTAGATGAATGCTGATAAAAGCAACTTTTTTATGCAGTCTGAATCAAGTGGAGAGTATGCAGGTGTACTTAATATTGTGACCAGAGGAATTTATATAATGTTTATGAAGTTTTTTTTTCACTGTGTCTGGGAAACAAATTTAAATTTGAGACTTTTGGAGAGAGTGGTGCGTGGTTTTGTTTTCAATCTGGGAACACTTCCACAAACAACATATTTCAGACAGATTATAAAAGTGACTGTGGAGCAAAACGTACAAAAACTTTACACCAATACATATCCAATACATATTATCTGCATCACGAGGATGTGTTTTAAATATAGATAAAAATCACCATAGGTCCTGTTTAAATCAATCGACAGAGCAGCACAGTCAATGGACAAGTTAATGACACCTATTTTAATATTTAAGATTGACTAAATGGCAAAGTTTACAGGCATAAAATTAGTAAATACATGTATATACTTGTGAAACTTGAAAAGTTTGTTAGGGGTGGTTAGGGGCGTTGAGTATATTTACAGCGAGATTCACCACTGAAATTTAAGTATTTATTTTATATATATATATATATATATATATATATATATATATATATATATATATATAAGAAATACTTGAATATCAGTGTTCATTTATTTACACATTTACACACACATAACACTCATCTACTCATTGTTGAGTTAAGGGTTAAATTTTCCATTGTTGTTTTTCTAACCATATGCATGTACAGTAGATGGCAGTATTGTCCTGTTTAAGAGTGTCAAACATTACCATTAATTGATTAACTGCTGTTGTTGTGTGTTGCTGCCGCGCTGGGAGGACGTTAATGAAACTGCCTAACAATAAACCCACATAAAAAACCAAGAACTTGCCCTCATCATTTAACAGTTATAACATCATTGGGCAGACATGCTGTGGGAGAGCAGACGTGAAAACAGGCTCCGGTCCGCATGGAGCTGGAGGGGGCGTGGCCTCCAGCCCCGCCTGAATTTTGGGAGATTTTCGGGAGAAAATTTGTCCCGGGAGGTTTTCGGGAGAGGTGCTGAATTTCGGGAGTCTCCCGGAAAATCCGAGAGGGTTGGCAAGTATGCCTGTATGTCAGTCAAAAGTGCAGATTCTAAACATTGAATCATTTTCTTTTATTTGAAAATATCCAGCGGGCCACATTGAAATGTTTATTATGTTCCATTATGCTGTCAACTGCCTTGTTTATGCTGTTTTGCAAGACATGTGTCATGTGACTTCAAACTGGACACCTCATTGGGTTGTTCTAAGACAGGATATATTGCTTCAGTCTTAATTTACCAGATGTGAGTCTTGCTTTTGGAAAGCAGAACATTTTTCGACACTGACATTTTTTCATACTCAAATTTTATTCAAATGCATTTCGCTGACATATTTTCAATGAAACTGTCCGCATAATCTGATGTAAGATATTTCAGGTCACAAAATTCTAATAAATTCAGTGTAAAAAAAAAAAAAAAAAGCTTTTTTAAAAACCATATACAACACTTTCCACTACACACTACTGCATACGTCCAACCCACTAACAAAACACTAATCTTGCAAATGCTGACCTATTGTACATGTATGCATAAAATTATGGTAAAAAGGGAAACAAAACCCCCAATTTACGTATATAGATGCCCTCCAACCTCACTTAAATATCCATGCAGTCAGTTTGCCGTTAAAGTAAGAAACCATTTGAGGAAGTTGTGGTTGGGGTTAGGGTTGGTCTGAGGGTGGAGAGCTTTTACAAATATCCCAAAGGTGGCAAGAATATTTTAGTCTAAGCAGACTACGTGACCAGTCTAATCAACACAGGATTTCAGGTAAAATGTGTTTGTCATTTATTTTTAAGATGTTAAATTTAACATTGTCCATTATTTAGCATAGCATAATCAACATGACAGTAGTAAAGCTGTCCAACAATTAATTTATAACCCTGAAAAATGTGTACTTTTTGATCTTTGATTTTGGTCTTTTTAGTAAATTGTTGCTGTATTTTGGTCATATTTGCTCCAGTTCTTCCCAAATAGTGGGTGGGCGGATGGCATGCTTTGTCAGTGCATGCTTCACACACCGCTTTAAATCTGTACACTACAAAACGTGCTCATTGTAGCCATTAATCATGACTTCCTCATTTTGATTAAAACATTTTTTTAATCTGCACAAATTGTTTAAGTATTGTAGGTTTAAGTGTTTTTTATGGTTTGCTCCTCGGTTAATGTTGCTGATCAATTTTAATGTATTATCATTTATTGAATTTATTTAGTTTTAATTTTCAGTATCAAATGGTGTAAGTCGGTCAAAAATGTTTTCGTTTTTTTTTTTTTTTAAGGCAAATTGATGCACTTTAAATCTTTTCTTTTACAGACTAAAAAAACAACATTAATAAAGTTAGTCTATGTTGTATGTCTGTTTTTTTTCTCTTTAATGTTATTAAGGATACAAAGTTATGCAGAGGTGTACTTTTAACATATCCATTTTAGGGACAAATGATACTATTCGGTAGGGCAGTGGTTCTCAACCTTTTTTGAGTGATGTTTTTTTAATTCAAGTACCCCCTAATCAGAGCAAAGCATTTTTGGTTGAAAAAAAGAGATAAAGAAAAACTATGTCATCAGTTTCTGATTTATTAAATTGTAAAACAGTGCAAAATATTGCTCATTTGTAGTGGTCTTTCTTGAACTATTTGGAAAAAAAGATATAAACATAACTAAAAACTTGTTGAAAAATAAACTAGTGATTCAATTATAAATAAAGATTTCGAAACATAGAAGTAATCATCAATTTAAAGTGCCCTCATGAACTTAATTCTAAACATTTCTTCAATCTTTAACATCAATATTTATGGAACATGTCCACAAAAAATGTAGCTGTCAACACTGAATATTGCATTGTTGCATTTCTTTTCACAGTTTATGAACTTACATTCATATTTTGTTGAAGTATTATTCAATAAATATATTTATAAAGGATTTTTGAATTGTTGCTATTTTTAGAAAAAAATTTTAAAATCTCAAGTACCCCCAGGGGTACGCGCACCCCGATTTGAGAATCACTGCGGTGGGGGATGGGGGCGCAAAATGTTTTCTTTTTTCTAGGGGGCACGTAAAATAAAATAATTGAGGTACTGTATTACTCCCTTATATATGATTTTTCCTAAGAGGTGTTTTCCTATGTTAACTTAAAAAAGTCAATGTTCAATTCTTTCACAGATTAACCACACACTGGCAGTTATTCAACAATACCCCAAAGCCAAAGAGCACATATAAGACTTCAATTTTCAAAGGGCATAAAAAACGTTTGGGATATAAATAAATAAATAAATGATAAATGGGTTGTACTTGTATAGCGCTTTTCTACCTTCAAGGTACTCAAACCGCTTTGACACTACTTCCACATTTACCCATTCACACACACATTCACACACTGATGGAGGGAGCTGCCATGCAAGGCGCCAACCAGCACCCATCAGGAGCAAGGGTGAAGTGTCTTGCTCAGGACACAACGGACGTGATGAGGTTGGTACTAGGTGGGAATTGAACCAGGGACGCTCGGGTTGCGCACGGCCACTCTCCCACTGCGCCACGCCGTCCCTATATATATATTTTTGTAATTTTTCTGCTCAAAATTTTATAAGCAAAACTAACCTGCAGTACAAGCTAAGAGTACCAAGCAATTTAAGAAAAACGGTCCAGCCCAGTCCATAGGATAAAAAGATGGCTGGACAGGAAATAATACAGAAAATAGAAAAACTAAGAAACTGTCAAGGGAATTTATGCCAATTTTTGTTTAAAACTAAATATAATTTGGTAATTTGAGCAAAGAAAAAAAGTAAAACAAATAATGAAAAACATGTTTTTACAACCTTCAAAATCCTAAGGACTTTTATGTCCTGTTTGGCTTCAAACATAATTCAAATCAAATGTTCCCACAGCTTTAATCCAATAAGTAATACCCCAAAATTCTGGCACAAATGCAATTTCATTGTGAGCATGTAATTATCATAATACAAAGTGTATAACTTTACAATAATTAAGTATTAGCATTTTGCAAAGCACTTTAGAAACTTAACTTTAGTACATCATCATTACCAAGAGTAGTTTAATGTGAAAATGACTAAGTACTTGATTAGTAAAACTTTGGAGCTAGGCCGTGGCTGCTGGTCTCAGTGTTTAGGTTTGTAAAAGTTACTTTTTTCTGGTAGGATTACAATATTTCCTCCAAACACTCATAATCTCCGGAGTATATGGAATTGATATCCATCTGGAGTTAATATTTAATTTTAGGTAAATCACTTTTATAGTTTGTCTAAGTCGGAAATGTGTGACTGATTTTAGGATGCAATGCATACAGTATGTATTTGAACACAGTGAGGGTTTGAAGGAAAACACCAGCATTTAATTATTATTTAGACTTTCCTTTTTTTTTAATACATGTTGATTTATCCACTTAAATGTCGGTTTATCAACAAGTACATTTGTTGTGGAAAAGGAATAGGGAGTGAAAGGTTACTCAAGCAGTTAAGAAAGGTGTCTTTAGTTCCTCTTTCTAAATTTCCCCATGTTTTCACTTATTTTTTTCACTAGGTTGTGTGTCAAAGTTTGGTTACGATGGACAAGCAGGAAGTCAGACAGCGGTCTAGCTCAACAGCCTCCCCCTCCAGCCTGTCCTCCAGCTCTCATCAGCGCCGTTGGTCCAATGATTTTGGCCGCAAGAGCAGCTCCCCTGTCATTATTATCAGGAAGAATGTGAAGGAACCGCAGCCTCCGCAGCGGGGGGTATCGCTTGTTAGACGCCAGACTCCATCTTGCCGTTCAGCGCAACGCTACTCCTATCCAAATACTGGGATCCGCTCGTCGCCTTCCTGTTCTTCTCCTGTCCAGACGGCGGTCATAACGGGCCACGATCCTCGAGGTTGGAAGTTGCGTCCAAAATCCTGCATCTCCTCCATGTCGTCGCTGCAGGTGCCACTCCCTGTCTCTATTCCAGATCCCAGTTCTCTACCATCCATCACATCTTCACCAATTCAACCTGACGCCAGCTTAAAATCTAAACCTCCTCTCGAAAGCAAACCATTCCGTCGCCATCACTCAGACTCTTCAGCTTTGCTCAAATCTATGTCTTTGGTGACACTTGAGGAGCTCCGTGATGTGCGGCTGCGTCCCACCAACCACTTGGATGAACCGGATGACGTCTTCAGTGAAGCATATGCGAAGGGAAAAGTGTCTCCTCAGTCACACAAAATGCCACCAGCTGTTCCACAAAAAACTCTTCTGGCAAGACAAATGGCACAACTCATTGCTCAATCGTGTCAACGCCAAAGGTGTGCCACACCCAAAAGTGAGCTGTACAGTGTGATTAAGCCAAAACCTAAACGTCAACAACAGAACGACAACCCCTGCACCCTGCATCCGAAAACAAATAGTCAGCACTTCAAAGGTTGATGAAAATGGTTATGGTTGAATTTATTTTGAACATGTAAAGAGATACAATAATAATTACATATGTTAATTTCTCTTAACTACATGTTCAAAAAGGATTAGGAAAAAGCTAATCGTATTTAATCCTACCCCTTTTCCAAGTCATAGCAATTACTAACATGTTCTGATCTTGTAATTGTATCATTTACACCAATGAACACAGCGGTTCTCTTAATAGTTAAGTCAGTCATGAGTCACAAATGAAATGAATTTCACTTTCAACAAAGTTTTAATATGTTTATCAAGATTCTTCTTCCTTGTAAACACTTATAGGTTGAACAGCCTCTTAAATTGGATCATATTGAGTTGAGTTGTGTTTGAGTTTATTTTGAAAATGCAAGCATACAACATGAAACATCACAATTTCCGGTTTCTCTTTTCAACATGTTCGAAAAGGAGTAGGAAGAAGCAGAGCTTATTTAATCCTACCCGTTTTCTTTTACATAACAGTTGCTAAAACTTTTGTTCACTTCCTGCTCTCAATGTATTCACAATATACCGCATAGGTAATCACAATTTAAAAAAAAATAAAAAATTGGTGAAGTAAGTTTTATTCTATACGATGAGATAAGTAAGATTATTTTGAGAATGAGTATATTAGTACATTGTTTGTCATCTTTTCCTAATCTGTTCTATAATTTAATTCCACATACTGATATACTAAAGGTCTTCATATAGTATATATATTTATATATGTATATATATATATGTATATATATATATATACATATATATATATATATATATATATATATATATATATATATGTATATATATATATATACATATATATATATATATATATATATATATATATATATATATATATATATATATACGCACACACACACACACACACACACACACACACACACACACACACACACACACACACACACACACACACACACACACACACACACATGCACACGCACACACACACGCACACACGCACACATCCACTGACTGGTGATACTGCTGTGCCTTTGTTGTTTCCATATATTTCAGTGAAACCACCAGACATGTTCAAGGTTGCTGTTTCACAATAAAAGGAAATATTGAAAACATAAATAATTTCACTCACATAATCTTAATTTACTCTAAACTGAAAATTATTAGCCCCTTGGCAAGCTTCAAAAAAATATTCCAAGACATTTTTGTAGTTTTAAGAACTATTTACTTATTTTTAGTGATCTTAATTTTAGCATGAATAATTATAGTTTTTCTATTCTAGTTTAAAAATTTTAAAATTGAGAAAATATCTAACCTTGTTGTGTTAGCGTTTATAATAAAAATATCATGAATACTTGGTAAAATTCAGGTCACAAAATGGAGTATTGTTGGCAGTTTTTGGATGGTTATTTAGAGGGCTTTATGGGCAAAACAGAGGACCCCCCATTGACTCAAATGTAGAATCAGAATCAGAATAGTTTTTTATTGCCATTGTTTGAGAACAGGTTCACAAACTACGAATTTTTCTTGGTGCAATCGTGCAACATAAAAGATATACAAGACATATAGGCTGACGTGTATTTACATTGATTGATTGATTGATACTTTTATTAGTAGATTGCACAGTACAGTACATATTCCGTACAACTGACCACTAAATGGCAACACCCAAATAAGTTTTTCAACTTGTTTAAGTCGGGGTCCACGTTAATCAATTCATCAAGTTAGAATGCATTAAAAGAAAATACATCCATATTCTTGTCTTTTATAATGATTATGAATAATAGGCAAAATTCCCCAAAAAGTGCAATCCTGTTTAAGGATATTGCTACAGTTAATAAAAACGTGTTATTATTATGAATTAACTTTTAAGGGTAAAGTACAAGTGTTTGCATTTTGTCTGGTGAATTGTAACCAGATTGTAGACACGAAAAGTAAACAAACATTTTTAGTTGGGAACTTGCTGAAAACTGCACTCAAAAGGGCTTTTTATTTGCTAAGCTGTCAGTCACGACCTCCTGATGCCCAAGTAAATACTTTGTCTTTGAAAGTGGCAGATTTATTGAACTGCACAATTAAGGCCTCTCGAGTTTTGTGCAAAAATAAAAATACAAATATTTTGACCTTCAAATTTTCCTTGACTTTTAAAACATTTTTTTTGAAAAAAAAAATATATATATTTGAACTCCAATATATACTGGGGTATCTTACTGAAGCAAATCGACAATATGATGAGTTTGCTGTAAAAATGGCTAACAGTGTAAGCATTTATGTTTAAGTGGCTTAGGGGCAAGAATAAAAACAGAAGATAATATTGACCAAATTTAATTGGATATGAACATGGTTTTTGCACCTACGGTATTTAAATTTGGCAGAAGCATCATGGACAGTAGATGTAAATCAAATTGAAGACTTTTAAACACATTGTTTGGGGCCGCCACACCAACTTCTCTCTAATAAAAACAAACTTTGAGCATGAAAAATAATCTTGTTCAGTAATCTACTTTAGTTGGTGTGAAAATAAAAGTAATTCATCGCGCTGGAATGAGAATCTGCATCAAATACAAGATCATTTAAACTAAATTGAAGGGGTATACAAATACAACCGTTTTTTTTAATTCTTAAAATAAAATGGTAAGTATTTAGGTTTAGGTCAGAATTGAGTAGTTTAATATGAATTCACTGAATCTTTCAGCTTAAACCATGGGTGTCAAACTCTGGCCCGCGGGCCAAATTTGGTAATTTCACTTGGCCCTTGAGGCAATATCAAATTAACATTAGAGGTGTCCCGCCGCTGTAACACCGAATTCACCGCTAACACTCTTACTTGCCAAACCTCTCGATTTTCCCGGGAGACTCCCGAAGTTCAGTGCCCCTCCCGAATTTCATCCCGGACAACATTATTTAGGGTGGGCTTTAAAGGCACTGCCTTTGGCGTTCTCTACAACCTGTCTTCACGTCCGCTTTTCCTCTATACAAACAGCGTGCCGGCCCAGTCACATAATATATGCAGCTTATACACACACACAAGTGAATGCAAGGCATACTTGGTCAACAGCCATACAGGTCACAGTGAGGGTGGCCGTATAAATAACTTTAACACTGTTACAAATATGCGCCACACTGTGAACCCACACCAAACAAGAATGATACATTTCGGGAGAACATCCGCACCGTAACACAACATAAACACAACAGAACAAATACCCAGAACGCCTTGCAGCACTAACTCTTCCGGGACGCTACAATATACACCCCCCGTTATCAACAAACCCCGTCCACCTCAACCCCACCGCCGAAAAGAGGCATTCAATTTTTATTTAAATTTTATTTGATATGCCATTGATATCTTTTAATTATAATTATTATTTGAAACTTGATTTTGCAAGTTATATAAGTCTTGCTTGTACAATATTCAATGCAAAACTTGTTTGGGTCCCTATTAAAAGGTTAATTTGTACAACCTCGGCCCGCGGCTTTGTTCGGTTTTAAATTTTGGCCCACTCTGTATTTGAGTTTGACACCCCTGGCTTGAACCATTACTATAGTGCAGACAGGTATATAACACAATGGTGCTTTATGTGTGCACTAATTTAAGCACATCTGGAAGTGGTGCAGCATTTGTATGAACAATCTTGACTCCAGAAGTAAACAACATTTTTGTAACAATGTTAATAATACATGTACCCCCCTCTCCCCCCACCCAAATATGTTAATACATTTATGTGTGGTAATATTTTGGCATCAAGAAACTTGTTTTGTGAAATGCAGTTTAAGGGGGAAAAAAAGTTTTGGAGCAATATGGTTCTGTGAATCTGGGTTTTGCCAGCAGAGAGGCACAGAGGTCTCCCAGGTGTACAGAACACAGCAGGCAGAAATCTGCTGTGCAGTCTGGAAGCAACGCTGCAGGCACGGACTCGTCATCGTGAATACACATCAAGAAATGTTGAGACCTCAAATGCTTCTAAATATATCCCACCCTTCCTCTTTTTGTCTGATATGCAAATTGTTGTGCGAAAGTAGGATTGGTATAATCTCTCTTAAAATGTCTTTGAATTCCTTGGAGTTATAACAGGTCTAGGATCAACTGTAATCTATCACAATACACAATGTTTCTACTCTGTTGTACAGGCAGACTTGTATTGTGATTGTTGTTAAACAGGTATGCGCATGGGAAAAGTGACCGTTGCTGGTGCTGGTGTCAAAACTCCATCTAGTGTAAAATAAGTCGATAAGACAACTTTAAAATCTTTTTAGTATAAAATAAGTAGATACACTATAAAACAGTGTGTGATTGTACTGACCCTTTATTGTATACATAGATATTGTATACATATTGTGTTCACAGATCAAGGCCAGCCCACCCTAAATGCAGAACATGCAAAGAAGCAGAAGTAAAATGTAAAGTAGTGAATGATAAGGCCCCCGTTATATGTATATATATATATATATATTTTTTTTTTTAAACTGCCTTGTCACTGCAACATTTGTATCTACAGTATTTTAGACTATGGAGACCTGTTATACATGAATGCCCCTGCTCAATGTCTACATAGGATTGACACTGTGCATCAAGCTTCTCTTAGGTTCATAACTAACTGTAGGGCCTTGACTCATCATTGTGAGCTGTATTCTCGAGTGGGATGGCCTTCTTTGTCCTCCAGGAGGCTGGGTCATTGGTATACTTGTATTTATAAGGCTGTGCTTAGTCTACTGCCCTCCTACATTAGTGACTTAATCACTCGGAGGAGTGTTGACTCTAACCGTTCAAATGATAATTTGTTGCTCACTGTTCCAATTGCCTGCACAGAACTGGGGAAAAAAAGGGCTTTTGTTTACTCTGCTTCTTTCACATGGTGCATGTTGCCAAAAGACTGGAAATTAAATGAACTTATTTCATTGAACGCTTTTAAATTCAGGTTGAGAGCATTTTGAGAGGTTGTTTTAAAATTGTAATGTGAATGACATGTATTTTTATCTAACTCTATTCTTTGCTGCCTCTTGGCCAGGACTCCCTTGAAAAATAGTTTTTTTATAATCTCCATGGAACTTTCCTGGTTAAATAAAAGTTAAATTAACCCCAAAAAAAATGCAGGGACCTACAGTGAAACCTGCTTAAGTTGTCACCAACCCCTCATTGTTGAACAACTGAACAAGTTCTTATTATTACTAAAAAGCGCCCGCTTAAGTCGACGTGCTGTATATGTTTGACTGCTTTTCTCAAAATAAAATTTGAGACCAAAAAGTAATTTCTATTTAAACTAAACATGTGAAATGTAAACCAGGGAATGATAAGGCGCTTTATATGAAATTTTACTGCAGATGTATTCCTGGCCGTTTGCGTGTGTTACCAATACCAATAGGATTTGTCACTCGTGTTTGATTCCAGAAGTAATAACAGACATGTTGCCAGAAATCAGACGTGAGCTGCTATGGAAACAGAAATCAATGTGCGGAAAAAATTAGTTCGGGATGTCACATTTAGGGCGCATTGTGATGCGCGAAGGCATCACCCCCAGATGCAGCAGAACCAGACAGGCAGGATAGCAGGAAAGAGCTGATTTTAATATACAAAAAGGTAAACGAAAACTTGTACAAAACAGAAATGAAACGGCATGCCTACGCATGGAAAGCTAATGCTAATAGTTAGCAAGCATCGAGTTCCAAGTCCAATAGAAACGACGTGCAGAGTGCACGCGAAACTAAGACGTGACTTAGCAAGGTTAATACAAAACAGAATAATAAACGTGACTGTTGCTTACTGCAAACCATGAGCCAAGAACGAACTGAGGTAGAATGCAGGCTTAAATACTAAAGTAAACAATTGCCAACAGGTGTACGTCGAAAAGCATAGCAGGTGGAACAAATCAGAAACCATGGAAATGAGATAAAACAGGAAGTGCAAAACTCAGAACAGGAAGAGTCCAAAAATAATTAAAAAACACCAAAAATAACTCAAAAGACAAACTAAAGATGTGATATGGTATTTATTCTTTTTTTTAACTTTTTTTTTTGTCATCAAAAATGTAGATTTTTGTCATGAAAAAGGGAGTTTTTTTGGGTTGGTGCACTAATTGTAAGTGTATCTTGTGTTTTTTATGTTGATTTAATAAAAAAATAAATAAAATAAAATTAAAATTAAAAAAATTAAAAAATAAAAATTTATAAAAAATTATTCTGCGGCCCAGTACCAATCGAGGTGGTTGGGGACCACTGGTCTACATAACATATAATGGTGGTTCTTTGGTCAAAATGTTGCATAGATAATGTTTTACAGACCGTCTCATTAGAATATGCGGTTTTGTGGGCGGTCTTATTTACATGCTTCCAATTGGACTGTGTATGCTCCCTGCAAGCTATTTAGTAGTTTTTAGTGCTTCATATCGAATATACTGACAGAAAAAAGTTAGAACTCTATGCTAATTTATATTAGAAACGGTAACATTGGAGGATGCATGTGCATGTACGAACCAGTCTTCCCCCACAACAAGAAGGCCGAGACAAAGAAAGTGCTTATTGACTGCAGCGTCAGATTACAGTGGCAGACCCACGCA
Organism: Nerophis ophidion; assembly: GCF_033978795.1. Taxonomy (NCBI): domain Eukaryota; kingdom Metazoa; phylum Chordata; class Actinopteri; order Syngnathiformes; family Syngnathidae; genus Nerophis; species Nerophis ophidion. The sequence goes on from NC_084618.1 coordinate 52,672,056, forward strand.
GCACATTTTGGGAAAATTGCTACCATATATGAAGATATCCGCTGACGTCACAACTGGGACAAAAAATCACAAATTGGGCAAATTCCAAAAGGCTCATGTGGCTGAAGGACAAAGGAAGGCACAAATATTTTAAGAATATCTCCGCGTAGTTTGATATAAAATTAGTGTGATTAATAGAGATCCCAAATACACAAACAGGTAAAAAAAAAAATCTGGTTTTACATAAAAGGCCCCCTTTAATATCTTACAGCAAGACACAATCCATACCTTGATGCGGTTAAAGTGTCTTCAGAATCAGAATCAGAAGTACTTCATCAATCCCCAAGGGGAAATCAATTGCAACACTACATCTCTCTATCGAGCACAATATCACTTAACTGGCAACATTTATTATCACCTATTCTCTGTTTACTGCTAAAGATCACAAATACAATTGAGATCAATGGTTTGTTGTCTACAACTAGTTTGAAGTGTTTTCTTGCTGTAAGCTTACGGTAATTACCGTATTTTCCCGACTATAAGCAGCTACTGTTTTCCCAATCTTTCAACCCTGCGGCTTATACAAAGTTGCAGCTCACCCATGGATTTTTCTTCACTAACAGCTAAACTATGGAATGGGTTAAGCAAATAAATCAAACAATGTACTAAAATCATCCACCGTTCAAACTCAGTGTTCATAAAGTACAAGGAAGACAAATCCTGATAAACATCTTGCCCCTTATTAAAAAAGAAGAAAATCTTATTCATCTCATAAAGGAGGCACAAAGACATCAATGACTTTTCTGTTTTGTTTATCAAATGTTTTACGGCTGTGTTACAGGAAACAATAACATTTACAAAATCTTTATGAATAAATTACTGATTCCACAACATAGCAGTCTATATCTAAGGCATACAGTCTAGTCCAGTGCAGTTAAAAATCTTTCTTTCTTATAAAATTTAGTGAATGTGGCTTATATACCGGAAAGTAAGATACATGGTTTTTAACTGGAGATTTTCAATAAATAGTGTTGCTTCAGTCTTTTCTTTACTCTGAAATGGCAATGAGTAGCCTAGAAGTGCAAGGTTATATTTTCAGAAAATCACATATCCTATCTTAAAACAAAGAGCAATTAAAAGATACTGTTTGACGAGAACCGGGTGGGTAAGCAGTTATTGGATTGTGGTGCTCCTTTCGAAAGCGACAGTGAGTATGAATAGTTGTTTGTAAATATGTGCTCTGTTTGACTAGCGATCAGTCTAGTGGAGTGGTTTTCCAACTTTTTTCACCAAGTACCACCTCAGAAAAAACTTGGCTCTCTAAGTATCACCATAATGATCAACATTAAAATACAGTAGCATAGTAGGCCCAAGTATTCATTAAAAACAAGGCAAAGGGTTTATATTACTAGTATATTTAATATTTTTGGCCACTGCAACATTACACACAGTTTGAACAGTTACACTGTGTTTGAATATAGAAAAAATAAAACACTGTATTTTAATCAATTGATTCTTTTGCATACCAGTAAATGGGGCTCAACCACAGTTTGAGAATGACTGGTCTCGGGTGTACCTCGCTCTTCGCTCAAAGTCAGCTGAAACAAGGCTGCCTACCCATGACCCTGACGAGGACAAGCGGTATATAGGATGCATGGACAAAACATGAACTATGAATACAATTGAAATACTTATGGCGCCTGTTAACGTGAGTGTTAAAAACGCAAGAAAGACGTCTGCTGATAGAATACATTGGAATTTTTTATCTTTTGAGCCCGACAAAAGCATTAAAAATCAATGGATGAAATTGTGGAAAGCTATTTTTCTTATAAATAGATAAAAGTTTGACAAAAGAGAAAAGTAAATGAAATGAGAGAGAGGAAATATAAGAGTAAGAATGAGAAAACTAAATCAACCAGCTTGAAATTAGGACAAAACAACCAAATCTGATGATAGAAAAAAGTGCAAAAAAAGCAGGGATATTTATTTGATTTATATTTTTTCAGATAAGGGACAAGCGGTAGAAACAAACAGGGCTGGAGTGGGCTCTTGCATTATTCATTTTCTTCTTGGCAAAAGAAAAGGCCTTGCAGAACAAAGCATCACCAACCTGCATGCCAATCATTTGTGCTCTTTTGTTCACTTGAGATTATGTTTTATGCAAAAGCCAGACTATTTGATTTACAACGGTCAGACTCCAACTCCATTAAACGGCACAATGCTTTGGTAGAAACACACAACAGATCAAAATAAGCAATCAGTCAGTCCATATTCGACTGAGATACAGTCGATTGAATTTACAGTCGGATAAAAATATTCCCATTTAAGCAAACATTATATTTATGCCTGTCAAGCTCATTTAAATAACTTCGCCTGGCTGACTATGAGTGTGCGCGTACACCTGTAACCTATGACTAGCGTGACGTATGGGAGCCACGCTGACAGCTGTACGACACTGATAAGAAGCCCAATAATAGATCCAGTGGCAACTCGCACTCTCGCCAAGAAGTAATCTGTGAAGATTACATGCAATTGGAGTGCTACCATTCCATCAAAAAAAGGTAGACCATGTCGTCTAAACTCATTGAGATTTAGTGCATGTACAATGTAATCACCAGTGTGCCAGTTCGTTTTATTGAATGAATGAATGATGAATGAAATAAGTTCATTTCGGTCATATAATCAAATCAATCAACCATTTTGTGTGATCAGTTTTACAGTACATTTTATATGTATACAATAATGCACATTTACACACGAAAGAAAAGAAAAAGAGTGACCAAAAAAGGAATAGGCTGAAGCCAAAGCTTATATTTGCCTACCCTATACCTTCACAGAAAATTATATTGCCTGGAACATCAACATAAACAAATAAATAAATCAAAAATCAATGGGATGAAAGTAATTGTGACTTTTTTTTATAATTTTCAATTATTTCACCTTTCAATGTTTTCTTAAACCTTACCAAAGAAGTGCATGTCTTCAGCTCATCACTGAGCTTGTTCCACCATTTAACTCCTAAAACTGTAATACATTTGTATTTTATATTTGTTCTCGCTTTACCTATTTCAAAAATCGATATCCCCGTAAATTATAGTTTTCTCCTCTTAAATGAAATAGCCTGAGAATACAAGCTGGAAGGCTGTTGTTTTTTACTCGAAACATAATTTCCATTGTTTTTAAAAACACAATGTCTGAAAATTTTAATACATTCGAACTCATAAATAATGGATTGGTATGTTAGTAGTAGCACGCTTTGTGTATTATTCTAATGACCATTTTTTGAAGTATTATTATATTGATGGTGCAATCAAAGCATTTGCATAAAGATTTGAGTGAATTAATAATCTGAAAAACATTCTTAAGAGAGCTTCATCGTCAGCCGTTATCGGTCCACTGCTTGCTGAAGGTACTACTCCAAGACACTCTTGCTGCGCTCTGCCAGTCTACTAATAGTTCATCTCCGTTTCTCATGCCATCTCTGAGTCTCCATGATGTTATTGACAAGGTCCACTTGTTGTCTAAACTTCTACCAACCCATTTCCATTGACTGAGTTTAATGGATTGGATGATCTCCTGGACTTTGGTTTGATCTCTGAACAAAACATTTGTTTTCCTTTCCTTGAATACAATATATGCACATTTCTTTCTTACATTCTTCAGACGCTGCCAATAAATTTAGCCTTTTTACGTCATACCAATGAGATGGCCGAATGGATTACAGCAGACCAATGAAATTGTTTACATTAAAACGAACACACTCGCAATCATTCAGTCTGTCGCTTAGCCCATTATGCTCTCACCCTCATCAAGAAACAAACTAAATGCACACAACACTATCCCGAAGCCGATAAGGATTGAAAAAAGAAACAAATGCACCACCACTTGGGCTCCGAAAGACCAGACCGCCAACCGCCGAAGAAGAAAGCACAAGCCCAGAGGCGACCCACATCGAGATGAAAATAAAAGCAAAATCGCTGGCCAAAGCACTGAGTGCCCTCAAATCCAAAGAAAACCACCCAAGCGGCCCCGGGGCATATGAGGAGGAAGACAACGAAGACAGCGCTCACCAGTAGACAGAATTATGTGTTACAGGTATCTTTTGTTAAATTTGTGAATAAACACAAGGGCCTGTGTGAATGTTTCAATGTGTAATGAATATTTGTGGCCAATATACAGTATGTATAATGGGGACCAGCCAGTGTAGAATGCGGTAAAAAGCCATGGGGCCAAACAAGCTGGGTTGGATACAGTATGTTCAAAATTTAATTTGTCGAAAAATTCTATAGCCTGGAAATTACAGTATTTGTCAAGGCACAAGTCTCTGCTCTATATGTCATCATTGGAATTGTGCACTGGTCAAAGCCTTTCCGCTGCAGACTCTATGGTATTTTTCCTCTCATGATCTTGCTCAATTTCTCAAATTGACACAGCTCAGTTGGATTATTCCTTTTCTTGTTTGTTTTTTTTAGGCTGAACCATTGGCTCAAGTGGATGTATTCATCGACTTCTTGTTACCATTTACTAGCACAGATTTGCGAAGTGAAAGTGTATTGGCCATGATTGTCTTTTTCATGTTAAATTTTACTGTACTTAGTTTGCTAGCATCTGCAAAGTCTTTGAACGTTGTTTCCATTTGCCTAAACAGTTCTCCAATGACTACAATGCTGCTTGCAAATCTCAGATGGTTGAAAAATCTTCCATTTATGTGTATACCCTTTTCTTTACTGGTTAAAGTGCGCAGAAAATGCTCTCCACACATGCAGAAAACAGTGTCCCCTTGTCTTATGCCCTTCTTTTTACTCTGAGTAGTGTTTCTGTGGAAATTGGTATATTAGTTATTAAGTAGTTCAATTTATTTTGGATGTATTTATTGCCCCCCCTTTAGTTCTGATTTTGTCTTAACTGAGTCAAAATATATTTTGCCATACAAAGTGGTTTGTTATATTCCAGGCATTTTTCTTCAAGTTGGTTCAGAGCATGAATGTAGTCCCTAATAGAGTAGCCCCTTCTCATGTCTGCTTGTTCACTGGGTTGGTAATAGTCAAGTGTGTTTTCCATACAGTTTGTGAGAATTCGGGTGAATATCTAGTAAATATTTGTGAAGAGGCTAATGGAACTGTAGTTTTATAGATCTCTTCTGTCGCCTTTGTTGAAAATAATAATCATATAAGCTTTCTCCCACTTCTCTGGCTTTGTTCAATGCTTAAATGTATGCCGTATAAACACTATTGCTTAGTCAGTTATTTTGCAATGATTATATTGCATTGCATTGCATTGATTAGAATGTTGTCAGGTCCTAGAGTTTTTGCATTCTTCATGTAGTTAAATGCATACTAGACCTCCCAGTCCAGTATTTGACATCCGGTATTTTCATTAATGTTCCCTCCAGCTGGTATTCAACAGGAGTACTGCTATAATATAATACCTCATATTCAATCCATTTTAAAATAATATCTTGGTCTCAAATTAGCTTTGTAGTTTTTGTCTAACAATGAATCTTCTGTTTTTGTTTTTTTTGTCTTCAATTGTCACCTGAATTTTGAGGGTGTGACAGTTTTTGAAGGCCTCCTTTATTTTTTTTTTTACAATTATGATGATAGCTTTAAAGAAAGACAAACTTGTATTTATATATTTTGACTAATAATGATAAATCCCACATTGAACTGCACATTATTCAGTAGTTTGTATTAACCAGAATATAGTAAGTTTTGTTTTACCCCGGATTACCAATTTTGTATCTATTTTCTGAGTATTAATACCCTAATTTGGACCACTGACATATATCTGAATATTAGGTTATATGAACATGGATTGTGAGTCTTGTTTGGGTCCAGAATCGGACATGAGATAAAATAAGGTGGAAAAGGTTTATATTTTGTTACGCCGTCGTTTTTATGGTGTGGGTGAAAGGGATGCGGAGAAGTCGCAAAATAATTTTCTCCAGTTGTCTTCGACCATTGTTGATAATATGTAGTGCTCCTGCTGGGGCGATGTTTGAAGACTCCCAGCGAAAAAACATGAATAATACCTATACAATGTGTATTGTCAACACTCCAGGCCCTCTCACACACTCACTTGACACATTATTTGTAAAAAAAAATGTTGTAGAAATCTGCTTCTGTGTCCCTCCCTGACACTGAAGTCTAAGGCTGGGCTGCAAGCAGTAAACAAACCCTGCCCACACTGCTTCTTTCCTCATCTGCTTGGAGCTGATGTGATGTAGATTACCGTAATAACCCGTATATTACTCATAAGCGCGGATTTTAACAATCGGAATTCTCTATAGTTCAAGACTTACGGTAATTTGAAAATGTACAAAACATCATATTGACAGCTCCAGTTTCGATGTTAAAGGTTTAAAAAATTGATTTGGAAACATCCAGCAGGCCGGGTTGAAAAGCTTAATGGACTGCAATTTGTCCATGCCTGATCAATAGCGATGAGCAAATGTTCAAAAGTCGATAATTTTTCATAATAGTGAAATTACATAAACAAAATTACAGCAACTGACAGTTGATGGAAAAAGCTACCTGGGCTGTTTTAAAGGCGACACAATGTGACGTTTGGCTGGCATGGTGATGGGCGTGTGTTCCTTTTTGATGAAGATCGGGCTCGGACACAGCGTAAGGTAAGAAATACTGATTTATTAAAACTAAAAACAGACTAAGAACAGAAAACTTGCACTAGGCACAAAAAGGCAAAAACAAAGAGCTAGCATGGGAGCTAGAAAAACACAAAAGCATAGCGTGGAAGCTAGCAAGTACAAAGCAGGTTTTACCAGAATACGGAAGCAGCGTCGTCACTAGTTGAGTGCAACAAAAGCTAGAAAGCAAGAATGAATGAACAGTAAAGGCAGGCTTAAATAAGGACGTAATCACAAGGCAAGTGCGTGTCAAAAGCAATGGGCAGGTGAAACTAATAAGCAACCATGGTGACAGAACAAACAAGGAATTGCACTAACAAACTCTAAAATCCAAAAAACATATGATCCGGGCAAATGATCATAACACTAACTATGTGAAACCATCTTTACTTACCCATTGGTACCTGTTTTTTCGTATTTGGGATCTGCATAAGTCCGAAAATGGAACGCCGCTGCCGCAAATGTCTTGGTGGGCGACCTCGAAACGGCCACATCCATGGCCGACGGGGCGGGGGATGCATTTGGCGAGGAGGATGACCAGGGCACGGCCACATTCGTGGCTGACGTGGAGACAGGCGCGTCGGCGCCGTCGTCGTGCCGGGCTTGGAAGCGGCGGACGAGTCAGGCGCAGGTGCTGCAGGTGAAGCAGGCTCGGGTGCAGCAGACGAAACCGGGGCTGGTGAAGCAGACGAAGCCGGTGCGGATGCAGCAGACAAAGCAGGTGGCGTCGTCGTCGTGGAGACAGGCGGAGTTGTCGTCGGCGTGGGAACAGGCGGAGTTTTCGTCGTCGTGGAAACAGACGGAGTGTGATCCAGCATAGGGTCATGTGCTGGAGTGGAATCCGGCCTAGAATCAGGTGCTGGAGTTGGATCCAGCCAAGGGTCAGGTGCTGGAGTGGGATCCAGCCAAGGGTCAGGTGCTGGAGTGGGATCCAGATCTGAACTAGGACTATGACGGATTATGACTCGGATTATGACTAACACTATTACGAAGGCTAAGACTATGGCGAGGGCTAGGACTAGGACAAGGGCTAGTACTCGGACCAGGACTCATACCAGGAGTCGGACCAGGAGTCGGGCTAGGACTAGTACTAGGGCTAGGACTTGAACTAGCTACAGGTGCAACCCGTGGTGCAGCTAGCCGTGGTGTAGGTGGAGGCAGCATAGCTGGGGGTTGCGGTTTGGCAGGCCGGAAAACCAGTGGAGGAGACCGCGCCGGAGGTTGCGGTTTGGTGGGCCGAAAGACCGGTGGTGGAGGTCTAGCTGGGGGGTTGTGGCTTGGGTTATGACCGAAAGGTGCAACCCGTGGTGCAGCTAGCCGTGGTGTAGGTGGAGGCGGCATAGCTGGGGGTTGCGGTTTGGCAGGCCGGAAAACCAGTGGAGGAGACCGCGCCGGAGGTTGCGGCTTGGTGGGTCAAAAAAACGGTGGTGGTGGCCTCGCCGGAGGTTGTGGCTTGACTGGGCACACCTGTGCTACCTCCGTAGCAGAGTTCCCAGTACTAGCCCCTCCCTTAAGAAGCGGATCCCAGACGATTGTCCAAAAATTCCTCTCAGAAGAGAGGAAAAGGTGACTGTGATTGACTAAACTTACACTTAATTAAAATGTCCTTATATAGTTTAATCCTATCATTGAAGTAAAAGTCATTTTAAAATGTCTGGGAGACAGAATTAAAAAAAAAAAATTCTTCGTCGGTGACGTCATCGGGGGGCGTTAACGGAGTGACGTCACCGCTGCTGACGGTGTGAATGACAGGCCAGCCGGGGGAGTCTTTATCAGGATAAACAAAGGAATTACCTGACAACTGAGGGGAATATTGGAAGGGTTGTAGCTGACTGTGTTGCGGAGGGAGAAGTCAAGATGTAGGAACGTCTCTGTCGCGGGGCGAAGTCCTTTTGTGCGACTTCCGCCTTCGCAGACGCGAGCGAGCTTGCTGAGAGGGAGTACCACCGGGCCAGACGGAGTTGAGCGGGACCAGAAACCCACCAGGTCCCCATATCATCTCTTCGTCCGGCGAACATCGGAGCGTATATTCCTCCATGGCTCGGAGCACTGCCCACGTACCATCGTCGTCGACCTCCATTAAGCTCGCAGAGAAATAAATCTTTTCTGCTCACTTCCTAATGTGACGTTTGGCTGGCATGGTGATGGGGGTGCTTTCCTTCTTGATGCAGATCGGGCTCGGACACAGCGTAAGGTAAGAAATACTGATTTAATACAACTAAAAACAGACTAAGAACAGAAAACTTGCACTAGGCACTAAAAGGCAAAAACAAAGAGTTAGCATGGGAGCTAGAAAAACACAAAAGCATAGCGTGGAAGCTAGCAAGAACAAAGCAGGTTTTACCAGAAGACGGAAGCAGCATCGTCACTTGTTGCGTGCAACAAAAGCTAGGAAGCGAGAATGAATGAACAGAAAAGGCAGGCTTGAATAAGGACGTAATCACAAGGCAAGTGCGTGTCAAAAGCAAGGGGCAGGTGAAATTAATAAGCAACCATGGTGACCAAACAAACAAGGAAGTGCACTAACAAACTCTAAAATCAAAAAAACATATGATCCGGGCAGCGGATCATAACACTTACTATGTAAAACCAACTGCACTTACCTATTGGTACCTGTTTTTTCGTATTTGGGATCTGCATAAGTCCGAAAATTCATCATCAAACCATGGAGGCATTGCGGAGATACACTGTATTTATAAAACTATCTTGCCTTTCTTCATACTTCCTCCAAACAAGCCGGTTAGAATTTGCACAACTTGTGACGTTTTTATATCATGTGATTTCAGCTGATGTCTCCCTGTATGGTAGACGTTTACCTAAAGAGCTTTGTGTGAGCCTGCTGTTGTAGTCAAGTTCTTTCTTCTTCTCTATCTTTTTGTTATGGGGCAGACTGGCTCGTATATGTACATGCATCCAACGGCGTAGCGTAATATAAAGTGGAATAAAGCGTATCGTAATATAAAGTAGCATAGACGCAGTCAAAGTGGAGGCACGCAAATAACACTGCCCACAAAACACAGCATTCTGAAGAGATGGTCAGAAAGTGGTTTGTAAAATGTAATCTATGCAAAATGTGGACCAAAAAAACACCATTACATGTTATGTACACCACAAGGAAGTGTTTTAAATGTAGAAAAAAAATCATATTGTGGCCCCTTTATAAGACTGAATGTATTGGAGCGTTTACCATGATGTTAATGGCGAGAAGGCGATGGTTGATCAACATTTGTTTCATTGCAAAACTGGCTACTTTTGGCCAGAGCCCTACCAAACCAACAACAGCAACAAAAATAAAAACATTTTTTCCACACATGCACTGTGGTGGCTGAGCCAGTGAGGCATTCTGGGCCACAGAAAACAATCAAACACTTACCACTACACTTAAATGCCAGATTGCTGCAGTATTGAACCTACGTAGTGCAAAAAGCTGATGATTTTAGGTCAAATAAGTTGTTTGTATTTGGTTTGGTTAGTCCGTGTTGATTATTTGTTATTAAGCAGAACAAGGTATTTGTTTTGAATTAAACTTGCTGAACAGGGATTTTTAGTTAAAATACGTTTTTTTTTTTGAGAAGCATTAAATATTACACGTTATAATATAAGAGCATATTTTTGTCATTGGAAATGTGTTGAATTGTTCCCTCCGATAATTGTTTAGTTTATTTAAAGGTCACATTTTAACCACCTTTTAACCTTTTCAAAAAACTTGGTTTTCAAGTCAGATAGTTGGACTATAGACCGGTACATAGACAAATCGATGCATCATCACCGTGCGAATGATATAACTATTTTCATACATAATCATGATTGTGTGAATCGGTAAATGAGGTTAGTGATTACAGTACCTTGGAGGAGGCATAACATAACTGTTGCTGTATAAAAGCAGCTCATTTCCCATTTATTAACAAGAATAGGAGCTTTTGTGTTATAACTCACTAAACACCAATTTTCTCTTTCCTGCAAATAGCCTGTGGCCTTCATCCTGAGGCTTGGCTGCTAATGGGCTCACACAGTGGGAGATAACAGACGCTGTCCTGACACTGGGGGGCTTGTTATGAACCGGACTAAGCGCTCAATCTGAACATAACTAACTTCACTGCCTCTTGTTCAATACACAACTAACATTTTTCATAATTTCATCCTCTTGATCACTAATTGCATCTGTTGTTTGGTGCGGAGACAAAACGTCTCAAGCTGGTTTCCCCGTGTATTTCTTTTCCCAGGGGGAGAAAAGGTATGAAGAGACAAAGAAAATGAGAAGCAAAGAGGAGAAAAGTAATGAATTACTTGGTCTAAAATGTAGGTAGAAAGGTAGCAATATTTATGGCCTCACCATTTAATTACGAGATCCACTGGCAGGAAATGTCTGCTGTTGCCATAGCGACCACACATTCCTTCTTCAGTCTGTAATATTAGTGAAAGAGCAATGGGCCCTGCTCCTTGTAATTTACACTCCACAACTCTTGGGGGAGCCGTGGAGCACAGTAGCTGGCATATTTCAGCTTTATGAGCACGTTTTTGTGAGCTCCAGTATTCCGGACGAGTTTTGAAGGCGAGTATTATTTCACGTCAACCAACGTTTCTTACCAATTGGCATCTGTTTTTGTGCATTTGGGATCTGCAAAGTCCCAAAAATGTTAAAATCTAACCTTGGAGGCATGGTGGAGCCCATGGTAATTTGCCACATTTGTCAAGTTTTTCCCATTCAGCGTAGGGCTAGGCATTTAATCGAATTTCTATTTTGACTTCTCATGATCATGAAAATATTATAATCTGGAAAGAAAAAGAAAATAAACGGTTAATGGGCCGTGTAACATGCATGAAAAAAATTCCTGAGCTTGTAACGGTGAAAGGGAGGAGTGAGCGTTTGAGTGGAAGACCATGTTGACTAGAAGTTCTTACCATTGTTCCTACTTTTTATTTTTATTTTTTGACCCAGCAGTGTTATACCAAATCAATATTCACTTTTTTTTTTTTCCAAGATGGCGGCGCGCACGGACGCAGGGGCTTACTGCTCTACATTTCAGTGCTCTTTCCTCCTTTTCTTCTTGTTTTTTTTTCCATTTGTGCACCACCTGTACTGCAAACACCCGGTACACCCTCCAGTCACTCTTGGATATCGGGAACTCGCACCAGATATCTGTTTCGAGCGACTTTCACCAGGACCACAATATCCCAGACGACATAGCGAGAGAACCGGGCTCTCCGTGGTTTGTTGTCGGGTCTGGGAGACGGCGCAGACGGAGGAGGGAGAGGAAGCAGAAGCATGGCCGCAGGTCCGGCGTCTTGCTCAGGCTTAGGAAACAACCCCACAAGCCACCTCTACAGAGCCTGTTCATCTCCAATGCCAGATCCCTCGTACAGAAGATGGACGACCTGGAGTTACAACTCGCTGGAAACCGCTATGTTCGGGACCGTTGTGCTATGATTATCACCAAAACCTCGCTTCACCTGGATATACCCGATCCTAGCATGCAGCTAGCCGGCCGCACTCTGCTCCGCTGGGACAGAACTAAGGACTCTGGTAAAAGCAGAGGAGGGGGGCTCTGTATTTACGTGCATGAGAACTGGTGCAACAACGGGACAATTATTGAACAGCACTGTTGCCCGGACGTGGAGTACATGTCTGTTAGTTTTTTTCTCCCAAGAGAGCTGCCTGTTGTTATCATCATGGCTGTGTATATACCACCGGATGGCAAGGTAAACACAGCGCTCTCTCTTCAGCTGAACACCGGCAACGAACAGCAGCGGGCCCACCCCGACGGTGTTCATATCATAGCAGGGGATTTTAATAAGGCCAATCTGAAGACTGTACTCCCTAAGTTCTACCAGCACGTGAAGTGTTCTACAAGGGGCAAGAACACCCTGGACCACATGTACACCAACATGAAGCATGCGTACAGAGCTACACCCCTCCCCCATCTTGGACAGTCAGACCATCTTTCCCTCCTGCTCTCTCCTACCCACACCCCCATCAGATGCCAGGCCAGGCCCGTCACAAAGACTGTTATGACCTAGCCTGACGATGCACTCCCCAATCTTCAGGACTGCTTCCAACACACAGACTGGGACCTCTTCCAACAACAGGAGCTGGAGACAGCCACAGGAACGGTGCTGGACTACATACAGTTCTGCCTATGGAATGTGACTATGGAAAAAAACATCCGGGTTTACCCCAACAAGAAACTCTGGATGACCAGCCAGGTCTGCACACTCCTCAGGGCCCGCAACGCAGCCTTCAGGAGAATGGACAGGACACTGTACAGTGCTGCTAGAGTTGACCTGAAGAGATGGATTAAAAAAGCAAAGGCGGACCACAGGAGGTGCATAGAGTCCCATCTGTTCAGCAATAACTCACGATGTGACAACTGCGGGTCAGAGTGCGACACTGGCAGAGGAGCTTAAATGTTTCTTTGCCCGTTTCGAAACCCTCCAGCGACACTCATCTGCTCCAGCCCTGCCCCCACCCCCATCGGGCTCCGGCACCACTCCACTCACTGTACAGGAGCACAGTGTCAGACGAGTGCTCCTGGCTGTGAACTCCAGGAAGGCTGCCGGACCAGACGGAGTACCTGGAAAGGTGCTCAGGGCGTGCGCCCACCAACTTGCTCCCCCCCTCACCAGGATCTTCAACCTCTCCCTGGCTCAGGCAGTCATCCCATCCTGCCTGAAGTCATCTACAATAATCCCGGTGCCGAAGAAGTCTCCCATCACCAGCCTGAATGATTACCGACCAGGGGCCCTCACTCCGGTAATCCGGTAATCATGAAATGCTTCGAGAAACTGGTTGTCCAGCACATCAAAGACCACATCCCTCCAGACTTCGACCCCCACCAGTTGGCAGACCGGGCGAACAGATCCACAGAGAACGCCATCGCTGTTGCTCTCCACTCTGCTCTGAACCACCTAGAGCAGCAGCAGAGCTACGTCCGGATGCTCTCTGTGGATTATAGTTCTGCCTTCAATACAATAATCCCGGATGGACTCTGCAATAAACTGGACACTCTTGGCATCCCCCCTCTCACAAGCGCCTGGATAAGGGACTTCCTAATGGACCAACCCCAGAATGTGAGACTTGGCCCCCACCTCTCATCCACCCGCACTCTGAGCATCGGCTCCCCACAGGGCTGTGTGCTGAGCCCCCTCCCTACTGCCTCTACACCCATGACTGCAGTCCAGCCCACAGTGACAATCTTATCGTCAAGTTTGCTGACGATACCACAGTGGTCGGGCTCATCTCCAGGGGTGACGAGGCTGCCTACAGGGAGGAGGTCCTGAAGCTGACGGCCTGGTCTTCGGAGAACAACCTCGCTCTCAACACCAGCAAGACCAGAGAGATCATCGTCGACTTCAGGGGGACCAGCACCAACCCTGCCCCCCTCTACATCAACGGCGAGCGTTTGGAAAGGGTCCACTCCTTCAGGTACCTTGGAGTCCACATCTCTTAATGACTTTTCCTGGACAGTCAACACCACATCGATCATCAAGAAGGCTCAGCAGCGGCTACACTTCCTGAGAGTCCACGGGAAGTACAACCTGAAGCCTGATCTGCTGCTCAACTTCTACCACTCGTCCATCGAGAGCCTGCTGTCCTACTGTATTACAGTATGGTATGGCAACTGCACTGCAGCAGACAGGGAGAGGCTGCAAAAAGTGGTCAAGACGGCTCAGAAGATCATCGGCCGCCCTCTCCCCTCTGTGATGGACATCTACACCTCCTGCTGCTTCAACAAAGCTAGTGCCATCATCAAAGACAGCACCCACCCTGGCTCTGACCTGTTCCACCTGCTACCATCTGGGAAGCGCTACAGGTGCATTAAAACCAAGACAAACAGGCTAAAGAACAGCTTCTTCCCAAGGGCCATAATCACCCTGAACGGACCGCCCCATTGACCCTCATAACTGCCTTCTCTTCGGTGCAATAACCCATTACACCAACCACCCTGTTTTTTTCATGTAGATATTTATTTATATATTCATTTCACCCACTGTATAGAGTCACATTTGTACAGAGTGGATAGGGTGTACATTTGCACAGAGTGTACATTGTACAGAGAGTATAGAGTGTACACTTTTCTTTTTCTTCTATGTCCCACCACACTTTTCTTTTTCTTCTATGTCCCACTCTCCCTTGTGGAGGGGGTCCGGTCCGATCCGGTGGCCATGTACTGCTTGCCTGTGTATCGGCTGGGGACATCTCTGCGCTGCTGATCCGCCTCCGCTTGGGAGGGTTTCCTGCTGGCTCCGCTGTGAACGGGACTCTCGCTGCTGTGTTGGATCCGCTTTGGACTGGACTCTCGCAACTGTGTTGGATCCATTGTGGATTGAGCTTTCACAGTGTCGTGTTGGACCCGCTCGACATCCATTGCTTTCCTCCTCTCTAAGGTTCTCATAGTCATCATTGTCACCGACGTCCCACTGGGTCATTATTGTCACCGATGTCCCACTGGGTGTGAGTTTTCCTTGCCCTTATGTGGGCCTACCGAGGATGTCGTGGTGGTTTGTGCAGCCCTTTGAGACATTAGTGATTTAGGGCTATATAAGTAAACATTGATTGATTGATTGATACACTGTTCTCTTCCACACCTTTCTTTGCACTTCTATATATTTTATATTTTTATTTATTTACACATTGTTTTCTTGCATGCACACATCGCACTGTATGGAATGGCCTCAATATCGTTACCCTGCGTAATGACAATAAAGCTGATTCTGTTTCTGATTAACGCAACAAAAAAAAGTCACGAATTTCCGTGTTGACAGTCATAGAATTGGCAAATAAAACAGAATCCGCTGTTCTAAACAGATTATCAAGGAAATGTACATACATGTGAGTGAAATGCTGTCATTGTGAGGAAAAGGACAATTTTTTGGGGAAAATAATGTGTCTGGTACCGCTCATTTATCCCCGAAACACGTCATAAACTAAACCAATGTTGAGACGGCCATATTCGAAACACGTAGCTAAAACTAGCAAATCACAGCTAATTACAGCTAACCTGCTTACAGTTTAAGAGGCTAAACCTTATTAAATGATCTGAAACGACTTGTAAATCACAAAGATTATACTCAAAGATTAGATCAAGCTGATTACAAAAATAAATACTTATCCAATACAGGGGCGTCACTAGACGTAATACTGTACTGGGGCACACCTGGGGCACAAATAATTCATGTAAGCGTGCAAAGCGCGCAAGCAAAAACATTTTTAGCACTTATTTATCATAAAAAATACATAAATAGTGCTTTAAACTATGAAATCACATCAGATTATGTTGTATGGATCTTTGATTAACCACCTGAAATTAACTAATGCATTTGGCCTACTTGTGCACTTTTTTACTGCAGACTTCTAAACAGATACTGGTAGAAGCAAAAAGGAAGAGCAATTAATCTTTTTGAAATATTTATTGCAGTAATCATCTACAAATGTAACATCTACAAAGGTAAAAAAAAAAAAAGAAGCACCCCTACATCTGTGTTCTTTTATATTATTTAATTTCCATCCCATCCTATTTCAGATACACCATGTGCAGGTCAAAAAAGCAAAACTGCTTGGTGTGCTATTAGACAGTCAACTGTCATGGTCCGATCATATCGTTAGTATTTTAATGAAAATGGGAAGAGGTTTAGCCATGGTCAGAAAGTGCTCCACCTTCTTGACATCCTCAACAATGGGTCAAGTTGTACAGTCCTTGGTTTTCTGTCATCTTCATTACTGTCCTATAATATGGTTTGCTACAACTAAGTCTGACCTGAACAAACTTCATCTTGTTCAAAACAGAGCGGCGAGACTGTACTTAAATGTTCATTGCGCACTAATATTTAATTTATGCATTCACGTCTGTCCTGGTCGTCTGTTGAACAAAAGATGCAGTGTAGTCTCCTTATGTTCTTTAGAACTATCATGTTAGATCAATCACCAGATTACTTTTACAAACAATTTTTAAAATCAACTAAGACACACATTCATGACACTACAAATGCCAGCAATGGCTGTTTGGCACTTCCTGCTCCCAGGACCAATCTCCTCAAACATACAGTCACGTATATATGTATTTCATTCTGGAATATATCGCCATCACACATTAATCTCTCACAAAGTAAATTGTCATTCAAGACAGCTTTGAAGATACACCTATTGCAGCTACCCACATAATGTGAATTTTTAATACTGGTTTTAACTAGCTATGTTATTCTATGTTGTATTTTTCCATTGTATGTTGGGTAATGCATGTATTCTTTGTATTTTGATTTTGTATGCTCCTATATGGACCCCAGGAAGACTAGCAGTTGCCTTGGCGTCAGCTAATGGGGGATCCATTCAATAAACAATAAACAATAACCAACATTATGTTTCATGTTCATTAGAAATTCCCCCGACAGCTCGTACAGCAAATGAATATGTTTGTCTTGATACAAGGAATAATGTTAGCTAACTTAGCATCAACTTAAGACAATGATGTTGCCTAGCTAGCTAGGACTTCACTTACATCTCTCATTTCAAATTGCATCTCTCCTGCTGCGGGCGAATAACTTTCTGATATCCATCTACGAGTTACAGTTTGAGTCAAATCAAAATCAAAATAAAATAATTAACAAATTGTTGTTGGCTAACGTATACCTACCTCACGCAGTGATTCACATTCTCTCTCTCTCTCTCTCTCTCTCGCTCTCTCTCTCTCAACTGAAGGCTTGAGCCACACGTGAATAAATTACAATATTAATTAGCCATGTGCTCATTGTTAAGTGGAGTGAATACAGTAGCAATCAATTACCATACTAAGTAGTATGTGCGCTGTTGTCTATGTTATGTAGACTTAAAACTCTGAAGCGTTCTTTTTTTATTGGTGAAATTTGTACTGGGGCACTGCAGATCAACACTGGGGCACGTGCCCCAGTGAAATATGTCTGGCGACGCCCCTGATCCAATATACCGCAAAAAAAGGAAGATTTATATACTACAAACCCCGTTTCCATAGGAGTTGGGAAATTGTGTTAGAAGTAAATATTAACTGAATACAATGATTTACAAATCCTTTTCAACCCATATTCTATTGAATGCACTACAAAGACAAGATATTTGATGTTCAAATTCAAACTTTTTTGTTGTTGTTGCAAATAATAATTATCTTAGAATTTCATGGCTACAACACGTGCCAAAGTAGTTGGGAAAGGGCATGTTCACCACTGTGTTACATCACCTTTTCTTTTAAAAACACTAAATAAACGTTTGGGAACTGAGGAGACACATTTTTTAAGTTTTTCAGGTGGAATTCTTTCCCATTCTTGCTTGATGTACAGCTTAAGTTGTTCAACAGTCCGGGGTCTCTGTTGTCATATTTTAGGCTTCAAAATTTTCAGTGGGAGACAGGTCTGGACTACAGGCAGGCCAGTGTAGTACCCGGACTCTTTTACTATGAAGCCACGCTGTTGTTACACGTGGTGTGGCATTGTCTTGCTGAAATAAGCAGGGGCGTCCATGATAACATTGCTTGAATGGCAATATATGTTGCTCCAAAACCCTTTATGTACCTTTCAGCATTAATGGTAGCTTCACAGATGTGTAAGTTACCCAGGCCTTGGGTATCAATTCCCCCCATTACCATCACAGATGCTGCCTTTTGAACTTTGCGCCTATAACAATCCGGATGGTTCTTTTCCTTTTTGTTCCTGAGGACACATATGTCTATAGTTTCCAAAAATAATTTGAAATGTGGACTCATCAGACCACAGAACACTTTTCCACTTTGCATCAGTCCATCTTAGATGATCTCGGGCCCAGAGAAGCCGGCGGTGTTTCTGGATGTTTTTGATAAATGGCTTTTGCTTTGCATAGTAGAGCTTTAACTTGCACTTGCAGATATAGCGACAAACTTTATTTAGCGACAGTGGTTTTCTGAAGTATTCCTGAGTCTATGTGGTGATATCCTTTAGAGATTGATTTCGGTTTTTGATACAGTGCCGTCTGAGGGATCGAAGGTCACGGTCATTCAATGTTGGTTTCCGGCCATGCCGCTTACGTGGAGTGATTTCCCCAGATTCTCTGAATATTTTGATGATATGGACCGTAGATGTTGAAATCCCTAAATTTCTTGCAATTGCACTTCGAGCAACGTTGTTCTTAAACTGTTTGACTATTTACTCACGCAGTTGTGGACAAAGAGGTGCACATTTTTATACCCAATCATGGCAACCACCTGTTCTCAATTAGCCTGCAGACCTGTGGGATGTTCCAAATAAGTGTTTGATGAGCATTCCTCAACTTTATCAGTATTTATTGACACCTTTCCCAACTTCTTTGTCACGTGTTGCTGGCATCAAATTTGAAAGTTAATCATTATTTGCAAAAAAAGAAATGTTTATCAGTTTGAACATCAAATATGTTGTCTTTGTAGCATATTCAACTGAAAATGGGTTGAAAATGATTTGCAAATCATTGTATTCCGTTTATATTTAGATCTAATACAATTGCCCAACTCTTATGGAAACGAGGTTTGTACAATATAGTGCTAAAATAAATAAATAATAATTACATCAATATTTAATTATAAAAATAAATATGTTTCTTGAATAAATTAATACATTTAAAGATTAACTAAAATTATAGCCTCATAACTTTAGTCATAATTTTTGCACTTAAGAAACTTCTCTAGGACTTTATCTCCAGACCTTTTCTTTTTGTTTGGTATTGTCATCAATGCCACTAGTGGTGGAAAAGTGTACTACAACTGAGTACCGCTACAGCCCATACGGACCACGGCTGAGAAACAGATATTTTTGGCGGCCCTCTATGGGGCACTCGCAGCCCTACTGTTAAAAAAAAAACTATGACATCGGTGTACAGTCAATGCACAAACAGGACAGCAGTCGGAATTTGAGAGGCTTACGCTCTCACTTTTTTTTTAAACCAGCTTCTAGGCATATCCACACATCAAGCACAGAACAGCACACTTCTCCCCCTTACAATAACAGTGGTGTGCGCTATATCTGGTCCGAGAGCACTAACAACATAAAGGTTTCAAAAAAGCATCTCACACAAGCAAAATGTAGCTGGAGCACTTACAAAAAATACTATGCTTTAACTTAAAGTTTTAATCAAAATTGTTGATGAATTGCACCAATAAACTATATTTTATTATTGTATTTATGGCACAACATGCATACACTCAATGGTGGTTAAATTAGTGTAAAAGGTAAAAAAAGGTAATAAACAAAATTAAACAGAAAAACTGAAGTTTACTATTTTATTATATTCCTGTTATTGTAATTTATTAGTGTTACTATTATTATTTTTCTTGATTGTTACTAAATTATATCCATTGTTCTTTTGAACTATCTTTAAAGTTGAGTTTAGGTGTTATAATAAATACGCATTGTGGAGAGGCTGAGCCGACGGGCCGGCAGCGGGGTAGGACAAACCGTGGTCCTACTCAAGATGGCGGCCAGGAGTAGGAGTATGCAGCGGAACGCAGAGGCGGGGCGCGCCTGAAGCGGCGCTGCAGCGATCGGAACCAGGTGCGTAATACACACACCTGCTCTCAATCGGTGCATCTCCTCCTGATGTATAAAAGGGGAGAAGGAGGAGCAATCGTGGCAGAAGAAGAAGGAGAGAGACAAACGACCAGACGAAAGACCAGACAGCAAAGCAAAGACTATTAATTACAATATTTGTACATCACACTGTGCTAACTGTTAATACAAGTCGGAAAAAAGTCTCAAGCTACAGCTTATTACTGTACATTTTAAGTAAAAGCAAGCACATATACAAGTTTGTAAAAGATGTATCAGTTATTAATTAAAGACTGATGACCAAACTATAGTATTAGAATCCATAAAGCTATCATATTTCATGTCAATGACCTACATTAATGAAGATGTTTAAAATGCTACAATCCCTGGCATCAGTGAATGCATCCACAAAAATAGCAAACTGGCTAGCAAGAACATAGTGTGTTTCTATGCTTTTTAAACGACAATCTTGTTAAGAAAAAAAAGAAAAAAAAAAGTGAATCACCTGATAAGTAGAAGTAATTTTGGACCTGTTTGGCTCTGTATATTGAAGAGATTAGTTTCATACATTTGTGTTTGAGGTTTTAATTGGCCGATTCAGTCATTCATCCATGATTATGTTAACATGGAATAATCATGGGCCCTACAAATGCATATCAATTTTGGAAACGAAAGTGATTCTTTTATTGGGAAAAATATTATACGAAGACATTTATTTTTACTCTCTCGCGATCACTACCGGCAGTTGCGAAAATGAAGCCAAGTTAACAGGCTTTCTCAAGGGGGATGCTAGAGAACATGATAGACTACTACTCAGGATAACAGGGAGACAAGAAAAAAACAGAATGCTGATATGAGATTCTTAAAATGTGGTTTTGTCATTTCCATGTTAGTTTTCATTTGGAATTAAAGTTTTAAGGAATTATCCAGATCATTCCAAAATGACATTGAAAAAGCTGTTGCTACAATTGTCCAAGACTGAAATAACAATGGGCGCTAAACACACACTGCCTGTCTGTCACCTACACAACAATGTTATATAGTATTCTTCTCTCCGGAAAAACAAACTCCAGGCTTGTACCGGGGGTGAGTTTGTTTTCACCAAGTGTGTTCTAATTTGATGTTGTGCTTGACTTTGTTTTACACACAATAGATGACACACAAACAGCATTAGATTAATATAATAGCCGTCCACGGGCTGGTCCGTAGCCTCAAAAGGTTGGGGACCACTGATCACGATTAGATAGAGTTCTAATAATCTATTATAATGTGTGTATTGAAACAGCTCTGCAACCAATATTAATCATGGCATTCATTAACTCACCACACAAACAAGATGCATCAGGTCTCAAAGATGCTTCAAAACCTTGATCATGTCTCTACATTTAACTAAGTGCTGGGGTAATTAAAAGAACAGTAATGCACCTTTAATGCACGAGGTGGGGAGCAATAAAAGAAAATTGACTTAAAAAAGAAGTTCCAATTAGGATGTGTAAGTGTGTGAATGTGAATGTTGTCTGTCTATCTGTGTTGGCCCTGCGATGAGATGGCGACTTGTCAAGGGTGTACCCCGCCTTCCGCCCGAATGCAGGTGTAATAGGCTCCCGCTACCCCTCGGGACCCCGAAAGGGACAAGTGGTAGAAAATGGATGGATACAGTACATCTAATTTGCACAACACATCGTGACTCTGCCAAAGGATGCACATTTGGTGTACAGTAATTGTTTAATATTTGATGAAACATGCTTGCATAAAAAAATTTACCAAATGAAACATTTACACAGTAAACACATGCAGCATGGCTTTTAAAATAACTTATTTTAGGGGCCAAATGTCCAAAGTGCAATTGAGCTCTCTTAACTATTCAAAATAATTGGCTGTTTTGAAGGACTTACTACCAAAAAGCTGGTCAAATATCCTCTACATCATAATTCAGCACTATGTCATCAGTTTCTGATTTATGAAATTGTATAACAGTGCAAAATATTGCTCATTTGTAGTGTTTTTTCTTGAACTATTTGGAAAAAAAGTTATAAAAATAACTAAAAAGTTGTTGAAAAAATAAACAAGTGATTCAATTATAAATAAAGATTTCTACACATAGAAGTAATCATCAACTTAAAGTGCTGTCTTTGGGGATTGTAATAAAGATCCATCTGCATTCATAAACTTAATTCTAAATATTTCTTCACAAAAAAAGAAATCTTTAACATCAATATTTATGGAACATGTCCACAAAAAAATCTAGCTTTCAACACTGAATATTGCATTGTTGCATTTATTTTCACAGTTTATGAACTTACATTCATATTTTGTTGAAGTATTATTCAATAAATATATTTATAAAGGATTTTTGAATTGTTGCTATTTTTAGAATATTTAAAAAAAATCTCACGTACACCTTGGCATACCTTCAAGTACCCCCAGGGGTATGCATACCCCCATTTGAGAACCACTGCTCTACATCACTGATTTTTAAACTATGGTACACAAACTCCATCAAGTGGTACGCCAAACAATCAGTTGATTAAAGTACAATGTTTTATTTTCCTGTATTTAAACACAGTTTTACCGTTCAAACAGTGTGTAATGTTAGAGTGGCCAAAATATTGAATATAATTGAAATGAAACCTCTGCTTTGTTTTTAATGAATACTTAGGCCTACTATGCTATTGTATTTTACTGTTGGTCAGTACCGTGTTACTTGGAGAACCAAGTGTTTTCAGAGGTTGTACTTGGTAAAAAAAAAAAGTTTGAGAACCACTGCTGTACATGACAGTGCTCTAATGTTTTTAAGATTCTGCCGCAAAAATGTAAAGTCTCTTCCAGTGTTTTTTTAACAGAACTTGCCAGTTGAATAGCCCCGACATACAGTATCTCATGAACGACATCTTGAAAAATGTAAGATTGATGTTATTCTTACCCGAATGTTATCGAACGATGCTTTGTTCGTCACATCATAAAGGAGAAGGAGAGCTGTAAATACACACACAAAAAACAACATCAACACACAATTTGGACAATTGGACAAAGTGCTGAGCTCTAACAATACCATTGTGTTACTCAGGATAATGTAGACCCACTTTGGAGCAATTACCTCCAAAAGTGCCATACTGCAAAGCAGGACCACTTCAGGCAACACAAAACAGAGGGTGCGCATTACAATGTGCTGTCAGACACAAAGTCATTACACCTACATGGTAAAATGTAACTCATTTTCTCTGATGGATACACCTTTTATCTGGGATAATTAGTCTGATTAAATTATGTACATGTACTGGCATCTCCTCCTACTGCATATCATTTATTGAGCCATTGTTTCCTTTACTTACATTTCCAGTCTCTCTTCTCATAAACTATCCATCCTCTGCATACTGTCAGTGAGCACAAGCATTTTCTTAATTGCCTATTTGAGGACTTAATGTTGCACAGTGGCCATGTTATACAATTACAGTACATGCAATTTGTAAAGTGAATATAAGAAAGTTCAGGTGTTTGCAGTACAAACACTTAAAGTGCAGAGATAATTTAACATTAAAAGCATAAAAAAAAGAATAGGCTACATCTTTAAAACAGTGGTCCCCAACCTTTTTGTATGTCAACGCTTAATAATTCATCCCGCGGCCGGGGGGGGTGTCCTTTTTTTTTCTTTTTTTTCCTTTGTCATGAAAAAGGGACGTTTTTGTCATGAAAAAGTGAGGTTTTTGTGGTTGGTGCACTAATTGTAAGTGCATATTGTGTTTTTTATGTTGATTTAATAAAAAATATATATATTTAAAAAAAAAAACATTTTTTATTTATTTATTTTTTTTTTTATTCTTCTGCGGCCCGGTACCAATCGGGCCACGGGCCGCGGCCCGGTGGATGGGGACCTCTGCTTTAAAAGACATATTTAACATGACAAGCTTACGCACACGCACACACACTGGCACGCAACGTAGCAGCTTAAGGAGACAAAAACAGTAGATTGCAGAGACCCCGAGGGAAGATTTGCAGACATTGAAAATCAGAGGCAGAAACAATAAAGTTCAGCACATTTGGTGATTAAAAGGAAAAGGTGGTGTTGAGTACATGTGGTTTGCATATCATTACTGTAACACAGATGGAGATTTATAGGAAAATGTATTTGTGGTGTTAATCACCGTTATAGCTTTTGGATAAAAAATGTTTTTTTAAATCTATTAGTCCCAGCATTTAGAGAGCTGAAACGTCTGCCTGATGGCAATTATTCAAATTGTTGGTGACCTGGGTGGGACAAATCTTTTAGAATGTTGTTAACCCTATTAAGACAGTGAGAGCTGTACAATTCTTCCAGGGTGGGGAGTGGGCAACCACACTTTGGAGGGCTTTCTGGTCAGCCACTGTGCAGCTGGCAAACCGCACACACACATGCAGTATCTCATGATGCATTCAATGGAACGACGATAGAATGACAGCAAAAGTTTCTGAGTCAGATTGTTACTCCTGAGAACGCTCAGGAAGTACAGTTTCTGCTGTGCTTTCTTGATGGTGGTTGTAGCGTTAATGTTCCAAGTCAAGTTCTCCTGTATGTGCACACAGAGAAACCGGAAATCTGTTACCCTCTCCACCTGTTTACCCCCAATGAATAGGGGCTGAGTGTCTGTTTTGGCTCCTGTATGACCAGCTGCTTTATCTTGGAGGTGTTCAGGACTAAAGTTATTGTCTGAACACCACATTGACAGCTGCTCCACCTCGTACCGGTAAGCCGACTCATCTCCCTCAGAGATTAGCCCCTAAACTGTGGTATCATCAACAAACTTGATGGCGTTGCTGGAGTGTGCGGGGATGCAGTCATGCGTATGGAGGGTGTAGAGTAGGGGGCTCAGCACACAGCCCTGAGGCGAACTGATGTTTAGGCTAATGGCTGTAGGGATGTGGGGACCTACCTTCACCTTCTGGGAGTGGTCTGACAGGAAGTCCTTGATCCAAAGGAAGACTGAGTTGGATATTCCCAGTTCTAAAAGTTTGGTCATTAGTCTGTTGGGGAGTATGGTATTAAATGCTGAGCTGAAGTCCACAAATAGCATCCGCGCATAGCTCCCGTGCTGCTCCAGGTGGGACAAAGCAGCATGGAGAGCTGTGGCGATAGCATCCTTCGTGCACCTGTATGTTCTGTGTGCAAACTGGTGAGGGTCAAACCTGGGTGGGAGATTTGAAATGATGTGTGTCCGTACCAGTTTCTCAAAGCACTTCATGATGACTGGGGTAAGTGCTACTGGATGGTAGTCATTAAGGCTGCTGATGGAAGTATTTTTTGCGATTGGAATAATGGTTGAGGACATGAGACATTGAAAGATGGCACCCTAGGACAGTGACTGGTTGAAAATGGTGGTAAAACCCCCAGCCAGCTGGTCAGAACAGTCCTGTCCTGAGATGCTGCCCCATCGATTTCCTCAATTTCACCGTCTTCGGCGTGCATCTCACCTCATGCTCCTCCACTTTGAGGAAGTGACTGCTGTGGGCTGAAAGATGTGGTGTGGCTGTGTCCTGTGAGGTTCCCTCAAAGCAGGCGAAGAAGTGGTTCAGCTCCTCTATCTAGGTCGATAGTTGGTAATGTGCTGAACCCCCTGCCACACCTGCCGGGAGTTATTGCTCTCGAAGTAGTCCTCAATCATCCCTGATGCCCTCTTCAGGTTGGATCTGACAGTGCTGTATAGCTGCATCACCAGCCTTGAAAGCGATGTTTCTCTCCCTGAGTAGGCACTGCAGTTCTTTTGTCATCCATGGCTTCCTGTGACATTGTTTGTGCAGTATTTTACAAAGTCCAGGATTTATGTTGTGTACTGCTCCAGATCTTGGTGTTTAAAGATGTCCAGGGCTGTTGACTCAAAACAGTCTTAAAGCTGTTCAGAAGCATTTTTAGGCAATGTTTTAACAGTTCTGGTTGTGGTAGGAGCACTTTTACTGCGAAGGGTGGATGTTGGTATTAAATTCATGGTCATGTGGTCTGACTGACCGAGTTGAGGAAGTGCTTTAGCCCTGAAGCCTTGTTTAATGTTCAAATAAACCTTGTCTCGTGTGTTGTCTCCCCTGCTAGCACATTTAAAATGCTGATGGAGTTTGGGGAGGGCAGTCTTTAAATCTACATGATTAAAGTCCCCAGCAATGATGTGAGCAGCCTCAGGATACCAACTCTGCTGGCTGCTGATAGTATCACATAAATGTCCGAGTGCCACGTTGGCATTAGCATCCGGAGGAATGTACACAACTGTTCGCATCACAACATTAAACTCACTGGTCAGATAAAAGGGCTTGCACTTGACAGTTACATACTCCAGATGTGGTGAACAGGGACTGTTTTTTGTCCTAGTGCAGTGGTTCTTAACCTTGTTGGAGGTCCCGAACCCCACCAGGAGAAATTTTAATTTACTGTTAGAATAATCATGTACATATATTATCACACAACTTTAGTATGCTTAAAGTCTGTTGCCATAGTTATTAGCTATTGTGCTCAAGCTGCAATTTTTCTATCTGTGCAAGGACAAAACTTTTGGTCTGAGGGGTGGCCTTTGCCACAGATGTTGTAATTGTTTTAGCCCGCTAACAGCCAAGGACTTCAAAGACCTCAACTAAGATAATTTGACAGCACGCAGACGAAGCCGAAACAAGGAAATCATAGGGCCCCCAGCACATTCCGTCACATATTGTGCGTACTGGACCTGCTTTGTATAATATATGTGACCACTCCTTTTAGAGGCAGCCTCAGTGATGTTGACTATGGAACTCCTGAATAAATAGAGGGACGCGAGAGCTGAACCTTAGAGCGTAGGGCGAGAATGTGACTAAGTGTGCAGCTCCATGCGTTCTCCTCATGAGCTAAACTGAACTTTGTCTCTGCTTGGTTCCTTGCTTCTTTGTCTGATTAATAGATGTCATCAGTGTTTGAACCTGACATTTACATGATGAGTCGGGTGTGTCTTGACCTCCGCCGAACCCCTGAGCCCGACTCACCGAACCCCTAGGGTTCGATCGAACCCAGGTTAAGAACCACTGTCCTAGTGTCAGTGCACCAGCAGTTAACATAAATGCAAAGCCCTGCTCCGCGGCTCTTACCAGAGTCTCTAGTACTGTCATGCCTGTATGTTGTGCGGCCTGCTAACTCGATAGCCGTGTCCGCAAATTCTCTGTGATGAGCAGCATGTAGCAATACTTCAAAATGTTATTTGAAACCTGTAGTCTTAGTTTGTCCATTTTGTTTGCCAGTCATCTTGCGTTTGTGAGGAAGATACTCGGAAGCGGCAGTTTGTGTGGCCGCTTCCTTAGCCTCAGCAACAGGCTAGCTCTGCATCCCTGCTGGGATGGTTGTCCAGGCTGAGCCGGAACGTCTAGCTATATCCACGGGTATTCCATGCAAGGAAATAAAGTCAGTTGGAAGAGACCATATCGAAACACGTATTTGTATGTCAGATTTTTATTAGTTTAAGAGCCTACTGAAATGAGATGTTCTCATTTAAACGGGGATAGCAGGTCCATTCTATGTGTCATACTTGATCATTTCGCGATATTGCCATATTTTTGCAGAAAGGATTTAGTAGAGAACATCCACGATAAAGTTTGCAACTTTTGGTCGCTAATAAAAAAGCCTTGCCTGTACCGGAAGTAGCAGACGATGTGCGCGTGACGTCGCGGGTTGTGGAGCTCCTCACATCCTCACATTGTTTACAATCATAGCCACCAGCAGCGAGAGCAATTCGGACAGAGAAAGAGACAACTTCCCCATTAATTTGAGCGAGGATGAAAGATTCGTGGATGAGGATAGTGAGAGTGCCCCATCTATCCATTTTCTACCGCTTATTCCCTTTAGGGGTTTTGGGGGGAGCTGTCGCCTATCTCAGCTACAATTGGGCGGAAGGCGGTGTACACCCTGGACAAGTCGCCACCTCATCGCAGGGCGAACACAGATAGACAGACAACATTCACACTCACATTTACACACTAGGGCCAATTTAGTGATGCAAATCAACCTATCCCCAGGTGCATGTCTTTGGAAGTGGGAGGAAGCCAGAGTACCCGGAGGGAACCCACACTTTCGCAGGGAGAACATGCAAACTCCACACAGAAAGATCCCGAGCCCGGCATTGAACCCAGGACTGCAGGACCTTCGTATTGTGAGCCAGACGCACTAACCCCTCTTCCACCGTGAAGCCCGATAGTGAGAGTGAAGGACTAGAAAAAGAAAAGAGAAAAAAGAAAAAAGAAAAAAAAAAGGCGAGGGCAGTGGGAGCGATTCAGATGTTATTAAACACATTTACTAGGATAATTCTGGAAAATCCCTTATCCAATTATTGTCTTATTAATGTTTTAGTGAGATTATATGGTACCTGAAAGTCGGAGGGGTGTGGAGACCGCCAGTGTCTCCGGTGGGAGGAGGTAACAGTCTGCAGCTGCAGGAGGACGCCAGCTCCGCTCATGTCTACGGTAAGAGCCGACTTATTAGCACCATTTTCTCACCGAAACCTGCCGGTTGACATGTGGTCAGGAACCATGTTCGCTTGACCGCTCTGTTCCATAGTAAAGCTTCACCTTCGGGAATGTAAACAAGGAAACATCGGCTCTGTTTGTGTTGCTAAAGGTAGCTGGATTACACCGCTTCCCACCTCCATCTTTCTTCTTTGACTTCTTCATTATTAAATGAACAAATTGCAAAAGATTCAGCAACACAGATGTCCAGTATACTGTGTAATTATGTGATTAAAGCAGACTACTTATAGCTTGGATCACGCTGGAAGAACATGTCCGCTACAACCGGTGACGTCACGCGCACGCGTCATCATACGCGTATTATTCCGCGACGTTTTCAACAGGATACTTCGCGGGAAATTTAAAATTGCAATTTAGTAAACTAAAAAGGCCGTATTGGCATGTGTTGCAATGTTAAGATTTCATCATTGATATATAAACTATCAGACTGTGTGGTCGGTAGTAGTGGGTTTCAGTAGGCCTTTAACTACTATCTTACTGACAGGATGCAGTGTGTCCACCATAACAACGTGACCTCGGAGTATGTTAAGGTAACGTGCAGAGTTTCACAGGGTTCGGTTTTTGTGCCAGAAGACTTAGACTTAGAAAATCTTTGTCCCGGAGGGGCAATTTGGTTTGCAGCAGTAGTCATTAAAAACAAGCTTCAACAGTAAAAACGAGGTACAACAATAAAAACGAGGTACAACAGTAAAAACGAGGTACAACAGTAAAAAACGAGGTACAAAAGTAAAAACAAGGTACAACAGTAAAAACAAGGTACAAATACGTAAAATACATACAAACCATCATAAAGCTAATACCACCATATCATTTGACAACCAAAAAATTACACAAAGCGACTTGGTAAAGAATCTTGGTGTTAACTTTGACCCAACTCTCTCATTTGAGTCACACATTAAGAGTGTTACTAAAACAGCCTTCTTTCATCTCTGTAATATCGCTAAAATGTGTCCCATTTTGTCCACCACTGACGCTGAGATCATTATTCATGGGTTCGTTACATCTCGTCTTGATTACAGTAAAGTATTATCTTTGGGTCGCCCTATGTCTAGCATTAAAAGATTACATCCATCCACCCGGGGTCGCGGGGAGTGCTGGAGAAAATGTGGCTGCTAGACTTTTGACAAGAACAAGAACGTTTGATCATATTACGCCTATACTGGCTCACGTGCACTGGTTTCCTGTGCACTTCGGATGTGACTTTGAGGGTTTACAGACTACGTATAAAATACTTAACTGTCTAGCTCCATCCTATCTTGCTGACTGTATTGTACCATATGTCCCTGCCAGAAATCTGCATTTAAAGAATTCCTGGTTTTTAGTGATTCCCAGAGCACCAAAAAAGTCTGCAGGCTTTAGAGCGTTTACTATTCAGGCGCCATTACTCTGGAATGCCTTACAGTTAGAGATGCTACCTCAGTAGAAGCATTTACTGTAAGTCCCATCTTAAAATCTATTTGTATAATCTAGCCTTTAAATATACCCCTTTTCAGACCAGTTGATCTGCCGTTTCTCTATTCTGCTCTGCCCCCCACTCCGGCATAGATTGGTTATCCGGTAGCCATGAAAAGCTTCCAGGGAGGAAGCGCTAGCTCTTCCAAGTTGGAACCGGGGGTGGACCACACCTCTTTGCATCAGTTGGTGATGTCCCGGCGCTTCGACTTGTCTACATGCAGGAGGATCCCCTGCTGGGCTCATCATGGACTGGACTCTCACATTATGAAGTCGGGATTCAGGGTGGACCACTCCTTATGCATCAGTCGATGATGTCTCAGTGCTTCAACTTGTCTACATGCAAGGGGATTCCCTGCTGGCCCCATTATGGACTGGACTCTCACATTAAGCATATCCACTCGGCATCCATTGCAGCGGTCACCCAAGGGGGGTTCCAGGGTTTCTTGTTGTTCCCATTGGGTTGAGTTTTTTTCTTGCCCTGATTTGGTATATCATCTGAGGATGTCTTTGTAGCTAGTGCAGCCCTTTGAGATATTTGTGATTAAGGGCTACATAAATAAACTTTGATCATTGATAAGTCCCATGAGTGTGTGCTTTGGTGCAGGTGAGAGGAACGAGAGACTGCTGTTATGACATATGACAAAGAGTTGGTTTAAGCCTGGTTTGTACAGCAGACAATGACCAGTTTTGCTTTATAAATGTCTTTTTACTAAAGTTTTTGGTGTGGCTACGGCCGGATGTAAACTGTTTTGCTCAATAACGTGATCGATGGAATTCCTGTCCTCCTTAAAGCGTCTCGACAGACATTACCACAATTAAAGAGACACTAGTGATTTAGGGCTATATGAGTAAACATTGATTGATTGATTGATAAACAGGGTTGGCAAACATTATCTGTTGTGGTCTGTTGTCACCGGTCACTCACAGTTGCAATGCAAAATCATACAGAATAAACTATGTGTTTATTTTGTTTAGAATTAAAATGGGATTTGATTTTTTGCGTGACACAGATTTGCTGTGCGCATGATGCGTGAGCAGTGCACAACTGTGCAGGCGCGCACCTCAGAGGGAACATTGATTGCAATATTGTGTCGAGGTGGAAATTGGGAGAAATTCGTGAGAATGGTGGCCCCAGGAGATTTTCGGGAGAGGCACTAAAATTCGGGACTCTCCCAGGAAAATGTATGTCTATATAAGGTTATCCAATTTCTAAATACTTTTTAAGTTACACAAGGGATCCTCAAATAAAACTTAGAGGTTAGGTTCAGGGAAACTTCTTTAAGCTGAAAGCCAGAACATCATAATGTATCGCTGTCCTAATTAATTCCCAAAGATGATATGGCTAAACTTGCATCAAAAATGCATACACAAATGTGTTGGGGTCCATTTACTGTAGAAATGTGTGTAGAACAAGAATCCAGGAACGGGAAGATACCGGGAGAGAAAAGCTAAATACATGAGTCTCACGGGAAAAGGGTTTAACAGGTATGGTCTAAATCTGGATCTGTGTCTACCTATTAATCACTGGTTTATGCTGTCCAGGGTTACAAGTAAGCTGAAGCCTATCCCAAATGACCAACAAATCTTGGCCACTGTGCAGACCACGCAATAAGTTTCCCATTACAAAAAAATATATTGAATCCCCCTAGATTGTGATTGACACATGATACTACTAAACTAAAACTTATTCCGGTAACAAACATACATTAAAATGTAGGCAAAAACATAGTCCAGGCCGTTCCCTTGGCAATGGCAATGTATGGATGGACAAGAAAAAGTGACATTTTAAAGCAGACCGACCTTGGAAGGCACTGGTATTTAACATTCAGGACTAGTAGCAAGCTTCACATATCATTGAAACGATCTGCTGATTCCATTCAGTACACTTCCCATCCATGAGCCCATCATTTAAAGACACTGAACATTGTGTGACAATGCGAAAAGTAAAAAAATAGAAAAAGGGAACGCTGGCTTATGTTTTTGTCACTCTTAAATCCTCAACCATCTTTCATCCCTAATTACAATTTAACTGGATGAAAAGGTTACAACAAGTATTTTAAGACAGAGCAGTAATTTTAGATATGGATCTAGGACAGGTTGGATAGGACAAAAACATCAGTACACTTCCCGAGGTTTTCACCAGGGGCGTCACTAGACCTAATACTGTACTGGGGCACACCTGGGGCACAAATAATTTGGTGAGCATGCAAAGCGCGCAAGCAAAAACATTTTTAGCACTTATTTATCATAAAAAATACATAAATAGTGCTTTAAACTATGAAATCTTATCAGATTATGTTGTATTAATCTTTGATTAACCACCTGAAATTAACTAATGCATTTGACACAAATTTAACATCTACAAAAGTAAAACAAAAAATAAAGCACCCCTACATCTCTGGGTTCTTTTATATTATTTAATTTACATTTATGGCAATGTGGCTAATCCTATTTCAGATACACAAAACTATAAAATATACACAAAACAATAAAGCCACAGTAGTAGAATAAATGAACAACTGTTGTGTGTCTGTTCAGGGAATCATTTTCTGAGAAGTAAACTGTAACGTCTCCTTTTCATTTTTGCAAAGTGGTCAATCACTCTGGACAGACATGGAAATATTACAGTAACTGTTATACAGTTGACCAGTGGTTCCCAACTTCTGGGTCGTGACATTAAAGTGGATTGTGTGTCATTTTCAGTGAGTCGCAGTCAGATGTGTGCATGAAAAAAAAAAAGTATAGGGAGAAAAAAAATCTAATTGTAGCAACAAAACCAGATATTTTTAGCTATTTTTCTAGTGACTATTAGTGAGTATTGAAGCAAAAGGCAAACCAACTAACAAGTTGGAGGAGGACTCAGGACAGACATGGAAATATATTTTTAAAAAATCTAAATGGGGCAACAAACCCGATATTTTCAGCCATCTTTCTGAAAACAAATACAGAAATGTTACTATTTTTCTGGAAACAAAACCAGATGCTTTAGCTGTAGCCATTTTTCTGGTGACAAAACAAGATTATTTTAGTCAAAGTCACACCAATAACAAGACAAGTCTACTGTGCTATTTTTCTGAGAAATAAACTTGAATGATTTAAAAATTTGGCTCACGACTTGATATTGAAAAATGTTTTTTTTCCTGAAGATAAACCATTTGAGAAGCACTCAACTCACACATGCTTACTCCAAATCATCATTGATGCAGAACCAGCAGACAATAACCAACATGATGTTTCACGTTCATTGGAAATTCCCCCAACTGCTCGTACAGCAAATGAATATGTTTATCTTGATACAAGGAATAACGTTAGCTAACTTAGCATCAACTTAAGACAATGATGTTGCCTAGCTAGTTAGGACTTCACTTACAACTCTCATTCCTCGCTTCTTCTTCCCTGCTCCGGGCGAATAACTTTCTGATATGCATCTAGGAGTTACAGTTTGAGTCAAATCAAAATCAAAATAATATAATTAACAAATTGTTGTTGGCTAACGTTACCTACCTCAGCAGTGATTCGCATCCCCTCTCTCTCTCCCCCTTTCTCTCTCTCTCTCTTTCAACTAAAGTCTCGATCCACACGTGAATAAATTACCATATTAATTAGCCATGTGCTCATTGTTACGTGGAGTGAATACAGTAGCAATTAATTACCATACTAAGGAGTATGTGCGCTGTTGTCTATGTTATGTAGACTTTAAACTCTGAAGCGTTTTTTTTTATTGGTGAAATTTTTACTGGGCACTGCAGATCAACACTGGGGCACGTGCCCCAGTGAAATCTGTCTGGCGACGCCATTGGTTTTCACCGACTTAATATGTTGTTTTCGCTTTGCATTCACCAGCGGCAATTATCGATTAAATAGCAAACCTCTGTGACATTTTCTGACATTCTATAAAGTTGACTGGTGATAAGCAGAAGGGTAGACGGTGCGATCCATATAGAGAATTGCTATCTGTCACGTCTTAAAAAGCAATCTTTATCAATAATCACTGTGCTGACCTTGGGTCATCTCATTCCCAAGAAAGTTAACGGCGCCCAAATCAATCGACACAGTGCTTTAATTAAGTGCTGGGTGTCTCTTTTCAAATACATGTCTTGAATTAAAGTCATGTTGTTTGTAGTAAGATGCAAATCATTATATATTCTGCTGTTGTCGATCCACATTTAATCTTACGGCTCCACAGTGCTTCAAGCTTCAAAAATAGACATCCCACTTTTTGTACTTCCTTGATTTAATATATATATATATATATATATATATATATATATATATATATATATATATATATATATATATATATATATATGCTTTTCTTGTCACAAAAAATACTTATCTTCCACACTGAGCAAACTTGGCACCCAAAGCCTGCCTTCTCGTCACCACCGTCTACTATAAAGGCAGGGATTTTGTCTCATTGTGTAGAAATGAAAGAAAAATCAGCTCCACTGAGCAAAAGGGAAGGCTTGGCTGGGTTTGAAACAGCTGGAATTCTACACTTGACAATCACCTTTGCATTAAACGAGCCTGTCACATTGCACTGGATGCACAGGAACACTTTACTAATTTGCACTTGGTGTGGATCGTCTCGCTTGACACAAAACTGCTAGCAAGAGGCGGCTAACAAGCCCTCCAAATCCACATACAAAATCGGTCCACAACGCTCCATTTACATCCCGTAACCTGCATATTGACCAATATATAGCAACATTGATTTTTATATGCATCACAATTAGGACATGGACAGTTATATAATTGATAAGTGAATGTCAATAATCGCTGTATTTATTGTAAATAAAGTAATGCAGAAAGCTGTAAAATTTGGTTGACTGCAGCGAGACATATCACTCCTTTAGTATCGGGCACTTATGTTCCAGTTTTGCACACATTTCCAGGAATTTAATACATGTGAAGGGAATTTCTTATTACATATGCACTGATTTTAAAATTTGAAAGTGATAAAACGCTTATATAGTGAAATGTAAAAAAAGTTAAACTGTATCAATATACAGAGATTAAAGGCCTACTGAAATGAAATTTTCTTATTTAAACAGGGATAGCAGGTCCATTCTATGTGTCATACTTGATCATTTCCCGGTATTGTTATATTTTTGCTGAAAGGATTTAGTAGAGAACATCGACGATAAAGTTCGCAACTTTTGGTCGCTAATAAAAAAGACTAGCCTGTACCGGAAGTAGCAGACAATTTGCGCGTGACGTCACGGGTTGTAGGGTTCCTCACTTCCTCACATTGTTTACAATCATAGCCAGCAGCAGCTAGAGATATTCGGACCGAGAAAGCGCCTAATTTCCCCATTAAATTGAGCGAGGATGAAAGATTTGTGGATGAGGAAAATTAGAGTGAAGAACTACAAAAAAAAGGGTGATTGCAGTGGGAGCGATTCAGATGTTATTAGACACATTTACTAGGATAATTCTGGAAAATCCCTTATCTGCCTATTGTGTTGCTAGTGTTTTAGTGAGATTAAATAGTACCTGAAAGTCAGAGGGGTGTGGCCACGAGTGTGTTGACGCCAGGGTCTCTGAGGAGAAGTCACTGCAGCTGCAGCAGGACGGAAGCTCCGCTGACTTATTGTAACAGGGTCAATTACGTCTTGTAAATAATTTATTTTCTAAAGTTTTATTATTGTTATAATTACACAAAATATGTAAGTTACATGTAAATACCTGAATATTGTTTGATGTTTTGTCAATGTGGAACCATTGTCTCATTGTCCCTCCTACTGCAATAATTACTGTGACACCTGTCTTTTTATATGCGTTAGACACGCCCTCCAACTTCCCTTTTTGTCTACGA
Organism: Nerophis ophidion; assembly: GCF_033978795.1. Lineage (NCBI taxonomy): Eukaryota > Metazoa > Chordata > Actinopteri > Syngnathiformes > Syngnathidae > Nerophis > Nerophis ophidion. The sequence goes on from NC_084618.1 coordinate 52,707,968, forward strand.
TAACGGGAGAGGTAGGCGTTCATGCGACGACAGAAAATGTCTTGTTAAAAACTTTAATTAATTTCTTGTTCATTATTATATATTTGTGTAGGGGCTCGACGATGGCACAAAGTTTTGATGACGATTGTATTCTGTTTTATCAGGTATGTTTTTATTTTACTGTGTATGTAACTTCCCTTTTTGTCTACGATAACGGGAGAGGGGCTCGACGATGGCACAAAGTTTTGATGACGATTGTATTCTGTTTTATCAGTAAAGTGCAGTGGAGAAACCCATGGTGTCGGTCGTCATATATAAAAAACACACAACGCAGAGGAAAAGACCACCGGTTACACTTGGTGCCGTACGACCCGTTGCATCGCCGACCAGCCCTCGTCTGGTGCCCGGGAAGGCTGCCGGAGTTTCCCGCCCGCTGCACTCTGCTGCTCCTCCCTCTCTCTCCCTGTCGCCGCGGACAAAGGTGCGCGCTCCCGCGTGCGCGCAAGGTGTGCTGACAAACCACGCTGATTTAAAGTGTGTGTGTTGGATTTAAGCTCGTTTAGGTTTGTGCTGGTGATGTTATTATATCCAGCTGGTACATTTTATGAACATTTTGTGACAGATAGTCCTATCAAAAAAAAAAAAAGTATAATGGGCATGCCTGTTTGTATGAGTGATTAGTGAAGCCTTTTGATTGTTTTATTTTCTATTCATCTATTGATCAGTGTGGGCTTATGAGAGGCTTGATATGCCCTAATAGCACTTGTGTTTTTTTGCTACAGTGCTGTGCTATGTATTGATTTGTCAGGGGTATTTACAGTGGGCTTTACAGTGAAGTATTTTTTTTTTTTTTTTTTTTGTTGTTTGGTTTTTTTTTGTGTCAACTTGTGTCACTATTGGCCTTGTTTTGCTATACTGCCTTTGTGGGAATTTGTCTTTGTTGTGTTGGTGAAGTATTAGTACAGTATTTGAAATTCCTGCAATGGCTGGTCGTGGGCATAGTGTCACATTTGGAATGGGGAGGGGTAGGTTGGTGTCAAGCAGTCCTAGATTCATGATAGACCAACCAGTTTTTAACCCGCTACTAAACCCCATCTCTAGCTCTACACCAGTTACTCAAGCAGTGCGTGAGCCCACACAAGTTATATCTGTTGATGCTTTTGGAGACATGATCACATCTTTAGCTAAACAGATAGGAGACAACATCTCTGCCAACATCAGCATGATGCACCAGCCAAGTGCCTTGCAGCCTCAGTCCACCGCTGTGAGCCCTTCCTCCGGGCAAGATGGTTCGCCACAAGTGAAAGTTGTCGTGCAGCCTGACGTCAAAGCACCACCTTACTTTAGGGGCAATAATTCAGATTTGTTCTCAATTCACGAATGGGTAGACATGATGAAATGTTACCTAAATAGAGTAAAATGTGACAGTCCTCCTGAAATGTTTGAGCTAATTATGTCCAGACTAACAGGTAAAGCGAGGGATGTTGTAAAAGTGTCGCTGCGCAGCCGCCCTGATCTGAATGCACATGACCTGCCCACTGCAATGTTTGACATTTTGAAAGGTAACTTCAGTGAGTTATCATATTCTAACTTACCTATGAAAGACTTTTACTTCACAATTCCCCATTCTGGTGAGAGTGCTATGGACTACTGGATCCGCCTTAATAAGTCCATCGATGCTGCCGACGAGTGTCTCCATAGGCAGGGTAAATCTGTTGAGGACCCCAGTGCTGAAGTCGTCATGATGTTTATTAACCACTGTCCTGACCCTCATCTTGCCTTGTTGTTTCAACTAAAGTCGCCTGAGCAGTGGACTGCAGCTGAGGTTCAGGAGCGTCTGGATGCTCACATAAGAAAGGTTAGAAAGACAGCACCCCAGTCTCAATGTATGGTGGGCTTGTCAACTTATAGTCAAAGCTCAGTGACTGATTGTTCTTCACAAGGGGCTGTCTCGGTAGCACGCCAGCAGTCATTGCATACTGTTCCTCAGCCTTCCCCTACCCTTTCCTGCAGTCACCCTCCGTCTGATGCTCCTGCGGCTGTCGCACATCAGTCCGCCTCCCCATTACACCCATCTTCTGTCAATGTGGCGCCAGCCGCTTTTGACCCACCAGTTAACGACCCTGGTGCTCAAGTTGTGGCCATGTTTGATAGAGTTCTATCCTTGTGCAATGCTTCTTTGGCTAACAATCAAAGACCAGGGCGCCAAACGTCAGGCAGCCGTCAGACTGCTCAACCCCGAAATCACCAAAGTTCTTTGGCAGTCACTTGTCGAGTATGTACGTCCAGTGAACATTCAACTCATGCACACTGTAAGCTCTACAGATTGTGCCTTAACTGTTTGAGACCTGGTCACATGAAGCGTGAGTGCCCACAAGCCTCACATTCCCCGGCTATACCGCCATCTTTTCCACCCAATGCTGATTTAAACTAACCCGCCTGTGTAGTGAGAGGGGTAGCATGGGCGATGCTAGTAGCACCCTCAGTGAAAATGAAGATGTGCAATTGACCTATGTGAACTGTTGTAGTAGTGTTTCTGATGACAAAACAGTGATTGTTGTGGGTTCCCATAGAGTGGAAGGAGCTAGTGAGTTGTTTTATGCTCCAGTGTCTGTGGGGGGCCAGTCTGTTTTAAGAGGGATGCTTGATTCAGGTAGCATGTCATGCACGATAAATGTGGAGGCGGAGTCAAAGCTTAGAGCTGTTGGGCTACTCCCTAGCCCTCGGCCTGTGCCGGAGAAGGTGGTACTTATTGGCTGTGGTGGCCTTATGACACAACCCAGGTGCATTTATGACCTTGAAATTGAAGTTTATGGGTCTAAGTTCATTGTGCCAACTTTACTTGTACCAGGGCAGAAAGATGAGATGATCATTGGGACCAATGTCATAAGACCCATTATACAGGCGATGAAGTCGGATAATAAGTACTGGCAGCTGGTCTGCTCCAATACTTCTGACCCCAATTGTGAACAGTTTCTTGGACTACTTAGCTGTATCACACGCTGGTCTGGTCCCAAAGTGCCTGAAAAAGTTGGTACAGTCAAGCTAAGACAATCTGTCACTCTTGCACCTCAGGGAGAGTCTCTAGTATGGGGGAAGCTGCCCAGCAGTGCTCCTGTGTCACCTGGGAGCACTGTCATTGTGGAGCCCACCTCTTCCCGTTCAACCCCTAGAGACATCATTGTTGGGCGGGTCGTGACACCCATGTGGGGTGATCGTTGGGTCCCGATGAAAATTCTGAACCCAACAAAGAGACCTGTGACACTGCGCCGTAATGCTAAGGTAGCAGATGTTTTTCCTTGTATTGCAATGGAAGACCTTCCTTTGTCACAGAATGTGTGTATGCAGCAGACCTGTGAGGGAAGTGACCCAACCTCCAGGTCAGGTACCACCTCTAATCCCCTTCAGCAGCTTAAAGAGTGCGGGTTGGCAGATGTTGATCTTGAAGGGTGTGAAGTATCAGAGGAATGGAAACAGCGTCTGGCTGAACTAGTCCTCACCTACGAAGATGTATTTTCTAAGGACAAGCTGGACTGTGGTGAAGCAAAGGATTTCGTCCACCGAATCCACCTCACTGATGATCGCCCTTTTAGACTCCCCTATCGCCGTGTCCCTCCAGCTCACTATCATAAGCTGAGAGAGGTGCTGTCTGAGATGGAGTTCAAAGGAATCATCAGCAAGTCAGTCAGTGAGTATGCTTCACCCCTTGTCCTTGTCTGGAAGAAGTCAGGGGAGTTGAGGATCTGCACAGACTTCCGCTGGCTTAACGCCAAGACCGTGAAGGATGCACACCCGCTACCCCACCAGGCTGACTGTCTTGCCGCCCTTGGGGGAAATGCCTTTTTCAGTACCATGGATCTTACATCGGGGTTTTACAATGTCCCCCTCCATGAGTCTGACAGGCGGTATACGGCCTTCACAACACCTTTAGGCCTATACGAGTACAACAGACTTCCCCAGGGCTTGTGCAACAGCCCTGCATCCTTTATGCGGATGATGATCAGCATCTTTGGGGACTTGAACTTCTCAAGCCTTCTCTGCTATTTGGATGACCTGCTCGTGTTTGCTCCATCCGAAGAGGAAGCCCTGAAGCGGCTGGAGAGTGTCTTCCTGCGTCTCAGAGCCAACAACCTGAAACTAGCGCAGAGGAAGTGCTACTTCTTGCGAAGGACCGTAAAGTTTCTGGGTCATATAGTAAACAATGGGGGCGTCGCAGTCGACCAGGAGAAAGTCAAGGTCATCTCAGCTTTTGAAAAAGAGGATCTTATGGAGGATGACGGCTGCACCCCATCACAGCGGAAAGTCAAGTCCTTCCTTGGCATGGTGCTGTACTACCAGCATTTCATCCCTGGCTGTTCTTCTCTCGCTAAGCCATTGTACACCTTGACTGCAGGACAGAAAAGGAGTGCCAAAGGCTCCTTTGGGCGTAGAAGAGCAGGCACCTTCAGAAAACTGACTCCTCAGGACTGGACGTCTGCCTGTGAGAAGGCATTTAAAGATCTGAAGAGTGCACTTCTTAATAGTGTGGTGCTGGCTCATCCAGACTTTGAAAGGCCCTTCATCCTCTGCACCGATGCCTCCCTTGATGGTCTAGGTGCAGTCCTGTCCCAGGTCCCCGATGGCGAAGAACGAGCGAGACCAATTGCTTTTGCAAGCAAAACTCTCAGCCGCAGCCAAGTCAACTACCCTGCTCACAGACTGGAGTTCTTGGCCCTTAAATGGGCAGTTTGTGATAAATTCAGCCACTGGCTCAAGGGTCACAGGTTTACTGTCTGGTCGGATAACAACCCCCTCACTCACATCTTGACTAAACCAAAACTAGATGCCTGTGAGCAGCGGTGGGTCTCCAAGTTGGCTCCATATAATTTTGAGATTAAGCACATCCCTGGTAGGCAGAATGTTGTGGCAGATGCACTCAGTAGAGACCCATTTGTGACTCCTTTAAGGGAGCAACTGCTGGGTGAGCCCTATGCTAAGCTGCTGAATGGGGTCTGTGATGTCAGTGATGGATGTGTGCAGGATGCGTTCCGCTTCACTTGCCAGCCTCAATCACTGATGTGTCATCCTCACATTGACGCTATTGAAAGTTCAATGTCTGAAGAAGATGTCTCTTCCATCCTTTCTTCTTTGGATGAATGGGACTGTGCTCCCCGCCAGCGTGCTACCTCACTAGCTGACCACCTCACAACATTGGAACCTCCTGGCCAAGACACTTTGCCTTCCCTATCACTTGCTGACCTTCAGTCTCACCAACAAAAAGACCCAGTCATCTTAAGAGCTACTTTTTATGTTGACAGAAAACGCAGGCCCTCCAGACGCGAACGATGTAATGAAAATCAGCCAACTCTGAGAGTCTTGAAACAGTGGGATAGGCTGACACTTCAGGATGGCATTCTCTATAGAGTCACAAAGGACCCTTTGACCAAGAAGAAGAGGTACCAGTTTGTTGTGCCAGAGTCCTTGAAGGCAGATGCACTGTCTGGCGTTCATGACCAAGCTGGTCATCAAGGTCAGCCCCGCACTCTTGCTCTAGCTCGCCAACGCTTTTTCTGGTATGACATGGAGAAGGATGTCCGCAATTACGTGAAACAGTGCCGCAGGTGCGTTCTTAGCAAGACCCCTGAGCCTTCAGCAAGGGCCTCGCTACAGAGCATTAAGACCTCTGCTCCCCTAGAGCTTGTGTGTGTTGACTTTTGGACAGCTGAAGACCGCCACAACAAATCTGTGGATGTACTTGTAGTCACTGATCACTTTACGAAATTGGCACATGCCTTTCCTTGTCAGGACCAGACTGCGAAGAGGGTTGCTAAGAAATTATGGGACAGCTTCTTCTGCATTTACGGGTTCCCTGAGCGCCTTCATTCAGACCAGGGTGCGAATTTTGAAAGTGAACTGATTGCTGAACTGTTGATGTTGTCAGGAGTTCAAAAGTCTCACACTTCCCCCTACCATCCTATGGGAAACGGTGGGACGGAGCGGTTCAACCGCACCTTGGGCAACATGTTGAGATCATTGCCCCCTCGTTCCAAGCAAAAATGGCCCCAAATGATCCAAACAATGACTTTTGTGTATAATTGCACTGTGCATGAGACGACTGGGTTTGCGCCTTTTTATTTGATGTTTGGGAGAACCCCGAGATTGCCAGTAGATCTCCTCTTTAAGAATGTGTTTCGGGATGAGACTGTGTGTGACTATAACATATATGTAAAGTCCCTTTTAGAGGACCTGCATTGTGCCATGACGCTTGCCCAGAAGAACTGCTCAGCTGAGCAGAAGCATCAGTGCAACCAGTACAACAGACGGGTCAAAGGTCAGCCTCTTTCACTTGGCGACCAGGTTTTGTTGGCAAACAAAGGTGTCAAAGGGAAGCGTAAACTTTCTGACAAGTGGTTGCCTGTTATACACACTGTGGTGGCCTCAAAACCTGACCTGCACATCTACCGGATCAAGGATCCAGAGGGGAATGAAAGGGTTGTTCACCGTAACCTGTTGCTCCAGGTCAACTTCCTGCCTTTAGACGGAGCTTTGGATGATGATGCTGGACCCGTGGTCATGCCTGCCATTGCAGTGTCTGATGGGTATGAGTCAGAGGTGACTGATACAGCAGCTGCAACTGTTGGGACATCCCATGCTGGTTCCCTCTTGAGTGCTGATGCTTGTGATGATGGCCGTACTGCCTCATGGGTCCGTGAGCAGTCTTCCTTTGATGAGCCTCAAGGTTCAGAGTCCGCTGAAGTAGTCTCCCCTACAGACGGTGGCTGTATTGCTGCTCTGGATCCCCCGATAGCACTTCCTTCTCCCTCACTACAATTAGTCCCAGTTGTTCCACCTCAAGCATCTGGTGCTGAGAACCAATTTGCCTCACGGTTTGGCAGAGTCATTAAACCTGTTTACCGTTTAATAGAGTCCATGGTTCAACTTGAGTCCATATTAAGGGTTGAGCCAGGCGTCCATACTGTTATTAATGTGTGAGATATGATCAAAAAGCTGATTTGTGCTGCTCTTTGTGTGGACTCGATGTTCTGAAAAAGTAATTTTTCCCTTCTCACCCACAATGTTTGGCCTGTGTATGTGTGGTGTATAAGGCACCTCACCTTGTCTATAGAGTACTTTGAGTTCTTGCTAGGCGCCAAGCAAGTCTCTTGTTCTCTTATCCTTTAAATAGGAAGCGTATATTGCTGTTTAATGCAAATTTGTGATTTTCATGGCCATTGTGTTTACATATGTATGCTGTTCTTGCAAACCAGACTTTTGTGTAATTTTTGGGGGGTGAGTGTAACAGGGTCAATTACGTCTTGTAAATAATTTATTTTCTAAAGTTTTATTATTGTTATAATTACACAAAATATGTAAGTTACATGTAAATACCTGAATATTGTTTGATGTTTTGTCAATGTGGAACCATTGTCTCATTGTCCCTCCTACTGCAATAATTACTGTGACACCTGTCTTTTTATATGCGTTAGACACGCCCTCCAACTTCCCTTTTTGTCTACGATAACGGGAGAGGTAGGCGTTCATGCGACGACAGAAAATGTCTTGTTAAAAACTTTAATTAATTTCTTGTTCATTATTATATATTTGTGTAGGGGCTCGACGATGGCACAAAGTTTTGATGACGATTGTATTCTGTTTTATCAGGTATGTTTTTATTTTACTGTGTATGTAACTTCCCTTTTTGTCTACGATAACGGGAGAGGGGCTCGACGATGGCACAAAGTTTTGATGACGATTGTATTCTGTTTTATCAGTAAAGTGCAGTGGAGAAACCCATGGTGTCGGTCGTCATATATAAAAAACACACAACGCAGAGGAAAAGACCACCGGTTACACTATTACCACAATTTTCTCACCGAAAACTGCCGGTTGACATGTAGTCGGGATCCATGTTCGCTTGACCGCTCTGATCCATAGTAAAGCTTCATCTTCGTCGGGAATTTTAAACAAGGAAACACTGGCTGTGTTTTTGTGGCTAAAGGCTAAAAGCTTCCCACCTCCATCTTTCTACTTTGACTTCTCCATTATTTATTGAACAAATTGCAAAAGATTCAGCAACACAGATGTCCAAATTACTGTGTAATTATGAGATTAAAGCAGACTACTTATAGCTTGGATCGGGCTGGAAAATAATGTCTGCTACAACCCGAGACGTCAAACGCACGCGTCATCATACTGCAACGTTTTCAACACGACACTTCGCGGGAAAATTTAAAATGACAATTTAGTAATAAACTAAAAATGCCGTATTGGCATGTGTTGCAATGTTAATATTTCATCATTGATATATAAACTATCAGTCTGCGTGGTCAGTAGTAGTGGGTTTCAGTAGGCCTTTAAAAATACATTAATGAACAATTTTTAATCGAATTGTAGCTCCTGAATCGTAATCCAATTGTGAGGTGGCAAAAGATATCCACCTTTAATTGTGGCCATAATCCGAGAAATTGGCCAACTCTTTGATTGATTGATTATTTTATTAGTAGATTGCACAGTTCAGTACATATTCCGTACAATTGACCACTAAATGGTAACACCCGAATACGTTTTTCAACTTGTTTAAGTCGGGGTCCACGTTAATCAATTCATGGTCTGAAATTCAATATAGACCCAAAGACATTGTTAGTAAGACGTGGCAAGATACTAGTTTCATTCCCCAAAAAAAATACCTGGGAGTGAGGGTTAATTTAAAATCAACATCTAAACAGAGAGCACAAGTCACCATTTCAGTGAGAGCAGAGCATTGTAAGCCACTGTTAATTATGCGTATATTCTGTATTTCTTGTTTAGCTCTTAGCACTACTGCTACAAAATGGCTTAGTGTTTCACTAGAGCTGGATCTACTTAGCATCGAGCTTCAAAAGCGTGTAGCTCATCCTCCTTGTATTCAGTCTCAAAAAGATAAGGTTCTGGATCATCATTCTTCTCAAAGTAGTGGTCGTTGACCCTCCCAAAGTCTGCCATGTGGTAGTTGTTTTTTGTTGACAGAAATAGCAATCATTGCTATGTGCTGTGTGAAATTAATTTGCCCCGGAAAGAAGTGTCAGTAATGCTTAAAATGACCAAGATACTGTAGCTGTTACATGCCATCATGAATGTGCATGTTACAGGTTGTTTGAAGGCTTTATATTTAGGCAGATTATCTGTATTCTTAATTGCTTCATGCTAGCACTTTTACACTATTTGCATTGCAGCGAAAAGAGAAATACACATTTATTCTTGTCTCACATAGGAATTGTGGATGATATATGAAATTCTCCTTTGCTACTGGCCTGGAATGTACTTTGCAGTTCAGTTTTAAAAGGGGTCGTTTTGGAACTTTGTTAGTGAAACTTTACAAAATCTATCGAATCGAATTCAACCATGAAAATCATTACAGGAAACGGCTCTAAATTAGTATGGAAAAATTCAATAACAAATCTTTGAAGTTATTTTAGTACGTTGTTGTCATCTACTGTAAACGCTTGTTTGAAATGGTGAGGAGGATTCATCCTCCCGCATGTGCTCACCTCAGTGTACTAGAGTTACAAAATGAGGCAACGTTCTCGAACTGTCAGAGGTTCTTATACTTCAAGTTCTGGGTGTGAAACATTGTCCAATTATTTCACAAGAATCGACAGCTTTCATATCAGCTCTGTTTGGGTTGCATCCTCTTCCGGAGTAACGCTTGTCTGACCAAATGAGCTTTTATTTAAAAGTCAGTAGAAGACTGAAGATTCCGAAGAGACGTTCAGGACTCCCATGTTGCCTTGTTAAAGATCAGTGGGCAAACTGTTGGACAACTGGACTGACACACACACGCACACACACACGCGCACACACACACACACACACACACACACACACACACACACACACACACACACACACACACAGCTTTAAAATATAAGTTCTGATAACATTACTTTGGAAGGACTAAAGTATGTGCTTAATTATACATCAACATTTGCAACAACCGCCATCCTAAATAAGTTTTGTGCAACTTTGCAAGCTACTGACATATTTAGGTTTTCCATCACATTTTAAAGTAAGTGTGGGTGTGTGTGTGTGTGTGTGTGTGTGTGTGTGTATGTGACAGAAAATGTGTGAGTGCATGTGTGTCCAAGGTTTTCATCACCTGCTTTTTCAGGTAGGCCTAAGGCACAGTTTTTGTACTCAACCGGGTTTTTGGAGATATGGGTGACACACTCCGTCGCAAAACACACTTTGGAAAACATGATAGACATTTCACCCCCAACAGTGCGATACTAATTTAGCTCCACATCAGAGCCCAGGGCTGATGCTTACAGGCACGCACGCACAAACACACACGCACGCACACACATTAAACACACACACACACACACACACACACTGACATGCCTATCAAATCCGATGCAAGTTTAAAAAAATATTTTTTTCACCACCACAGCAGGAAAGACGGTCAAATAGAGACAAATCAAGTCTGAAGAAAATCCAGGTAAAAAGACAAACTGTCTTCCTTGAGGGAAAGTAAACTATAAAAACATTTTAAAACGTCCTACCATGAGCATCGCGATAGTAGGCATGGGTGACACTCCGGAATCGCTCTTGACCAGCGGTGTCCCAAATCTACAAAAGAAGAACATAAATAAAATACAGGTGGTCCTGGTTTTACAGCATTCCGTTGTTATTAAAGCACTCCTATGGATTATTAATACCGTATGAGAAGAAAAGGTACATTTTTTCATGTGGGTGGCAGTAGTATATGAACACAGGTAATATATAGGCAGAGCAAAGTAAGTTGACACAATTGCTATATTGACAATGATGTCATTTTGGTTATTTTCTGTTAGATTGATCATCTTAACCTTCATGAACTCTCCCAAAGCTTGAAACAGACTATCCTGGGTACAGTCTAGCAAACCAAAGTAAAGTGAAAGTAAAAATTTAAGTAAAATTAAACATTGAAAAATGCTCAGCAGAGAAGTGGAGAACATCAACAACAACAACATTCGCTGAATGCCCGGACCAAGCTGCTCAAACGCTGCAACCACCATCAAGCATAAAGATGGCATATTTAAAACGGGCTCTGCACTTTTTGGAGAATTTTTGTTCACAATGATTATGGGACACTAGAACACATGCTTTTTTTTTTTTAGGATTCTGGAGACAAAAAATATGCTTGCAAGATGATGCGGCTAATGGGAGCCACTGTTGTTGCATTCAAAGTCCTCTAAAAAAAAAAACTTCAAAAGCATTACCAGAACTTATTTCCTGGGCGCATTTATTTCTGTGCCCAAAGCAATGCATTTCTGTCATCCATCAACAAATGTGCGCTCCTACTTATATAATTTTTTGTCTTTTGCAAAACAGAAATGCATCTTTGACAGGCTCTAAGAAAAACTTACACAACAAAACAATAAGAGATAAAAAAAAACAACAACAACCATAACATATAAACAAAATGTAAGATATAAAAGCTGTTTCAACAGTGTTCATCAACATGTGTGTTTTAGAATGATGGCAGACTTGGTAGTAGAAAATGTAGATGGCTATATTTGAACAAATGAGGATTCACAACCTTATCTTTCTGAAGCTGAAAATACAGAGGATGAACTGCTAGTTATAGAAGCTAAGCGAGCAAAAAGAGAGGGTGAAACATTGGAGCATACAGAAGCCGAAAGAGTCAGGACCGGCATGACTTCATCACGGTGTAACTGTGGAACTTGTAGACAAGGTATTCTGACGGAAATGGCATGTTTACCCAAATCATCTTGTAAAAAAACGACCCTAGCCAGCTTGACCAAACGGACTAATATCCATTAAGTAAGTCGCTTTAATATTGATCGTGATACATGCAGCACATTGTGCTTGTTAGTACAACTACAGTACATATGCTGCCGAGCTAGCTGTGTACAAACAAAACATCACATGTTGGCTCATACTTTACAGATACTGTAATATGATTGTTTACATTTTCTGTCAGTACAGATTGGTGTTCTATTGCATTGTGTTGTACATTACAAACTCAAAATCCATTCTTGTCTCTCATAAAGATTGTGAACGGTAGGAAAAAATACAAAAGAAAGTGCAGTTGACCTTTAAAATGATTCAGGTAACTTTGTCAAACCAGCAAAGATCAGACACATGAGATGGCACAAAATTTAGTACCCGAGTCTCAGATTTAGCTCAGTGAGTACCACAGGAATGGTACTAAATATAAATCAAGTATATAAGTATAAACATCATAGTTTAATAGGAATAGATTATAAATAAAATATAATAGAAAAATAGAATAGATCTTGCCTCTGTAGTGCAAACAAGGATTGTCTACTATTAAATGGACACTACATAATGGTGTCATCATTGACAACTTGACTGTGAGAAGCAAGATGGCGGCGCTCCCGTAAATTGCGACAACATTAAGCAACTATTACTAATCTACTCAGTCAAAACACAAAAGAAAGGCGTGAGAAGCACCAACGCACCTTTTGTCATGCCTCCTCCAAAGAAGAGTGCACAGATGGAGAATGACATAGAGGAAATACGGAAGTCGCTAAACTTCATGTCAGGGGACCTGGCTAGCGTCTCCCAGCAGCTAAGCAAGCTCACGGAGCTTGTAGATGAAGTGAGGAAACTCAAAGAAATAATTCGACAAAAAGACAAGACAATAACGGATCTTGAAAGGAGAGTCGAAAACTTGGAGCAGTACACGAGGATGGAAGATGTCATCATCACGGGACTAAACATCAGACCGTGCTCGTATGCCCGAGCTACTGCGGCAGGCAGGAATGTTGGAGAGGACGCAGAGAGAGAGGATCTCCAAACTCTGGAGGACCAAGTCTTGCAATTTTTGAAAGGAAAAAACATACATGTGGATGCAAATAACATCTCAGGGTGTCATACGCTGCCACGCAGAGACAAAGCAAAGCCTTCAATCCTTGTGCGCTTTGTAAACCGAAGACACAAAACGGAATTACTGAGACAAGGAAGAAAGTTGAAGGGATCTGCGGTGTATATCAACGAGCATCTGACCAAGAAAATATCGGATATAGCACGGGAAGCACGGATCCTGAGGAAAAACAATAAGATTGGAGCCACATGAACAAGAAACTGCAAGGTTTTCATTCAGCTGAATGGATCTACACCGGAGCAAGCTAAAGTAATACTGGTGAGAGAACTTGAAGACCTTGAACAGTTCAGATAATGTCGATTGTTCCATTTTTTTTCGATAGTTACAATTGCACTTTTGTCGAGCTAATTTTTTTGATCGTTCTATTTTTGATGAGGACAGCTACAGTGAGATTTTTGATGAGATTATTTTTGGAATTCTCAGACTATTTTTGTTGTTTTTTACTTTTTCTTACCTTGGATTATAGAGGCATATACCCAACACCACGCATAAAACCGTGTGGACAACCAACATGACAGAAGAACAAATGAGCTGCACAAAATTAAAGTCTTTCAACTTTCATGATCATAAATGCTTTGAGTTAGAAAATAACATTGACCCAGATATTCACTTCTATCAGGACGCTAATGTGGACTGTGAGTATTATACTGAAGAACAGTTGAATTCAAATGTTGAAATGGAAGGCTTTTCAGTCATTCATTTTAACAGCAGGAGTCTTTACAGTAACTTTTCCAAAATTAAAGAGTATCTTAAACAAATACAGCAAAGGTTTACCATAATAGCAATTTCAGAGACTTGGTTGAATGATAGTAAGGAATTACTGGATGGATTAGAGGGATATGAAATGTTTTGGCAAAACAGGATGAACAAAAGGGGAGGAGGTGTTGTATTGTTTGTGATGTCCTCTCTCAAATGTAGGCTGATTGCTGACATGACAACTGCTATTGACAATCTGATGGAATGTGTAACTATTGAAATCAGTGTTGAAAGATCCAAAAACATATTAATTAGTTGTATTTATAGAACTCCTGGAACATGCATTGATCAATTTAATAAGAACATGTTCGAGTTATATGAAAAACATAATGATAAGATGATCTTGATTTGTGGTGACTTTAACATTGATTTGATGAAATATAATGATCACATGAAAACCACTGATTTTGTTAATCTTATGTTTAGCTTGAGTTTCTTTCCACTAATTGTAAAACCTAGCAGAATAACAAAGGACAGCCTAACACTAATTGATAATATTTTTATAAATGTATTTGATGGGAAGAGGAAAAGTGGACTCTTAGCGACTGATGTAAGTGATCACGTGCCTGTTTTTACAGTGATCCAAATGAACAACGAGCCAAACTTACAAACAAAAAGACTAATAAATAATTTTGTTCGAATAAAATCACCAGAAGCAGTTAATGCATTCAAGGCTGATCTTTTAAATCAAAACTGGCAAAAATTTTTTGTGCAGGATACTAATGAAGCATACGATACATTCCTGGATATATTTCTGACACTTTATGACAATCATTGTCCATTGAGAGAATATAAGCAAAATACTAAAACGAGGGAAAAAACATGGATAACAAGGGGTTTAGTAAAAGCCTGTAAAAAAAAAAAAAATAGACTTTACAAGGAATTTATTAAGAATCGAACAAAGGAAAATGAGGACAAATATAGAAAGTATAAAAACAGATTGACATGTATCATGAGGCTGCAACAAAAAAAACTATTATGAACAATTGCTGCATAAACATAAAATCATTGAAACCTGGCATGTGCTTAATACTATGATTAAAAAATCTAGCAATAAGGATTTTACAGCATATCTGGTAAAAGATGACAACTCAATTATTGAAAATATAGAAGAAATAGCTGAGGAATTCAATAAGTTTTTTGTGAATGTTGGCCCAAATTTGGCAAAAAATATTAATTTAAAAATGAAGCATGAGAAAAAGTTAAAGCCTGTATCTCACATAAACAATTCAATGTTTCTTGGTGGAGTTTGTGAAAGTGATGTGTCAGAAGTGGTCAGAAAGTTTAAAAATAAAAAATCTGTCGATGGTAACAACATGGATATGTCACTTGTTAACAAACTGATGGATTGTGTTCTGAAGCCGTTTACTAATATATGCAATAAATCTTCATCAACTGGAATTTTTCCTGACAAAATGAAAATCGGAAGTTATTCCAATTTATAAAAATGGTGATAAACATATGGTCTCAAATTGCAGACATGTGTCCTTAGTACTTCAATTTGCAAAAATTATTGAGAAATTATTTGTAAATAGACTTGATAAGTTTATTGACAAACATGAGCTATTGAATGACCATCAGTATGGCTTCAGGAGTAATCGATCTACATCTCTAGCAGTGATGGACTTTGTAGAAAACATAGCTACAGCAATAGAAAAAAAGCAACACACCGTTGGAGTATTTATTGACTTATGTAAAGCTTTTGACACAATCGGTCATTCCTTACTTCTGCAAAAATTGGAAAAATATGGCATAAGAGGTGTTTCGCAACAGTGGTTAAGTAGTTATTTAAATAACAGATATCAATATGTGGAAATTAATAAGATTAAATCACAGCCAAGAAGAGTAACTTGTGGTGTTCCACAAGGCTCGGTATTGGGACCTAAGTTATTTATACTCTACCTCAAATGATATTTGTTCAGTATCTAATAAATTGAAATTTATTATGTTTGCAGATGATACAAATGTATATTGTTCAGGAGAAGACTTAAAGGAAGTGTTGCGGATAATGGAGGTTGAGTTAATTCAGCTAAAAAAATGGTTTGATATTAATAAGTTATCATTAAATGATGAGAAAACTAAATATATGGTGTTTAGTGGTGCAAGGACAAATTGTGAAGCAAAATTAAAATTAAATCAAGTGGAAATTGATAGAGTATATGAAACTAAATTCTTGGGCATAATAATTGATCATAAACTGTGTTGGAAACCGCATATTGAATATATAAAAGGAAAAATATCCAAATCTATTGCTATTCTTTATAAAGTAAGACACATGCTGAATAAGACATGCCTGCATATGTTGTATTATTCTTTTATTTTTCCATATTTAACGTATTGTGTTGAAATTTGGGGAAATGTTTATAAAACAAACATAGACCCAATAATAAAACTTCAAAAAAGGGTCATTAGAATAATACACAAAGCGTGCTACTATGAACATACCAATCCATTATTTATGAGTTCAAATGTATTAAAATTTTCAGACATTGTGTTTTTAAAAACAATGGAAATTATGTTTTGAGTAAAAAACAACAGCCTTCCAGCTTGTATTCTCAGGCTATTTCAGATAAGAGGAGAAAACTATAATTTACGGGGGATATCGATTTTTGAAATAGGTAAAGCGAGAACAAATATAAAATACAAATGTATTACAGTTTTAGGAGTTAAATGGTGGAACAAGCTCAGTGATGAGCTGAAGACATGCACTTCTTTGGTAAGGTTTAAGAAAACATTGAAAGGTGAAATAATTGAAAATTATAAAATATAGTTACAATTATTTTCATCCCATTGATTTTTGATTTATTTATTTTTTTATGTTGATGTTCCAGGCAATCTAATTTTCTGTGAAGGTATAGGATAGGCAAATATAAGCTTTGGCTTCAGCCTATTCCTTTTTTGGTCATTCTTTTTCTTTTCTTTCGTGTGAAAATGTGCATTATTGTATACATATAACATGTACTGTAAAACTGATCACACACAATGGTTGATTGATTTGATTTGATTGATTATATGACCAAAATAAACTTATTTCATTCATTCATTTCATTCATTGAGACTTACACCTCCCAATAAGCTCCGTAACCCATCTGAGACCCCTTTCATTGAGCAGGATAACCACAGGGATAAAAGTTAGG